>NC_140963.1:117305333-117357833 GCF_056783735.1 Eptatretus burgeri | reverse complement strand
CATTCTTATATCAAATGGATTTGGTCTGCGAGTTGCATCACGAGAAAATGGTCGATATGCTGCTGATATCATTAACATTACACAAGGGTCATTCTCAAAGGTCAATGAACGAGATACTCACAAGATCCACCAAAGTCATTTTATGTTTATGTCGAATTATATATGATTTGTCATAAACTATATGTATGTGTGTGCTCGTTTGCAATATATATTGTCGCGTCGACTGGTTGACTAACGTCAATCGTCACCCCGAGGGTCTTTGACACTTACGGATGGCCAAAGGATCTTTATTAGAGTCTCTGTGAGCGGATAGCACACTTGGCTAACTTTCCACGATCCAGCAGCGGGAATACTCTGTTATAATTTAATGTTCCCCAAAGGGCTGGTCAAATACGTTCCGAAACTGGCGGTTGGTCCGGGTGCATGTGCGAAGGCAGAAGGCAGGAAGACGTTTCTTCCAAATAATAATGATTTATTAAAGGAAGAATATGGGAGGAAAGACGAGGAGCTAAGAAAGAATAAACAGACAGATCTGACACTCAAAATAGAATGAATAAGGGAGCACACATACTTTCACAGTTAGTTCTCCTTCAACGTCGTTAATGTGTTCCTAAAAAGTACCACTTTGTCAGAAATGACGTTGGAAACAAATTTTCCCATCTAAACTAATGCAAATAACATTTAATGTGTCCAAAGTCGAAAAATATTTTGCACTAAAAACACCTTCAAGTCCAAAAAAAGCATGTTTGTACATTTACATTCAATAACATCTTCATCATAAAATAAAATACCGAACAAACAAAATAAATAAATAAAAGCATTGTATAAATAACAAAAAAGTAACATGTCAAGGCAAGTACAGTACAGTACTGTGCTGTACTCGCCGGTGATGGTCGTGGATGGGGCTTGTGGAGGTGCAGTGTGAGGTAAAATTATTGGGGGGTGGGGGAAATTGGCTATTGTGAGGAGGACAATGGAGCAGAATCTACCTCCTTCAATGCCTCCATATCATGATGTTTAGTGGAAATTCACTTCACAACAGAAGCACATTGACAGTAACCAAGATGTTACAGTATATGGAAACGTCATGACATTGTTAGAAAAGTGTTCCCCTCTTAGTTCGAGACATTATTGTGAAACACCGTTGTGAAAAGCGACGTTTTATGTTAAATTACATAATAAAAAGTACTAACTATAACCCCACTAATGGCACCAAAAATACCAGACTCGCTCAGTGAAGGGGAAAACATGCGATGACTTATGTAGGCACAAGCTGGTCTTGGGTCCACCATAATGGCAATGTGCAGGCTTGTGCAGCACAAGGTTGAAGATGAGAGGAGTGATGATGGGGAGATGGCCTCCACAGTCTCTCAACGGTCTGCACCAAGGGAGCCACTAAGCAGAGAGAGGGCACTGGTATCTGTTTTGGTAAAAGCTCTTGATCTCTTTGCGTATACGCACAGCTTTTATTGGCCTTAGGGCCTGCCTTCCAGCAGAGCGGGTCCTTCTCATTGACCGCCCGCTGCCAGTGGGTGGTGCAACCTTTCAGGCCATCCCGCCCCTCTCCAAGGTTCCACGGCTTACTTCTCCAGTCTAGCCTGCAGTCCTTGGCCAAAATGGCCCATCACAACACCCATTTAAGCACGTAGCACTTTCCTGGTGCCTATTGTGCCCACAACTCCTCCACCTGGCCTTGCCTGAGGGTATTTAGAGGACATCCTTACCCTATGCTGCTTTATGATGGACATTCAATGTCCCTTCAGTGCATATATTACAAATGACTTCACTCTTGATGTGTCCCGAATACAGGTGTAACTCTGAAGTACTCAAGCACATGGACCAAGCTATTCTTAATAGATTATAACTATGGATTCCCTAGGATACATCCTATGGATGTGTGTATGTGTATATATATATACACATACACACACACACACATATAGGCTAATAGACTATTGGCTTGACGAAGGTGGCTGTGAAGCCGGTGAAACGTCACCTAAGACTGGGTTCTGCTCTTGCTTAATGCTCATATTAGCCGAGTAGATCTAGTTTTACTTTTTGTATATACACACCGGTATATGAATAAGGCTTTTCTGGCTGAAAGGTTGCATATGTTCCACCTATTAGGCATGAGCTTGATCGAGCTACAGCCCCCTACAACTCTGCAAGATTGTACTGCAGCCAATACCAGGATATTAATGTAATTCTTAATTTTATAGACCAGTCCACCCGAAAGAGGGAACTATAAAAGTTGAGAATTAAATGGGGTAAACCCTTGGTAAGAAAACTGTCGAGGAACTCGGATAGAGTTTGAAATGGCAAATGGTGAATGTGTCGCTTTTCTTGGTTACTTTATGCAGGTTTCTTCAGCTGGAAGATCACGGGAGGAGTTAATTTATTTGAAAATCCGAGCCACCGGGGGTAATTGATTAGGTGGGGAGCTGATTGGTTATTCCCTTCAATTATGGGTGAGAGACGAGATTGGTAGCCAACACAGTCAGTTTCCACTGGCCAGGAGGTATTAGCTTAGATATTTATGAAAATGTATCATTTGCTTTTTTATTCCAACATCTGTAGATATATTTTATTTGTGTTTCACAAATCCTGTTATCGAATGGATTTATATGTTTAATTTCCTTTTGATACCTGCACATATATTTGTTATCAAAGAGTTGTTTTCAAACATGGTGTAGGTGTTAGTTAGATTTTAATTTGCTGTTTATTATATTCATATTACTTAGGTCTTCATATGTTTGTTTCAAATCTAATTAAGTATTATGGTTGTATATTTTCAAACATTTGGTTTTGTAGTTTGAGTATTTAATTTGCTTTACGTATTGTATTCTCATGTTTGTTCTTCAGTGATGGTTTTTACATATTGTTGGATATTTATATTGTTTTAAGCATCGTGTCAATATTTGCTTTGAGATGCCATCGTTCTAATTTATACAGTAATTGCTTCATATATTAAGCATGTAGTTTTTATATTTTTATGTTGGTAGATACAGTTTGATTTGTTTTTAAGTATTGCAGTTTTATGTCTGTTTTTAAGATACTTGTATTGATATTTGTTACATATATTGCAACAACAAAATATTTCAGATAAAAAAACAAGAAATTTATATCATTTTAGCAATTAATGGGAGTATAAAAGGGGCATTTGAACAAAGTATTTATGTTATTCAGGTTATGGGGCACACATTTTGTGGCTATACGACTACGTTGTACATTTGAAAATGGTTGTTTGCATTTAAAAATAAAAAAGCATGGACAAACAACTATGTTTGAAACCATTGCACAGGCTTGATGGACCTAATGGCCTCCTCCTGCATTGAATTTCCTTGGAAGGGAATTCACATTTATATTTATTTATTTAAAACAGGCTTTGGTTTAAAATGAAACACTGACGGAGACTGCTATCTCAGCAATGGCGCCATTATCTCCGTTACGATTGCGAGCATGCATGCATTCCTGTCTGCGTGTCTTCATGTGTAACGGCGGACAGACAGCAGCTGTGCTGGGCAGGAACACAACTCATTGCTGTTCCGAACACTGATGATGATATCATGGTTATCTTTTATGGGAAACTTCTGGATTTTCTCAAATGGTGGAGTGCTGCCTTGTATGCTAAGGCCCTATGCAATAAATACCATGACAATCTTGAAATACAAATGGATAAATAAACACACAAAAACCATATTTATAAAAGCATTATACCATGAAGAAAGGTATTACAATACAGTAAACACAAAAGTCATATAATTTAGATACAACTGTGGCTCAGAAAAGTAAATCTCTGAAAAATGGGATTCACTAGAAAAGGAAATCTAAGCATAGACAACAAAGTTAATCTCCCCCTTCCCCTCCCCCTTCCCCTCCCACATATCCCCAAAAATGTCTCCGAAAATTTCTCATGAGAATGGTGTTAACAGGTTTGAGGCATCAAGGATGAATCACAGTTTCGGGTAACTTGTCTGAAAGATTGACATTTTCAAGTTTTTGGAGGTTGAATAAACATTGAGAGTTTTGGAAAACTTCTTGTTGCCAATAGAGAAAGCTGAAACAGATTATGTTTTGCCTTAAGACATTAATTATTTTTCATGTTTGTTTTTTTCAAAATATATAATTCTTTAATTAATTGTATATATTTTTTAAGTTGTATATACAAATCGAAACTCAAAATATTTTTGCAAGTGCACTCGTAGTACTAAGAGCTAGTTTGGAAGACATCAGTTTTAACCATGTATGCTGTGCAAGCTACATCAGCTGTTATAATAAAACAATAAATGGAGAATTTAAAGAACTGAGAATTGCTGTTTATTGTCCAATTTAAAAAAAAAGATGCTTTATGTGCTTTATTTTTGTTTCATAGCCAATTATAGCATTTACCTACATGCACATAATTGACGTCCTCATGTGTTTTTTACAGCCAATTTTTCACAGTGGACAAGATGTGGCCATCAATGCCTGCACAAATATTTAAGGAAACTTCACCAAGTCCTCATTTCTTTCCAAATGGCACACTTTCCCCAATGTTTCTATTTTTCATACAAGGATGCAAATTATTATGTTTACAATGATCATATTTAGTAATTTTGGGTTTTTGAAATCCACCATGTGTTTGTCATTAAAAACCAAAATAAATCACAAGTTGGACAAAACAGCGGAATATGTAACATTTTCTGCTGCCCTATCATTCTACCACCAATGTCACAGAAACCCATCTGACAGTCACCTGTTCAACTCACAATTTGAGAAAATAGTTGGAAATAATAGCAAACCTGCATCACCTCCACAGTAAAAGCGCTGCTTGAGAGAAAAGGTAATGTGGGGTACCATTTATCAAAGGGAGCCAAAGGTAATTTCAAAGATGAGGGGAGCTGATGGGTTCCGATTTGACAGTCCAATATATCCAAAACATGTCAAATTTGACAGACATTTGGAATGTGTGGTGGTCATGACTGATGGGTGAAGTTAATGTCCTGTTCTTTCAACTACTCCAGCACTGCAACATATGAATACATCATTGAATTATCATCCTGAAAAACATTTTTGATTGGAAACTCAAGCAACATGAAAGCATGAAAATATCGCTCAGCCACAATGCCTGAATATAATCAAGTCTTGCCATGACTTGAGAAATTCCTAAACCTTGGCAGCTGAATATTTTCCAAATCATCACTTCAATTCCAGAAGTCTGAACTGTGGGCATGATGCAAGCTGTTGGCATGATATGGTTATAGTTGCTCAGTCCATCCGTATACCCATTTTGAATCTGGCGAGTCACCTCAATGTGACCGTAGAGGGTCAACCATTTTGGGGGCCTCCCTGCTGGATCCTGTGTCGAAATGCTATGATGCCATGCAGATTGGAGGGACTGAATCGGTACAGCACTCCGCCAACTGTCTGACGAGTCACCAATTAAGGCCGAGCAAAGCACGGTACGGTCTGGATGTGCAGCGCTATTTAACGCAGCCAATCAATCCCTAAACACGTCTTTCTAAATCATCAAGGAAAACCATGACAACCAGAATTCAACCCAAGACCAGTTCAGTTTAATTGTCATAGTCACCAGGAGGGGAATGCAAGGGACAGCAGTGACAAGTACGCAACTAGAATGCACTCGGTAGAGCACATACCTCTGCCAGACTGAACAGTTTATGTTTTGTATCCCACTGATAGCTTGGATATGCTGCGATGAATCAAAATATAATTGGCTTGGTCTCGACACCTAACCAACTCATCCACCAAGTTTTGTCGTAACCTGCCAAAAACTGTTTGAGCTATATTGTGCTATAATGTGTATTGTTTTTGCCCCCATTTCTCAATGGTGAAGAATCACTTATAAAAATTAAAAAATCCTTGTATGCGAATCCAGATTTGGATCTTGACCAAAAGCAAATCAATAAGTCCTTGTCATACACCCAACCTGTCCACCAGGTTTCGACCGAATCTATACACAACATTTTGAGACATCGTGCTATCACCTCCACAGTAAAACAGTTTTGAGCCCATCACCCAAGAGTGAAGAATCACCTAAAAAATATTCTCCGATCTGGATTCGGATCCAGATCTTCACCAAAATATAATCATTTCGTCCTTCTCATGCACAAACAACCCGTCGACCAAATTTCGTCTGAATCCGTCCACAACTTTGTCTGTGAACAGGATATCTCAAAAACAGAGAAACATACAAACAGACAGACAGACAGGGTGAAAACAGAACCTCCTTCCACCTTCGGAAGTGGAGGTAATAAATGAATAATAACAACCCCTCAACTCCTAACTGATATGCGCCCATAATTCCATTAAATGAACGGAGATTCCTTAATTACCTAACCTTAGGGCCCAGTCAGACACACCACGTGAGATAGACAAAGCAGGAGGGACAGAACAGAAGAGTTTCAGGGCAAACCTGAGAATCTGGCAGAAATAGTCCTGCGCAGCCCCTACCCCAAAAATGGATCCTCATTAATCATAGATGAGAGAGAGAAAGATGTGGCTCCAACCTCAGCGGGACATGACTCGGGCGCTTGGGATGATCTGTTAGTGCAGCCTTCTCTGCACAAGTCAGGGTGGTCTCCTCCTCCTTTCACGATCACCTCCACCTTTATGGCCTCGAGCCCATGCATATCTGATGATGTGCTGTGCCCCTCCCCTTCTCACCCACCATTGGCCACTGGCTCGGGCTGGTGGGCGGAGCGACTCTCCGTGACCCCTCATCCCGATACTCTGAGCTGAGGTGACATGGTCCGGTCATGATGTTCTGGCAACTTTTCCCCCCCAAAACTTGCACTGCTGACCTAGCAAATGCTTAAAAAGAACATAAAGGCCAGAATCCAGAGGGTAAAACAGTAAAAATGGGGTCAAAGGGTTGGTAATTTTAGATACATACAATGGGGTGGGTGGACATCATCCAACTACACAAACAAGCGACGCATGTCTAATAACATGAGAAAGTCCCTGTAATGTAATTTCTTCCTGAAAGTCCCTGTAATGTCCATCTTGTATACCCTGTGATCCCCACCCCATCCCTCTCCCTTCCACAGATCTCCTAATGTCTCTGTTCCCCACTGTTTTGTCCTTCCCTCTCCCACCCCTCTTGTCTCATGCCCCCCATGCAGTGCATTGCGTGTTAGCTCTCATACTAGCCTCGACACTGGATACAAAACAAACAAACAAACATGATCAATTACTTGACGCTCTCTTTATGTGTTCATTTCAGGAAATAACTATTTTATACGAAGCATTATTAACCCCTCCGAGCCACTTCCACAATAATATCATCCATTGGTCATTAGCCATCTTGTTCTCTCTGCGAGGTTACTGCGATTCAGCTTCAACAACATTTCTGTGGCGGTGAGAGCACTCTCGGCTGTAAAGTAGAACTGAACAGGCATTTTGCTGAACCATCTTGGGCACTTTGGAATCTGATATTTCAGCTCTGGAACATCATTATACCGCATCTATGGCTGTAGCTTACTCACTGGTAACTTGGTGAGCTCGCACTCTCCTTCCGGTCTCTCTCATCGTAGCCTATCACTTTGCTAATGTCCTCCTCAGATGTCCATGTTTCACAACTCGCAAACTTTACAACCCTATTCAAATTTCTCCTTTCTCCTGTCCAGTTTTTCCTTCTTTAATAACTAGTATGTATTCCTTTGCTTTGGTTGGTAATAGGTTTATTATGAGTTTTCTTATTTACATGTCATGGAAAACAGTTTTGCTCATGTCATTTTCATCATCCACCAAGGTATAAGTTAGTTCCGTGTCTATTTCTCAAAACCTGAAGTTGGAAAAAATCAAAGAAGAAGATTTTTGACCACATTGTGCATACATTGAGAGAGGGGAGGAGGTGTCGGGTGAGAATGAAAGAGATTAGAGAAAG
Organism: Eptatretus burgeri; assembly: GCF_056783735.1. Taxonomy (NCBI): domain Eukaryota; kingdom Metazoa; phylum Chordata; class Myxini; order Myxiniformes; family Myxinidae; genus Eptatretus; species Eptatretus burgeri. The sequence goes on along the minus strand of NC_140963.1, from coordinate 117,349,945 downwards.
CTTTGATGGACAACAAATGTGCATTCTCATTCATCATAGTCCAACAGGTTCGGATAAGGATATAATTTGTCACCTAAATAAATAAACAACAGCAATTACAGACTTCTCTGAAAGCGATTTGTGCAAATGCACGGTCTGTTACGCCAACAACAGATGCCATAATGGTGGATTCTTGCCTGAAAGAAAGTGTCAAGAGTTATACAGCTGAAACTATTTTCACAACAGACAGCTCCGAGACACAAACAGCGCGTTATTGACGAAAAAGCAGCTGTTCCAAGATCATTCGCATTCCGCCGCTGGGCCCCCACGTGCCTCCTCAGAACTGTCTCTTTCCCAAGGTTTCCTTGTACCCCCCTTATTCAGCCTCCCACTGCACCAAATTGCACCCAGCCCGCGGGCGGCCGTCGTCTCCATCCGCATGATGAGGCTTCGGAACGAGCTACAAAGGCACAGTGCCGTAAGGCGCCGTGCATCTCCACAGCTGGCCTGACAGGCTGTTTGTCATTATTTACTTATGTAACGTTTTTCTCCGTGAAGAATTACGTAGGTGAAATAACTTTGCTGCCTTGAGGCTTTGAAGACCTTGCATTGAAGGAGAAGTTAAATCTCATTACAGCTGTGCATTGCGGAGCACCGCAAACCTCGAGTTTGGAGATTTGTCCGCAGATTGACTCTAGAAGGCCATGACCAGCCATGTGATCCATTTCTGGAGCTCTGTGACTGTGGTGCATGGTCCTGCTATCACGAATCATAAACGAAATTACAGTAAAGCTTAACCACGAGGTTCAACACACAAATTTAATTATATTTCGTTTCTGGTGCTCTGCCCAAAGGCAGACTCAATGCTGCCAAAACAGCCTCACGGCACGGATATAGCATTGCGTGGCTTGCCTTTGCCTTCCCAGTAGTACTCAGGGCAGGAACTTGTGATTTGTTCAAAGTGCTGGTGATGACTTGCTTCCTTTTCAAGGACGACTTCATGGGATCTTTGACATCAACCAACTAATACCGACAGGCGGATCACCCAGCTTAACGTCCGTCTGAAGGACGGCACACACGTTGATGCCTCGCTTTGCCTGTGAAACACCAGGATGGTAGTTTATAGCTGGACCAAGACTCATACACAGGCTCGACAGCTCGGAGGTGTGTGTGCACACCTCGAGGATATCCTGCCAGCCATCCTTATCCAACGACTATTTGTTGTGATACTGTGCACAAACAGATCAGTGATCTACACTTTAACAATCCAAATGTTTGTACATAAAAAGTATGATTAATAAGAACGTATGGAATACATGCTTTTCAGAACATGCACTCCGTGCTGGACGCAAACCCATCTGAGCAGGTTTTCATTCCATAACCCATGAGAGATAGGAGTTAGCATCAGAGGAACGAGAGGGAGGTGGGGTGGGCAGTGTAGAAATCCGATAGTAATATATGATAATGGTTATGGAAGAATGAAAGGAAGAGGACAGAACATGTGGAGATTTTAAAAGAAACTTTAGGATGGAGAAAGAAAAATTAGGATGCCAGATTTTTAGAAGTACGACAAGAGACTGGACCCCTGAACCATAATGAAGAGTGAAGGTTTAATGGCCGTTTCCTGAGAAAACTTTCTGTAGAAAAATCATTTCTCAATTTTATCAACAATCAGTGTGGCAGTGGACTCCATATAAGCGAACGGTCAACCAGCCATACAGCGGCCATCATTGACCGGTCCTGGATAATCTCTCTGAACTTTAACTTCCTCGCTGGAACTCTATAGCCAGGAATGTCTTTCCTGTTTGCAGAATCATCTAACCCAACAGTCCTTTCTTCCATAGGAAGTGACCCAGCAACAAGCGTGAGACACACAAAACGCCTCCAACAAACGGAGAATCTCACGGTAAAGAGAAAGCACTGTAACTTGCTGCAAAATTAATGAGCCGTGTATAATTCAAACAATTCGCTAAGACATTCATACATCAACTCTTGGTTCAAACACTGCAGACTTTCCTTGAGACAAACGAGGTCAGAAAGTCCAGCGATGATGGCAAACGTTATAATGAGCGCACTCAACTCTGATTTGTACAGCCTGGGTTCGAATCTTGACCCAGATATAAGCTACCTACGATCCTGGTGTTTCGTAGGCAGGGCGAGGCTATCCCAGGGTTGGACGGGCGTCCGTCTGCCGGTATTAGTCGATCGACGTTAAAGATCTCACGGTGTCCTCCGGGCAGTCGCGGAAATAAAGAAATAAAGACAGAAAGAACGAAAGACTATATATTTATTACAGATTACACTACATAACAGATTAACATTAAAAGGAAAGATAGAACATTGAACATCGATATACATATCTCATGCATGTCTCAAACCAATTCAATCTAGTTGAATATTTCTCAACACCAGGATAATTACCATTGAAGTCATGTACACGATGGCAGAGGGATTACAAAATACACGGCACTAGCTTTATTGTCTGCAACATTTGCATTCAAAATGATGTAACCGGCAGTTCGTTTGCCTTTTACAAGGTTTCTGGACATCATTAGCCCACGCTCGCGAAGCGAAAAGCGGGGTTAAGCGATAGGTCCCATACGTGCGTACGTACATGTGTGTCTGCATTTTGTTATTCCCTATTCTCCGGAACCGCTTGTCGGATCGACACGAAATTTTCACCATGGGTGCGACGAGCCATGTGGAATGATAAAATAATTTCGACGTCACAGGTCACGTGATATGACAGCCATGCTGGAAAGAAGGTGAAATGTTGCACCTCTGCATCTCCAAAACCACCCCATGGAAAAAATTTAAACTTGGCACCTTTGAAGTTTTTTTCCCCATGGGGAATAAGTGTGATTTTATAAATGATGTCATAGGTGCCTTCGTTTTGACGTCACAATTGCATACATATAATGCTACATCCAATCAGTATGAATATTTTTGAGGGTCATGTAGGGATAAATCGGTCAACAGAATATTTTTTATGACGTCATCAGTCACGTGGTTCGGCAGCCTTTTTTTTTTTAACCTTCAAAAATATCTGAAAAAGGCTTAACAGATCAAGCAGAAACTTTACAGGTATGAGGCCGATCCATGAGGAACAAAAAGTTCCCCACCTATGCCATCATAGGTTACATGGTTTAGCAGTCATATTGGATTGAAGGAATTTTTTTATTTTTATTTAATTCTCTCTCTTGAATCGCCACATCAATTGACATGAAATTTCAAAATTAGGATCTAGTAGTGATGGGGAATATATGATTATTATTTAAACCTCATCGGACACATGGTCTGGCAGACGGAATTATTTAAATTTTTGAATCTACATTCTTTTTGATTTTTTTTTTTGAATAAGGCTCACTTGGCTGCGCCTTGATCGGTTTGAGGGTAGAGGAGCAGCAGTAGAAACCCGAGTCCTATCCAGGTTCCTGCTGATGACGTCATATTTGCTTTTTGCTTGTTCAGGTTCCTTCTGATGACTCCAATGCAGGACTGTACCTATTATATTTGGTCTTCCATTTTATTTTATTCTATTTATTTTTTAATTACAAATTTTCCACCAGAAGAGTTGGCTCGCACCAATTCTTTCTCAAGACTGTGCGGGGTAAGTGTTCTATGAATACCATCTGGTTATATCACGATTGTTGTGATACTTTACCAATGCAAATGATAAGTAAAGGTGTGAATATTCAGTAATGATATAGCCAGTGGTGAATTGGCTTGACGTGTGTGTGTGCTACGATAAGGGAATCTTATAAAACAACAATAACAATCACATTTACCAGAATAAACATATCTGCAATAAAACAATCCCTTTGCTTCTTCTTATTCTTCTTCATCGATTCCTCTATTTTGTAATCCTTAAATGAAGAAGCCACATTGGGACAGGCTTTCGTTATATATTTAAATAGTGGAATGCGTGACCCCTTCCTGCCCTGGTGCTCAGAGGGACATGTTTTCCATTCTGTTCCTCTCTGCAGAGCCAGTTAAGGAATGTTGCTGCGGTGGGGGCTAATTGCCTAACTGCTGCACACACCATTAGGATGGACAAACAAATGGGAACTGGGCCCACACTCAATCCTAGGCCTGGGCCGGAGGTCAGAATACTGGTGGCCAACATCAGAACAACCATATGGCTTTACACATCCCAAGTGCTTCAAATGTAAAATTGCTTTTAAAAGCACATTTTTTCACCGAGCAATTGATGGTGAGGCTTATGGAGAGTTGCATCAAACGTATTCAATTTAATGAATTGTTTTTTAACAAGGTTAATGCGATTCAGGGGTAATTTAATCCAAGGATGGAGAAACTTTCTGAACATTTCTATCCTTCGTCTTCTGGCCCACCCTCCCCCTTCCTTCCACTCCAAATCCTACCACCCACATGGCCTGCACCCCAAACCCTACCCCCCCAACCCACATTGTACGAAAAATCATGCACTTTGAAATGATTGCTGAATGTCCGTATTTCATTGGTTTACTGAAACGGGTCCTCGCTGTATTTTCCTTTGGTGATGTTGATGACAAGCTTGTCATACATGAAATTTAATGTTATGCTGATTTAACTTAGCCCATTCCCCGTGCAGCGGAAGACGGGGTTTTGCAATCGTGTGTGTGTGTGTGTGTGTGTGTGTGTGTGTGTGTGTGTGTGTGTGTGTGTGTGTGTGTGTGTGTGTGTGTGTGTGTGTGTGTGTGTGTGTGTGCGCGCGCGCGCGCGCGCGCGCGCCGCAACGCAAGCTTTTGCCATCACATTTTCAACAAAGCTTCATTATGAGAATATGGACAAGATAATTTAATAATTTGGTCAAAAGGTCAAAGGTCAGCATCACATAAAATCCTCAACTTTCATCCAATTGACCTGATATTTTAATTATCATTTGAGCTTTTGTGATGAAATTTTCAACAGTTTTATAATAATAATATGGAGATAACTTAATAATTTGGTCAAAAAGTCAAAGTTACAGTTTAGCATATAGAAGAAGAATAAGAATTATGAATACAAAGCGGATGGGCTTTGCATTTTCAGATGCTTTCCAGGTTTGTTTTGAATTGTTTGTGTTGACAGTGGTCCTGGAAGCTGTACATGCATGCCACTAAAACTGTCGCAATCTTTTTATTGTCGTGAGGGATGTACAAAAAGTTATTGGAAGACCATTCTCAAGATAGTCTAATACATGCTAACTGATTTAATTATTTTTCAATGTGTAACGATGTGTAACTACTGCTACTACAGTACTTCATTAATGGCACCAATTATTCCCTTCTTGTTGTGTGGTCAGCTGACGAACGTTTTGTTGGCCAAGTCTTTAACGAACCAGCTGGCCAGGCTTGACGTTCGACTGAAGGTAATTTGGGCAGGAATTTACAACTTGTTCAGGGTGCCGGAGAAAACTCGCCTACTCTTCATGAAGGACACAACAGGATATTTAACGTCCATCAACTAATGCTGTCAGATGGTCCACACAGTTTAACATCCATATGAGGGACGGCACACACATTGATGCCTCCTTGCCCTGCATGTGAGAGACCAGGATGACAGTTTTTAACTGGGTCAAGATTCAAACCCAGGATAGACAGTGCACAGGTGAGCATGTGTACCTTTAGGCTATCCCGCCAGCGAATATATATTGTTACGAATTTGGGAATTCGGTTGCACACAACATACAGGTTCCTTTAGTCAGCTATGTCGATTAGTGCTTGTTCCCCCGATAGCTCACCTTCCATTGTTTAAATGTTTAGAAATCGATTAGATGCGCTGTGGATCGATTTAATAGTTAGGATCACGAAACAATGGAGACGTCTCTCCCCCTCTTCTGCGAAGAGGAAGAAGAGCCCTTCCGTCCCGTGATTCATGACGTCAACAACTCCCTCCCACCCGTGGTTGAGCGGGGGATGGATCACGAGGGCATGAGTCACGCCGGGCGCGGGGGAGGGGGCAGAGAAGGATAAAGAGGAGTTCCTTTTTCTTTGTTCGGGTTCGTTCGGGTGGTTCAGTGGAGCTTCGGCTCGAGCTGCTAAGAGGATAAGGAAGAGATCCTCGAGTTGGTTCGTGTTCGGGGGTTGTTCAGTTGAGCTTCGGTTTCTGCTTGGCTGGTTGTTCAGTCGAGCTTTGGCCACTGCTTGACTCTGGTTAGGGTTGGAGGCTTTTGAAAGCTTTTTGCTTGAAGCTGCCTTGTTTGGAAGAGAGTTGAGCTGGTTACTCGGCTTGAGCTGCGAGTGGTGGCTGCTTCTTCTTCTTGGTTCGTGGAGCTCTTTGTTCTCCATTTTGGTTCCTGGCTTGGTGCGACTCATCGGCCTCTTCTTGGAGGTGGTTCCTCGGGGAAGCGACGCATCGACGGGAAGGATCGGCACCTCGTCTCACCAGCACGTGTCGAGAAGCGCGGGAGGATTCGCGGGAGCTTGGGAAGGATCGCGGTTCACGGCGATTGGATCCAGCTCGCTCTCGCTGGAGTCCGGGTCCAAACAACTTGAAGACCACACGAGGTGGAGAGGTTCGAGATAGGTTCTGGGTTTCAGCTCACCACCTGTCCTCCGAGCTGGAGTTCGTTATTAAAGGCCTCTGCCACCATTTCTTGTGTGTGTGTGTGTCCGTGGGCCAATCTAATAAGTAGGAAACTGTTAAGTGATTGTGTAGAACGGTTGTAGTTCTCCTATCATACGTGTTTTGCCTTGTTTAATTGCATACGTGCATGCCTGCATTCGTGCTTTATCATAATAAATGTCCTTGTGTGAATGTAAACCTGTTCATTGTGTCTCTTCCCTTAATTGAGCTGCCATCTTGCCCTCGGAATATAGTTGGCTTTAAATAGCCGGAAAAGTGATTGGGTCCAACAGGACTGCGCGATAATACACCGCTCGGTTATCCCAAAAGGAAGCGAGCTGCTTAAGCGGCTCGTTTCCAAGCGGTCCCGTTGAGGTACAATCTCTCAGTAACCTACCCACGCGATTAATTAGGTATTTCGACAATTCGGCGATTGACCTTGTAGCGCGGGTAGAGTGCGGACAAGGTTGTGGGGTGCTTAAAAACACACTCGTGGATGATTTTCGGCATTGATCCGGAAAGCCGCAACTGGATTGTCCGTTCAGTGGGCGAAGCGACTGCTATTGGTTAGACGCGGTCGTTCGCATGCCGGTGGGCGGAAAACTACAACACTGGTGTCCGGGAGTGGGATTGGAATCCATCCCGCCTCCAACCAAATTAACGGGAATCGGATCAAGGGTGTGCGAAGCGACCCTCCGTTCCCCCAAATTACGAGCGTTTAAAATTAATTTCGATATGCAAGATGGCGGTTCAAGGCGAACGGGAGCAGGGGGTAATAGAAATGGATTTAGAAATAGTAGAATCCATGGCCCAGGATGAGATCACCGAGCAGGACTCCATAATGCAGGTTGAATTTTCCCCACAATCAAACACAGAATCCGAAATGGGCGCAGCGACGGGGGCCGCGGCTTTTGACACCCTTGCCTCTCTGCCAAAATCCTTCACCGGTCCCCGGCGGATCCGCGGCCAATAATGGCGGATCGTTTCAGCTGAGTTTGCTTGACGCGAACCATTTGGTGGAGATGTTCAGACAAGCGATGAGTGGGGATATGCAACGAATGAAAAACGAAATGGGAAACAAAATGGATACGAATGCGCAGCAAATGAAAAACAAGGTGAAAAACGAAATGAAACAAATACGAGGTGAGATGCAGCGCATGGGGCTGGAACTCCAGGCTGGGCAAAAGGCAATAATGGCAGTTGCGAGGAGTGAAACGTGGGCAGTGGAGCTCAAAATGGCGGCGCCACATGTTGGAGCGAACGAGCTGGGAGGGAGTGCAACGGCTGTCCGGTCCGCGATGGAAGCGGGGAAGGACAAAATAATTCGGGAGACACGTTGGGCGAGACTCGTGCAGGTGACAGAGAAAGTGACGGTGACACAGAGGGAAAAATTAAAAGGGGTGACTGAGACGTGTATAAGGCACATAAAGACGAAGGAAATAGAAATAACAAACTAACAAACCCTAACAAGGAACAGAGACACGAAGCGAGATGCAGGAATTAAAAGAAATAACAGAGACGCGGGAGATGGAAACGGGAGAGCAGAGACCACACGATGAAGACGGGGTAAAAGACGAGCACATACACATGGAGTTAGCGAGGGACGATGAAGGGGGGCTCGGAGAATGTATCGTGACCCGGTGCAAGCAGCCGGATAGCCTCCTACAGAAACGAAGGGAGGGAATATTCCCCCTTGAAGCGGATCTCGACCAGGTGAGTCCGGTCTAGCTTTGCGAGTTCGAGGGGGCGAGTGCTGTTGACGGGTGCACACGAAGCTTGGGGGGTGTGAAGGCCCCAGGACCCCTTGTGGTAGAACAAAATCCCCAGTGTGATTGTGTCAAAATGTGTGTATACGAGTGAGCCGAAATGCGTGCTGGAAAGCACGCATAGCGTGAGTGTTATGGTGTGTAAGCAAAATGGGGAGCGTGGTTGCGAGTGTGCCGAAATGTGTGCTTCCCAGCACGCCGTGTGTGAATGAAACCCCCTGTGCAAGTGGAAGGCCGTGTGTGAGAGGAACCACGTGTGCGAGTGAGATGGCATGCGTGAGTGAACAGCCCTGTGTGAGAGCGACAGCATGTGTGAGAGCGCTGTATGCGAGGGAGATGGTGGTTGGCATGCAAGAACATGCAACCGCGTTTCAAGGTGAGAATGTCATCTCGGGTGTGTGAGCGTCGTGGCACGTGGGAGTTTGTGCGTGAGAATGCGACGACAACAATGCCTGACGGTGGACAAAGGCCGAGTAGCGGCCGTAGCTATTTTGGGGACTGTGCTGGGTTTGCACGGCAGCGCAGGCGGGGTCCGTGCTGTGCTTCCTATGAGGCCGCCACGTGCGCGTCTGCGCGAGTGAAATCCGGTCCGGAAACGCCGCGGTGGATTCGAGCCGACCCTGCAAACGGACAGAAGCTAGGCTGGGATATGGATTTAGACCGGACGGGTTCTCCACGCGAGCGTTTTAAGCTCCGACGAGCAGAGCACGTGTTCGCGTGGGGAACCCCTCGAAACGCGAGGCTTGTTTTTAATGCGCAGGGTGACGTCGTGGCAGCATGGTTGGAATCCGGGAGAGAGGAATCCCTGCCGGATGGTACCGTCCGAGGAGAGATGAGGTGCGCGAACAGCTGCCATGACGTCACGGGGAAAGAGCGCAGGTTGCGAGTTGCCACGCGCATAAAAAAAAAGCAAGCCTCGCCACTTCGAGTGGACACGAACCCCAGGCAGGGGGTGGAAGACCCCCCTTAAGAGGGGACACAGGAAGTACTAGTTTGGGGGATGGGTTAGTGATAGTTAGAGCGGCTTCATGGGGACATGGGTTGTTCCTCATGGAGCCCGTAGAATGGATGAGTTAGAGGGATTTTAGTTCAGATTTTGGAAATGGGAATGTTTGGATTTTCGGAGACACGGACAGACTGGAAATGTGTAGTGGAGACGTAGCTTAGCCACGTAGAGTAAAAGGAACGTGCATGAGAATAAGGGATGACGAGGGAGCACAAGTTAGTTAGGGGATTTAATTAGTAAAGATGGCAGTATAGTGTTGGTGTGAGTTGTGAAATGGAAAGTGAGTGAGGAATGAGTGTGAGACAGCGGGCCCAAGTGTGTGAGTGGAGCGAATGTGGTATGCATGGTGTGATGACTGATTGGAGGGAGGAGTGATTCCCACCCAAGAGACCACGAGGTCAGTTTAATGTTAGTTCGTGGGTAGTTTAATTTACTAAAAGGAGGTCGTTTTGTTGTTGGTGTCGAAAGAAGGCACGAAACCCGTTTGGAGGAGTGCAGGAATTCATGGACCGGCTGGGAGTGTGGCTGTGGAAAGTTGAGTATTTGTTTAGTGGGCACCCCAGGCCACTTGCCACAGTAGGCCAAGGGCCCAAGAGGGGTCGGGATAGTGTAGTGGGCACGGGCGACCCGTCGGAAACGGGACCCGTAGCGCCAGAATGCCACGGGGGCAGTGTAGTGGGCACGGGAGACCCTCGGAAAGGGACCCAGGGCATCAACATTCCACGTGGGCATCGGAGGGGGGCAATGCCAGAGAGGGCAACCCCCCGCATGTATAGGGAGCAGCTCGGCTCGGAGGCAGCCTGCGGGCCTGGGGTTGCCATGTTAGAGTTCGGCAGAGGAGGAGTTCCTGCCAGTTGAGCCATGCTGCCCAGCCAGGAAATTGTGCGAGGGCACAAATGAAAATTTGAGGGCGAGGCCCAAATTTAAGACGGACACCAACACAGGCGACGGGAATCATGGTTTTTCGAACCGATAGTTAAAAAGTGCGAGGTGTTTTTGAAAGCCCCAGGGTAGTTTCAGGTTAATGAATGTTAGGGTAGTTAGGAGATGTACCCCTTCACACCATCCATCCCTTCGCTCGTTGTAGGCCGCTGGACTCACCTTGGTAGATTGCTGAACTCTGAGGAGGCCATTCTGAGGCTTCGTTGGGCCTCGAGACAGGAGGCTAGTCTCTCCCTATTCCACTCCAGAGGGAACATAGGGGTTGCGAGTCGGCTAGGTTGACGAGATAAGTAAGCTGGACAAGGACGATAAAGGGGGTTTGGGAGACAATTATAAAAGGGAAATAAAAATAATAAAAATAAAGAGGGGCTAAATTTTTTTTGTGTTTTGTGGCGAATTAAGGGAGTGGGTATGGACAGAGACAGGCAAAGGCGATAGAGTGGGGGGGGGGGGTGGGGAGACAGTAAGCTAGGTCCGAGCCCGCCTTCAGAGCAGCCGGCACCACCGCACTCTCTCCAGACCTGATGAACCACACCAGAGGCCGGCCAGCTTCACCTGCCAGCATGTTATGCTGCAGCTGCCTGTTCTGCATGGGCTTGCCTTGCCATGCCTAGTTTGCCTGCCTCTGCCCTGACCCCATGCCTGCTCGCCCTTGTTTGCATTTGCCCCTGTGTCCATCCATCACCATGTGCACCAGTAACATCCAGTTTTGCAAGGACTGCCCTGCAAGCAGCCCGTGCATCCATCATGCTCATTTGTGTTTTGCGACCATCTCCATCCATTCCCCTGCATCAATGAACTTCGAAATGACTTTTACCTTCTCCCCTTTCACAGATCACAAGTCCTGGGCCATGGTTAAGTAATGGATAAGTTGAGTGAAAATTGTAAATACGTGGAACCCCACCTGCATGTTTGTTTTAGCGCCGGCAATTTTAATTAAGTTGTCCGAATGAGTCTGAGAGTTTGTTTAGTTAGTTACGCAGCGCATTAGGTTATTTATTTTTGGGACACGTATAAAGAAATGTCGCACTCAGGGATCCAAAGGTAGAACGTACGAGGGGAAAACTTACACATGTTGGTCACACGAAAATTTGACGACTCGGGACGAGTCTGTAAAAAGGGGAGGAGGTAGTGTTCTGAATTTAGGAATTTGATTGCACACAACATACAGGTTCCTTTAGTCAGCTATGTCGATAAGTGCTTGTTCCCTCGATAGCTCACCTTTCATTGTTTAAATGTTTAAAAACCGATTAGATGCGCTGTGGATCGATTTAATAGTTAGCGATCACGAAACAATGGAGACGTCCCTCCCCCTCTTCTGCGAAGAGGAAGAAGAGGCCTTCCGTCCCGTGATTCATGACGTCAACAACTCCCTCCCACGCGTGGTTGAGCGGGGGATGGATCTCGAGGGCATGAGTCACGCCGGGCGCGGGGGAGGGGGCAGAGAAGGATAAAGAGGAGTTCCTTTTTCTTTGTTCGGGTTCGTTCGGGTGGTTCAGTGGAGCTTCGGCTCGAGCTGCTAAGAGGATAAGGAAGAGATCCTCGAGTTGGTTCGTGTTCGGGGGTTGTTCAGTTGAGCTTCGGTTTCTGCTTGGCTGGTTGTTCAGTCGAGCTTCAGCCACTGCTTGACTCTGGTTAGGGTTGGAGGCTTTTGAAAGCTTTTTGCTTGAAGCTGCCTTGTTTGGAAGAGAGTTGAGCTGGTTACTCGGCTTGAGCTGCGAGTGGTGGCTTCTTCTTCTTGGTTCATGGAGCTCTTTGTTCTCCATTTTGGTTCCTGGCTTGGTGCGACTCGTCGGCCTCTTCTTGGAGGTGGTTCCTCGGGGAAGCGACGCATCGACAGGAAGGATCGGCGCCTCGTCTCACCAGCACGTGTTGAGAAGCGCGGGAGGATTCGCGAGAGCTCGGGAAGGATCGCGGCTCACGGCGATTGGATCCAGCTCGCTCTCGCTGGAGCCCGTGTCCGAACAACTTGAAGACCACACGAGGTGGAGAGGTTCGAGATTGGTTCTGGGTTTCAGCTCACCTGTCCTCTGAGCTGGAGCTCGTTATTAAAGGCCTCTGCCACCATTTCTTGGGTGTGTGTGTGTGCGTACGTGTGTCCGTGGGCCCGTCTAATAAGTAGGAAACTGTTAAGTGATTGTGTAGAACGGTTGTAGTTCGCCTATCATACGTGTTTTGCCTTGTTTAATTGCATACATGCTTTATTATAATAAATGTCCTTGTGTGAATGTAAACCTGTTCGTTGCGTCCATTCCCTCATTGAACTGCCCCATCTTGCTCTCGGAATATAGTCGGTTTTTAAATGATCGGGTCCAGCGGGACTGCGCGATAATACACCGCTCGGTTATCCCAAAAGGAAGCGAGCTGCTTAAGCGGCTCGTTTCCAAGCGGTCCCGTTGAGGTACAATCTCTCAGTAACCTACCCACGCGATTAATTAGGTATTTCGACAATTCGGCGATTGACCCTGTAGCGCGGGTAGAGTGCGGACAAGGTTGTGGTGTGCTTAAAAATACACCCGTGGCTGGTTTTCGGCATTGATCTGGAAAGCCGCGACTGGATTGTCCGTTCGGTGGGCGAAGCGACCGCTATTGGTTAGACGCGGTCGTTCACACGCCGGCGGGCGAGAATCTACAACAATATAATGATATGTGACTCGTAAAAAAATATCTATATCTGCATATATTTATATAATTTATGTATACACCTCATTATACTTTTTTCACTGTCTTTGGGCTATTGTTAATACAACCTCTTCCATGTAACTCACAATCCCTGTGGAATATCTCCGGATCGCTGTCCCTCTCTGTAGCAATGTCTTGTTTATGTACGTATTCCATCCTAACTCGAGCTTCTTAATCTGCGGTGACTTCAACTCCCTTGGCTATGATTATTTACACACTTTTGGTGATGTAAATATACACAAACATTTGGTTCATATTACATTATGAATGCCCCACAGAGCGTAACCATCGTCTATTTTGTTCCTATCATTGTACTTTTACAAGCTTTGCTTTCTGTAAACAAAATGAAAAAAAAATGAACAAACAGGGATTAAGGCCAGAAACATAGAATCTGAAAGACACAACTCAGGCCGAATGTTTTTTTTACTACCTGCATCTTTGACTGATTTTAACGGTTCATCGAAAGAACAAATATTTGTGAATTCCTGGTAAATACTTCTTGTGGTGCCAGAAGCGTGGTGACTTCACCAGCGAAGCACATATTGTTTGTGCTCTTTGAGAAAGTGCTGAGAACTCCAAAAACTGGACATTTTCTCTTTTCAAGAAATGAATGATTTCCCATGAGATCTGATATAAATCAGATGATGCTCTTCACCAGATCACATGAAAAGTTTTGTAAAGATGTAGCTGCACATCGTCATTTCTCTCACCTTTGATAAGTTTGTTTCTGGTGACAATTTGGCATTTCCCATCTGAAAGTTACGCATCATGATGCTCAGATCATCGGTTCAGGTTACATTTATGAGTACAGTGGTGCGTTGCTTTTGTCCATTGTAAAACGAGCAGTTATCCACCCTTCGGGTGGATGGAGTTTGTGAGGCTTTTGCCGAATAAAGCATATGCTCTATTGCAATAAAATCTGATGAGTGGTTGTGGGGTGTAATTTTTCTGTTCAAGATTTTTCAATTCCAAATTTCCAAGATTCCAAGTCTCCCAAGTTTCTCAAGATTAGAAGAGTTCCAAGAGTCCTGCGCAAGGTCCTGCACTGTTTCTGCATAAGTTGCAAGAGTTGATGTCGGACATACGTTTGAGCCTTTGGTCGAGCCTACAGCAGTTGACACAGTTTAGACAGCAGTGTGGTTGATGACAAACACTGACCTACCATGTATATAGATGTCTTTCTAATTCAAATAAAAGTACACTGATGTCTCCCAATGTCCTTAAGAGTCTGAGATGACTTAAAAAAGAAAAAAGTTTTCACCCGAAGTATGAAGTAACTTTCACTTGACTACCCAAAGGATCGACGTGGTCAAGTTAGTTGTCAATTGAAAGATAACAGAAAAATACATGGGAATTTAGGACTAAAGGTTTGGCAGTGATGGATCTTGATAGATGGTAATCTTTGTCTACTTAACATAATGAGTTCCCTTATATGGAATTTCCATGAAGGAGAAGGAGGCCATTCAGGCTGCACAATGGTTGCCAACCTATGGTTGCTTCTCTGTGCTCGATCATTTAAAAAAAAAAATACTGAGCATCAAGCAAAGCAGCAGCACGTAACATTTTAAAAGTCTTTGGTATGATCTGGCAGGGTTCGAACTTCAGACCTCTCTAGTTGACACTAACCATTACACCCCCCCCCCCCGACCCCCGCACCGAGTCTGATTACTTCTTCTTCTGCTGCTGTTTGCTTGTGATGAATATCTATTTCTCATTTCTGGATGGGTGACTTTCAGTAAAGATGAGTTGATTTGAACTGCATGAATTACACTAGTTATAATTCTGTCATCTCCTGTACTATCACAGGTCATAAAAATATGCCTCAGCGATAACTCGCCTACTCTTCACGGAAGGATCTTTCACATCCATCAACTAATGCCGGCAGACAGGATGCCCAGCTTAATGTCCGAGGGACGGCACACACATTGATGAATCACCCTGCTTGTGAAACACCAGGAAGATGATTTATAGCTGGGTCGGGATTAAAAACCAGGTGAAACATCTCAGAGGGGAGTGCACGTAACTCGTGGTCATCCTACCGGGCCCGAGGCCCCAAAACATCTTTTCTAAGGAAGTGTGCATTCTTTGAAGTCAGGGGATATGGAATACAATGGCTGCACAAGGATCATGCCTTCAATCACAAATTATGTACTTTATAATGACAAGGGAGTAATTCTAACCTCAAGGAAAACCTATTAAGTCATGAGAACAGTATTATGGTAAAAATAGTTTTGTACGATAATACAGGTTGAAATGCAGATGATGAAACACACACAAGTGAAACTCCTGCACACTTGGTGCAGAAAGCACAACCAAGGTGAAGCACCATCAGTTATAAAACTGTGGGTGAGAGTATTCGTGCATGAGATAATGCTTTACATCTGTCAAAATTCAGTAAGATAAGAGAAAAAGAGAAAAAAAAGAAAAGGAATGCTGATGATCCCCCATCTGGACAAGGTGATGAATCAGGCAAACGATGACGGCTTGGAGTCCACGAGGATATAAAAGACATTATTCATGACACGTGTGTGGAGATGAAACTCCAAAAGGGTTCCTGTATTGGTTCTTTTTCAACAGGTAACACCAAAGAATTAGAACAGGTGTGGCAGAAGAGAAGGTGCTTGGATATTTGGAGCCATAATTTCCCATTGAATCCCAAAGGGCAGCCCATAATGGACACCTGTTCTGCAGATTGGCAGTGTATCAAAGCAGTCTTGGCAGTGAGGCTTGCTTGCCTTTATCGGAATCCTTTGCACACTAGAAATGGAGTCCAAATATCCACAAATTAAAGTCGGCCTGTCGTCAAGGCATGTTGCTGGCTCTGCTGGAATGAGTTCCTGTGTTGTATCACGTCTTGCTACGAAAAGCCGAATATAAAAATACAGAAGCTGGGTAAAATACAGCTTTCTGCTCTCCTTCAAACCATCGAACAATGTTTCCCTTTTTAAACTACCCAATATCATTATTCCCTTCTTTTTGGTCGCTACTACGACAACATAGAATGCATTTATTGGAAAGACAAATGGCTGCAGTAAAAGGTTAGTGGCATTAATCTTCGTGGAAACATTGACAGAGAGGAAAAGTGTTCATAATGGAGAAGAGCTACCAAAAAAAATCATGATCCGTTTGATACAATCATTTTGGGGCTGGAAGGATAGCAGAGACCCTAGAGGTATGCACACTGCATGCTGAGCCGTCCAGAAGGAGAAAATCTCGACACAGGAATGAACTGCCATCCCGGTGTTCCGCAGACAGGGAGCCACCAGCATATGTGCGGTCCGACAGATGGATGGTAACCTGGGTGTCCTACTTGACAGTACTAGCCGTTAGGTGACAACAAAGATCAAAGGGTGACTTTCATGAAGAGTAGGTGAGTTATCTCCATCAGTCTGAATGAATCAGAGAAAACCTCATAGCTTCCATTTTTACCTCCGCCACTTGCGGTGGACGTTATGTTTTCACCCATGTCTGTCTGTCTGGCTGTTTGTCTGTTTGTTTTTCTGTCTATCTGTGAACATGATATCTCAAAAAGTTAAGGACAGACTCGGAGGACATTTGGTGAACAGGTTGGGTCCAAATATCTGCAACCAATGACAAGTTATGAAATATCTGCAAGTTATGGATAAGTTGTGACAAAACTTCGTGGATGAGTTGGGAAGGTGATAAGAACAAGCTGATTCGATTTTGCTTAAAGTCCGGATGCAGATCCGGCCTATCAACGGGATGCAAAATGTAAATTGTTCACCCTGGTGGAGGTATGCGCTCCACCAAGTGCTGTTCTAGTTTTAAATGCTTCACTTCTGGTGTAGAAAACAAATACATCTTTCAGAGAAAATTCTCACGAGATGATGAAATTGTTTTCAGATATCTATCAGATCTCCCAGGAAATCACAAGAGATTTCCAGAAGTGCATTTTGATGGCTCTATTCCATAAACGAAATGCTTTGATAATAATCAAGGAGATACACTGGCGACAGCCCAAGATAAAAAATCTTGGACATTATATCGAGATCAATAATGACAGTGGAATGCACTAATTATACAACTGTAGAACAGGGGATAATTTAAATATGTCAGGATTGCAAAATGAAATTGCAATCAGTGAAAGTGAAAATATTGATCTCCCAATGCAATATAATACATGGATAAAGACATCAAGAAGGGGATGGTGTAAAACTAAGATGCTTGACAAGCCAACACCGAGCAGGTCTGGCAGGTGCTCCAACCGGAAGCACGTCAGCGGGGGGGGGGGGCGGGGGAAGAAGAGAGGACAATCCTCACCACTCATATGCATCAATATAATACCAGATCATGACATTTGCAACATAGGAATGAGAAGTAACCCAATGATGATGACGTGGCTTTCTCTTGTTTTAACAACAAAAAAAGAGCTCCATGCTTCCATGCATGATTGGAAGTAGGTTGAGTGGTCTATAAAAACTCAACAATGAAATGGCCGCGTGTGCCAGCTTGGCTCCCATTGGCTTGATAAAGCTTGTGGATCGCAAGTGAAACGTTGCCTGAGGCTGACACTGCTCTTCCCATTTGTTTCAAAATTGGAGAGTGTAGTTGTTTTATTCATTGGTTGGCTGTGATATATATGTATATATATATATATATATATATATATATATATATATATATATATATATATATATATATATATATATATATATATATATATATATATATCCATCCATCAGAACCATACTCTGTTGTGCAGAGCATTGGTGCTGCCGAAGCAGTCTCCTTGGCTATTGAATACAATCCTGGACGGGTCGCCACTCCGACACAAGATACCAGCAAGCTGGCACTCATTTTGCAGACCTCAGAAGGATGACAGGCCGAGTCAACTCCACCTGGTATTAATTCAACAGCTGAGTGGGATTTGAACTCAGGATCCGAGGATCCCAAGCCCACCACCCTAATCATTAAGCCCACGCCAAGCATTCAATATATGTGTGTGTATGTTTGTATGTGTATATATACATACTTATGTATACATATACATACACACCCTTTGTGATTTATTTATATATCCAATGGAGACCCATGATTGTATACAATGGTTTACAAGTTCTGTAATCTGAGGAAAACACAAATTCCTGCTTTCCCTCGCACTTTTATCATTACTATTTTGTATGCAGCCTGTGGCTGCTGATTGCATCATTGCTGGGAGCGTGGCTGTGCCAATGTTACAGTGCCCCCTGTTTCCAGTAAGCTGGTAGTCATTTTGCCGATGTCGGAAAGATGACAGACAGAGTCAACCCACCTGGCGTTATTTAACGGCATGACATGAGCTCAAACTCAAGGCCCTAAAATCTTAAGGCAGCACCGTAACCGCTAAGCCAACACCAGGCTTCCATCACACTGCAACCCAATCAAATTTAATTATGGCCTGCAATATTCTCTCGTATTCTCCCCCCATCCTTCATGCCCTCAAACATCAATGACTTCCTTAGATTGTCCTTGCATTCATCACAAGCCCAGACAGCCAAAAGCACCACAACTGTCCCATTGCATTTGCAGTCTCATTTCTATTGCTTACAGTGGGTGCAATTACTACGACTCCCCACCCACCACCTCCAAGGGCTGCAGCTGTGTAAGCGTGCTGCACTGCAGAACACGACAACGTCCACTCGGAATGTGGCAAAAGCAGCCGGTGTACAAAGAGTAGATTTATTAGCGGGATCTTTGCTGGAACCCATGCCCCCCAACCTTCTTTGCATGCGCTCACCCACCACTCCGTTAACCCCTGGCATGTTACATCAGACTTGATATCCTCAACCTGCTTCGTGAAGCACGGAGAATTTTGAAGCACATGTATTTTTGCCATGTATGGAACGCGGGGCACGTGACAAACAGATTTATGAATGGAGGAAGCCAGAGCAGGGCGAGAGGCCTAAGCAAATAGAGACTGAGACAGAAAAGAACTCACCACGCTCACACTGTACCCCAGTGAAGCCGTAGACACAGGCACAGCGGTTTGGTCCAATGCAGCGTCCACCATTTTGGCAAGCTTTTTCACACACGGCTAGGGGTGAGGGGGGGGGGTAAGGGCAGGAAAGAAGGCACAGAAAAGAGGGGTCTTATAACAAATAGATGAGTTAACTCAGCCAAGACAAAAGGCCACTTGACCCATCTTGCCTATGTCACACCCTGTGTAGCACTTTCAGAAAGAAAATGATTTTTACTCAAATTAATTATTTTTTAACAAACATAGCTATCATTTAAAGGTTATAGGAAAAAAAACCAACAACATTAAATCCACAGTTTACCGCCATTGATGCACCCTCTTTCAACCATTACGTTAGTTATTCAGGCCTGTTGTTTGTGTCCTTTATGCTGTCCCTAAAAACAGAACGTTTCCTGTTTGGAATGATTTTGAATTTTGTTTGACTGCCAGACAAACAGAGATGGAGAAAATTACCTTACGACTCTGCGCATGCGCGATCGGAAAAATATTGCGTACAATTTGCCAAATTCAGAGCCAAAGTACGGCTAAACTGCAGGTGCGTGGTACAATCCATGCTCCCAATCGTGCTCCCCTGTGTTCCAAAACCAAGCAAGTCTACTTTGGAGAAGAAATGTCAATCATGGTTATCAACTATTACATGATTTGGTGATCATTTTTGATAATCGCGATCACCACGATTCACACCGGAAGTGCCGAGTATAGATGGAGGATCGGCCGTGCCATTCATGTTAATATGCAGTAGTACTGTATATGCCGAGTGTTTCAAGTGCAGTAAGTCAACAGCCATCCTGTAAGCTCTTAAAAGTTTAGCAATTTATTTTATACTATTCTAAAATAACGACATGACAATGGTGTTGAAGCCATATAGCTGTACAGAATATAATTTTTATGATATCAAATAGTGTTTGTGTATATTGATGGATGAAATCAACAGAATGTTGATCGATTTCTGTCGTGGGAAACAAGGAGAAGCTGATGTTTTGGGCGTTAACCATTCGACCTCAGCAAAAGAGGGTTAATCACCGAAACGGCAGTTTCACCTTGCTTCCCATAGCAGTAAGGATACCTCGATCAACGTCCTGTTGATTTCATCCATCGTTCTACCTGTCCCTCGACACAGATCACAGATGTATGTGTGTGTGTGTGTGTGTGTGTGTGTGTGTGTGTGTGTGTGTGTGTGTGTGTGTGTGTGTGTGTGTGTGTGTGTGTGTGTGTGTGTGTGTGTGTGTGTGTGTGTGTGTGTGTGTGTGTGTGTGTGTGTGTGTGTGTGTGTGTGTGTGTGTGTGTGTGTGTGTGTGTGTGTATATATACACACGTTTGTAAAAAGAAAATGTATGAGAAGGCTAAAATGAAATTTTGTAGCGCGACTAAAAACTTTGGGTCTCATGCATTGTTTTACTGTCGATCCTTTCCTTATGCTCCAGAAAATTAACATTCTTCACAACATCACTTTTCAAGTGCAACATCAAAGTCAAACACCATGATGGATTTTATCCACCAATGTGACTTCAACAGGTTCATCGGCAGTCAATGTGTGAAGAGCGTTCACTCAGACCAACAGGAGCATCCAGTTGGATGTATTTTTCAATTTTGTTTTTCTGCCAGAT
This sequence comes from Eptatretus burgeri, assembly GCF_056783735.1. Classification (NCBI taxonomy): domain Eukaryota; kingdom Metazoa; phylum Chordata; class Myxini; order Myxiniformes; family Myxinidae; genus Eptatretus; species Eptatretus burgeri. The sequence goes on along the minus strand of NC_140963.1, from coordinate 117,329,440 downwards.
AGACAGACTGACTAAATAAATTACCTTACTCACAATCTGCGCATGCGTGATCGGAACAAGATTCCGTTCAATTTGCCAAATTCAGAGCCAAAGTACTACTAAACTGCAGGTTCATGTTACAATTCATGCTCCGATTCGGGCTCTGCAGGGTTCGAAACATAGAATTAAATTGAAATTAAGCGGTTCCTCAATCATAGACTGATGTCTGTCAGGTAAACAGACAGACAGATAGAGTGAACTAATTGCTTAACCCTGCATTGTGCTACGCATGCTGGGTAATTATATCTCTGACATGCTTTATCTCTGGCCCAAGCTGTTGTTTTATCTCCTCCATTGCCTCCTACCACCCCTTCCCCTGCCCCTTCCACCCAACCCCCCTCCAGACTCCCACCCCACCCCACCCCTCCCTCCTCCCATTTCTATCCTTCCCCTCCCTCCTCCCACAAAGATACTGGGCACTGCCCAGAGTCTAACATAGATCGATTGGAGAGAGAGGAAGGTGGGTATAGCGAAGAGGTGGGGGGAGGGGGAGAGTGAGGAAGGCCAACCACATCTAACATACATCTATTGGACTCCTACAATTAAGAACATATTTAGACAAACATCACCCGTTGCTTCACTGACTGGGAATACTAAGAGAGGAAAGAGAGACAGGGGTGGGAGAGAGAGAGAGAGGTGGGAAAGAGAAAGAGAAAGAGAAAGAGAAAGAGAAAGAGAAAGAGAAAGAGAAAGAGAAAGAGAAAGAGAAAGAGAAAGAGAAAGAGAAAGAGAAAGAGAAAGAGAAAGAGAAAGAGAAAGAGAAAGAGAAAGAGAAAGAGAAAGAGAAAGAGAAAGAGAAAGAGAAAGAGAAAGAGAAAGAGAGAGAAAGAGAGAGAGAGAGAGAGAGAGAGAGAAGGGGGTAGGGGTTGAGGGAGAGCGAGAGAGGAGGGAGGGGAGCAAGGAGAGGTGGGGGAGTGAAGACGGGGTGGGGAGAGTGAGGAGGGGTGGAGGAGTGAGGAGGGGTGGAGGAGTGAGGATGGGTGGAGGAGTGAGGATGGGTGGAGGAGTGAGGAGAGTGAGAGAGAGCGAGGAGAGTGAGAGAGAGCGAGGAGAGTGAGAGAGAGCGAGGAGAGTGAGAGAGAGCGAGGAGAGTGAGAGAGAGCGAGGAGAGTGAGAGAGAGCGAGGAGAGTGAGAGAGAGCGAGGAGAGTGAGAGAGAGCGAGGAGAGTGAGAGAGAGCGAGGAAAAGGGAGAGCGAGGAAAAGGGGGAGAGCGAGGAAAAGGGGAGAGAGCGAGGGAAAAGGGGGAGAGCGAGGAAAAGGGGGAGAGCGAGGAAAGGGGGAGAGCGAGGAAAAGGGGGAGAGCGAGGAAAAGGGGGAGAGCGAGGGAAAAGGGGGAGAGCGAGGAAAAGGGGGAGAGCGAGGAAAAGGGGGAGAGCGAGGAAAAGGGGGAGAGCGAGGAAAAGGGGGAGAGCGAGGAAAAGGGGGAGAGCGAGGAAAAGGGGGAGAGCGAGGAAAAGGGGGAGAGCGAGGAAAAGGGGGAGAGCGAGGAAAAGGGGGAGAGCGAGAAAAGGAGAGCGAGGAAAAGGGGGAGAGCGAGGAAAGGGGGAGAGCGAGGAAAAGGGGGAGAGCGAGGAAAAGGGGGAGAGCGAGGAAAAGGGAGAGCGAGGAAAAGGGGGAGAGCGAGGAAAAGGGGAGAGCGAGGAAAAGGGGGAGAGCGAGGAAAAGGGGGAGAGCGAGGAAAAGGGGGAGAGCGAGGAAAAGGGAGAGCGAGGAAAAGGGGGAGAGCGAGGAAAAGGGGAGAGCGAGGAAAAGGGGGAGAGCGAGGAAAAGGGGGAGAGCGAGGAAAGGGGGAGAGCGAGGAAAGGGAGAGGAGAGCGAGGAAAGGGAGAGAGCGAGGAAAAAGGGAGAGAGCGAGGAAAAAGGGAGAGAGCGAGGGAAAAAAGGGAGAGAGCGAGGAAAAAGGAGAGAGAAAGCGAGGAAAAAGGAGAGAGAGCGAGGAAAAAGGGAGAGAGCGAGGAAAAAGGGAGAGAGCGAGGAAAAAGGGAGAGAGCGAGGAAAAAGGGAGAGAGCGAGGAAAAAGGGAGAGAGCGAGGAAAAAGGAGAGAGCGAGGAAAAAGGGAGAGAAGCGAGGAAAAAGGGAGAGAGCGAGGAAAAAGGGAGAGAGCGAGGAAAAAGGGAGAGAGCGAGGAAAAGGGAGAGAGCGAGGAAAAAGGGAGAGAGCGAGGAAAAAGGGAGAGAGCGAGGAAAAAGGGAGAGAGCGAGAAAAAGGAGAGAGCGAGGAAAAAGGGAGAGAGCGAGGAAAGGGAGAGAGCGAGGAAAGGGAGAGAGCGAGGAAAAGGGAGAGAGCGAGGAAAAAGGGAGAGCGAGGAAAAAGGAGAGCGAGGAAAAGGGGGAGAGCGAGGAAAAGGGGGAGAGCGAGGAAAAGGGGGAGAGCGAGGAAAAGGGGGAGAGCGAGAGGAAAAGGGGAGAGCGAGGAAAAGGGGGAGAGCGAGGAAAAGGGGGAGAGCGAGGAAAAGGGGGAGAGCGAGGAAAGGAGAGCGAGGAAAAGGGGGAGAGCGAGGAAAGGGAGAGCGAGAGGGAGAAGCGAGGAAAAGGGGGAGAGCGAGGAAAAGGGGAGAGCGAGGAAAAGGGGGAGAGCGAGGAAAAGGGGAGAGCGAGGAAAAGGGGGAGAGCGAGGAAAAGGGGGAGAGCGAGGAAAAGGGGGAGAGCGAGGAAAAGGGGGAGAGCGAGGAAAAGGGAGAGCGAGGAAAAGGGGGAGAGCGAGGAAAAGGGGAGAGCGAGGAAAAGGGGGAGAGCGAGGAAAGGGAGAGCGAGGAAAAGGGGGAGAGCGAGGAAAAGGGGGAGAGCGAGGAAAAGGGGGAGAAAGCGAGGAAAGGGAGAGCGAGGAAAAGGGGGAGAGCGAGGAAAAGGGGGAGAGCGAGGAAAAGGGGGAGAGCGAGGAAAAGGGGGAGAGCGAGGAAAAGGGGGAGAGCGAGAAGGGGGAGCGAGGAAAGGGGGAGAGCGAGGAAAAGGGGGAGAGCGAGGAAAAGGGAGAGAGAGCGAGGAAAAAGGGAGAGAGCGAGGAAAAAGGGAGAGAGCGAGGAAAAAAGGGAGAGAGCGAGGAAAAAGGAGAGAGCGAGGAAAGGGAGAGAGCGAGGAAAAAGGGAGAGAGCGAGGAAAAAGGGAGAGAGCGAGGAAAAAGGGAGAGAGCGAGGAAAAAGGGAGAGAGCGAGGAAAAAGGGAGAGAGCGAGGAAAAAGGGAGAGAGCGAGGAAAAAGGGAGAGAGCGAGGAAAAAGGGAGAGAGCGAGGAAAAAGGGAGAGAGCGAGGAAAAAGGGAGAGAGCGAGGAAAAAGGGAGAGAGCGAGGAAAAAGGGAGAGAGCGAGGAAAAAGGGAGAGAGCGAGGAAAAAGGGAGAGAGCGAGGAAAAGGGAGAGAGCGAGGAAAAAGGGAGAGAGCGAGGAAAAAGGGAGAGAGCGAGGAAAAAGGGAGAGAGCGAGGAAAAAGGGAGAGAGCGAGGAAAAAGGGAGAGAGCGAGGAAAAAGGGAGAGAGCGAGGAAAAAGGGAGAGAGCGAGGAAAAAGGGAGAGAGCGAGGAAAAAGGGAGAGAGCGAGGAAAAAGGGAGAGAGCGAGGAAAGGGAGAGAGCGAGGAAAGGGAGAGAGCGAGGAAAGGGAGAGAGCGAGGAAAGGGGGAGAGCGAGGAAAAGGGGGAGAGCGAAGAAAAGGGGGAGAGCGAGGAAAAGGGGGAGAGCGAGGAAAGGGGGAGAGCGAGGAAAAGGGGGAGAGCGAGGAAAAGGGGGAGAGCGAGGGAAAAGGGGGGAGAGCGAGGAGAAAAGGGGAGGAGAGCGAGGAAAAGGGGGAGAGCGAGGAAAGGGGGAGAGCGAGGAAAGGGGGAGAGCGAGGAAAGGGGGAGAGCGAGGAAAGGGGGAGAGCGAGGAAAGGGGGAGAGCGAGGAAAGGGGGAGAGCGAGGAAAGGGGGAGAGCGAGGAAAGGGGGAGAGCGAGGAAAGGGGGAGAGCGAGGAAAGGGGGAGAGCGAGGAAAGGGGGAGAGCGAGGAAAGGGGGAGAGCGAGGAAAGGGGGAGAGCGAGGAAAGGGGGAGAGCGAGGAAGGGGGAGAGAGATGAAGGGGGGAGAGAGATGAAGGGGGAGAGAGATGAAGGGGGAGGGAGAGCGATGCCTCACCACACGTCATTATGCACTCCAAGAGGGAGGGGTGAGACAAAGAGAGAGGGAGGGGGAAAGAGAGGAGGGGGTAAAAGAGAGGAGGGGTAAAAGAGAGGAGGGGGTAAAAGAGAGGAGGGGGTAAAAGAGAGGAGGGGGTAAAAGAGAGGAGGGGGTAAAAGAGAGGAGGGGGTAAAAGAGAGGAGGAGACTGCTTAAGCAGCATCAACACTCTTCACAGAGCATGGCCCCAATGGATGGATGAATGGATTGGATTTGTCAGTGTCAATCGTAAAAGTAATGGATAAGAAGATTTTGAATTCCCTATTTGCATATTGTATGATTTTTGTTGGTTTGTAAGCAGCCTGTGGCTGCTGGACGCATCATTGCTGGGAGTGCGGGTGTGCCGCTGATGCAGTGCCCCATTTCCAGTAAGCAAGTACTCATTTCACCGACCTCGGAAGGATGACGGGCTGAGTCAACCCACCTGGTATTATTTAACGACACGACAGGGACTCAAACGCAAGACCCTTACATCTTAAGCCAGCAACCTTAACCGTCAAACAATCATCAGGCCATTGCATGAATAATAATATGATTAATCCACCTGGAATTATCAAGTGAAATTAATGCTTTTAAATGGCAATAATCCATGGCATTCTTCAATGGCATTGCCACAAAGGGTCATTGTCACGTAATGTTTAGAATATCATTGGTTACGCTACATCAGTAAAGTAAAACTGCTCTCGGGTTGTTCGAGATAAAACTAACCTCCACAAACAAGAACAGGCCTCTATCTAAAGATTCTGTTTAAGAATGTTCCTGACATATATGGCCATAAACAAGTCTATATTTGGGCAGGGTGTTGGCGCACGTCGACCTGCTCTTTTCAAAAGATTTAACATCCACAGTGTGAATGCAGATGGGACAGCCAGCTTCATGTTCCATCGCAAGATACATCGGGTTCCGAGATGCAGCACTCGTTGCTGTTACAGCACAGAATGGTAGTTTTCAGTGGGGTCGGACCCTTGTTGGGATCAACTCCAATGAACCCAACGATAGTATGCTGAATGTTAGTTTTAAAAGAGTCAATATGACGAATCATAACACTGCTGGACCCAACATCAGAAGTACTTTCACATATGTTGAGATAATGCGTGTGAGACTGATATTTGGGGTGTCCAACAAGTTCTACGAGCGAGATACAGTTCTCACAATCGTCCAAGACACACCAACGTTTTACTTTTCAATATGCTGTATAGTATAAGCAGATGTAAGGTAAGTACAATAGTAAGAAAATAATATTCATTTAATTATTTTTTACATAACACTATTTCTCACTGACGGCATCTGCGATAAATAGGGGAACGCAAGTTCTCTATGTAAATGTGTATCGTGTAGCGCCGCCTCCAGGTGCAGGAGGGTATGACAAGTCTCCAACATTTACAGTATAGACAGCATTCCTGGACACATTTTCCAGTGCAGTGAGGTGTTTTAAATTACACAGCAAGAGGTATTTTGAATCACACGTTTGAATAAGGATAGTGACATAACCCCACTGGGTGCTCTCTCAAGGAGCGGGTGCTTATAGTATTCATAATTCGTTTCAAAAGTGATTTCAGGTTTTCCGAGCAATTATTCAATTCACTCATGTGTGATTCGCAAGAGAGCAGTGCAGTTTAAAACAGCGCATTGTGGGAAAATGCAGAAAGGCTGTACCCACAGAGCGGGAAAGCTGTACCCACAGAGCGGGAAGGCTGCACCCACAGAGCAGGAAGGCTGTACCCACAGAGCGGGAAGGCTGTACCCACAGAGCGGGAAGGCTGTACCCACAGAGCGGGAAGGCTGTACCCACAGAGCGGTATGGCTGTACCCACAGAGCGGGAAGGCTGTACCCACAGAGTGGGAAGGCTGTACCCACAGAGCGGGAAGGCTGTACCCACAGAGCGGTATGGCTGTACCCACAGAGCGGTATGGCTGTACCCACAGAGCGGTATGGCTGTACCCACAGAGCGGTATGGCTGTACCCACAGAGCGGTATGGCTGTACCCACAGAGCGGTATGGCTGTACCCACAGAGCGGTATGGCTGTACCCACAGAGCGGTATGGCTGTACCCACGGTGAGGTATGACTGTACCCACGGTGCGGTATGGCTGTACCCACGGTGCGGTATGGCTGTTCCCACGGTGCGGTATGGCTGTACCCACAGTGCAGTAGGGCTGTACCCACAGTGCAGTAGGGCTGTACCCACAGTGTAGTATGACTGTACCCACAGTGTAGTATGGCTGTACCCACAGTGTAGTATGACTGTACCCACAGTGTAGTATGACTGTACCCACAGTGTAGTATGACTGTACCCACAGTGTAGTATGACTGTACCCACAGTGTAGTATGACTGTACCCACAGTGTAGTATGACTGTACCCACAGTGTAGTATGACTGTACCCACAGTTTAGAACAGCTGTACCCACAGTGGAGTATGGCTGTACCCACAGTGGAGTATGGCTGTACCCATAGTGTGGTATGGCTGTACCAAGCAATGAGTGTGATTACTTACGTTGACCACAATGAGTTCCAGTGTAACCTTTCTGACAGCGACAGTTGTCTTCATGGCATGAACCGCCGTTCATACAGCGCAGATTGCAGTGGTGAGCTGAGGGGGGTTGTGAGACAAGTGGAATATATGAGCAGAATATGAAGATGAAGAAGATCCTGAGATACAGTCTTTGAACTCATCATTATCTCAGATGGCAACGCATGATAAAGAAAGAAGAAAAAATAAAAGGTGTTGAAGAGGAAGATGAGGATTCAAAGAGGTGCAAGAGAAAAGTCAAAGATGAAGTAAAGAGAAAATAATATGACACCTTTAGAAGAATATGACACCTTTGGAATCATGAGAAAAGATGAGGATAGAGAAATTGAAGAAGCAAGACATGGACGAGGGAAGCTGGAGAAGATAGAAAGGAATAAGAAGAGGAAGAAGAGCAAGGAATAAGGGAAGAATAATAATAAGAAGAAAAGCAAGGAAGAAGAAGAAGAAGAAAAGCAAGGAAGAAAAGCAAGGAAGAAAAGCAAGAAGAAAAGCAAGAAGAAAAGCAAGAAGAAAAGCAAGAAGAAAAGCAAGAAGAAAAGCCAGAAGAAAAGCAAGAAGAAAAGCAAGAAGAAAAGCAAGAAGAAGAAGAAGAAGAAGAAGAGGAAGAAGCAGAAGAAGAAGAAGAACAAGGAATGAGGGAAGAATAATAAGAAGAGCAAGAAGACGAGGAAAGATGGTGAGAAACCAAAAGAGATGAAGAACTAAAAGGAGAAGAAGAAGAGGATGGTGAAAAAGAAGATGATGAAGGATATTAAAAAAAAGAAGGATAAGAGAAGAAAAGGATGGTTATTAATTAGAGACAAATTTTGATCTCGATGGTTCACGTACGCAGGCTTCCACTGCAGGATGGCGAGGTTCGCCCGCTAGAGCACGTACACATGTTTGGGCGGGAGCAAAATCCATCACCACAGCTGTTTCTGCAGATTGCTGTGGGGTCGGGGTGGTGGGGGTGGTGGGGTTGGGGTGGGGAGGGTGGTGGGGTGGTGGGGTCGGGGTGAGGGGTTGGTGGGTGGTGGGGTCGGGTGACCAAGGATTGCGGTATGTTAAGGGTCTATGAGGGATCAGTGCAAGGCTTAAACACCCGGTGGTCTTAGTGTTACCGATATCACCAAACAGAGCCCTGCTACCAATAATTATATATTTGTTTTATCTCCTGATAATTCAGAAAATTAATATAAATAATTGAAATATATACTCCAGGTCGTCTCCCCCCACCCCCCCCCCAAGGAAATGGCGAACTCACGGACAATGCACTGGTTCCCCCTGGGCAGTGTCTTCCAGCCTGGACAGCAGTACGAGTGGAACCGAGAGCCGCACACATTGGGCCTGCAGACACACGCACCCGGTACGAAGCGTTTCCACAGGCAAGGTGTGCCGTGCCGCGAACCGTGCGACATGAAAACCGTGCTGTGATTGTGAGCATCCACCCGCCACGGCACAATGTGAGCTCCCGGCGCAGAAAAAGGGGAGAGTGAGAGTACGCCGTACGGACAACAGCACGAATCAGATCAAGGAAATGTGAGGTTCGATCACTTTTCGCCTTCAAGTCCGCTGTACGCGGTGACTCCCCAGCACGACTCGCGCCAAAAAAACTTGAGCGCAATTTTCGCGCGTTCCCCAGTCACTCGGCTCCCCGATCACTCGGCTCCCCGATCACTCGGCTCCCCGATCACTCGGCCACTCGGCTCCCCGATCACTCGGCCACTCGGCTCCCCAGTCACTCGGCTCCCCGATCACTCGGCTCCCCGGCCACTCGGCTCCCCGGCCACTCGGCTCACCGGTCACTCGGCTCCCCGGTCACTCGGCTCCCCGGCCACTCGGCTCCCCGGCCACTCGGCTCACCGGTCACTCGGCTCCCCGGTCACTCGGCTCCCCGGCCACTCGGCTCCCCGGCCACTCGGCTCCCCGGCCACTCGGCTCCCCGGTCACTCGGCCACTCGGCTCCCCGGCCACTCGGCTCACCGGTCACTCGGCTCCCCGGTCACTCGGCTCCCCGGCCACTCGGCTCCCCGGCCACTCGGCTCCCCGGCCACTCGGCTCCCCGGCCACTCGGCCACTCGGCTCCCCACTCCTCTTCATCCCAGAACTTTTAAATTGTATTTTTCCACACTCAACCACTCAAAATCTCTCACACTCGCTTTTACTTCTAATGAACACTCACGGACACGCTTTCCACTCATCGCCATGGATACTCACCCGCGCAGTACGTCGTCCCCGCGGCGTCGCTCCCGACTCAGCGCCGCCCGGGTCCTCTGCGCCGGGGCCGGTTCGGGCCACCCGGCCACGCACAGGGCGGCCAGGCCGGCGCACAGACGCCGCAACCAGCGGGCCGAGACCATGGCGCAAAGACGAAGAAAGAGATGAGGGTCGAGAGATGTCGGAGGATCCCTGGGTGGAGGAGAGCGGCTGCGATGTGCCTTAGTGCAGATGATGGAGATGTGGAGAAGGGTCCGTGCTTTGCTTCCCTGAGCTCCCCTCTCGTACAACTTCCCCCCCCCCTCATCCGTCAAGGGCCACAGAATGATGGGGGCAAGGGGGAGTCACTTGCGAGAGTTCTACCCCCCCCCCTCCTCCTCATTTCCCTCCGATCCTCCTTCACTTAAAGGGCGCGCAGGAGGAGCTTCAAGGGGTAAACGTCACCAGCGAGGCCAAACTGGCTGTTCCGAGCACTCACCCTCACCACACCCGTTACCTGTCGGTTCACCCTCCATCAGTCCAAACATTTCAACCGCACACCACCCCCACCCCCCATGCCCCCATCCCGGAAAGCTCACCCAAGTGCTCTGCATGTGTGACATGTTATAAAGTTCATTCCTCATTTACACACAGCCTGGGATTACCCTACACTACACCTTCCCCTCTCGGGAAGGGGATTCGGGGGGAGGGGGGGTGAGTGGTTTGGGGACAACCCTGAATTCCCCCCACCCCTCCCCCGATTTAAGCTAGCATGTGCACTACAGTAATTAATCACAGCGAGATGTAGTTATATAATATCATTTCACACTTTGATATACAACAGTTTTATAAAATGTAAATTGAAAATTAAAAATAAAACATTCACATCAAACTCAATTAGTTAATTTACATCATCATCCCACAGTCAGCTGACGTAACTGATTGATTAATATTTTAATAATCAGCATTGTATGATCAACATTTTGTTTCGGTTAACTTATTTATATTATCATCGAATTAAAAGTTATTCATATTGATCTTACTTTTTTTTATTTACTAATTTCCATTCATCTTACTTGTGCTTATTTAACGATTAATCGTTTTCACTTATTACGATTTGTATGTTTTTTTTTTTTTGTTTTTTTTTAAACAATCAATTCCAAAATTTTACAATTGCTGATACCGCACGTGAAAAGGCTGAATGCCTAAACTCGATGTTTGCATCTAAATCTTGTGTCCGAAACCCATCGCTTTCTGTACCCACCTTACCCAGTCGCACCCAACTGTCCCTGGACTCTGTGTCCTTTTCTTCTGACAAGGTGGAGAGCTTGCCGTCAAACCTCGACTCAGATTCTGCAAGCGGTCCAGACGGCATCAGCCCACATGTCCTAAAAACCTGCTCCTCTGCTCTTACTCGTCCTCTCTCTGTTCTATTCATCTTCTCATTTGCTCACGGTCATCTGCCATCTGCTTGGAAATCAGCAAACATTACCACCCTGCATATTTTCTTTGATATACAACAGTTTTATAAAATGTAAATTGAAAATTAAAAATAAAACATTCACGTCAAACTCAATTATTTAATTTACATCATCATCCTCGTGACCTCTGGCTCACAGCTAGCAGACATGAATACCACTGCCAAGGTAAGTGAATCTCTCCATCACCTCAACATCATCACCTCAACATGGTACAGACAGGATACAGGCCCATAGCCAGGGCTCAGTATTAAGGGGTGCATATGAACTGGATGGGGGGGCACAATTACTTTTTTTTTAATATTTTTGATAACCCGGAATACTATTGTATTCATGCAGCATTGACACATCTATACTGAGGTTGCCGTCGCATACTAACCAAATTGATCTCAGCTAGATTTAATACGTTCCGATGTTTTTGGCCTAAAATTATTCGAATGCAGGAGAGCCGCAACAAACTAGCACATTCACAGTGCAAATATTCAATGATTAGACAATTGGCACCAATTCAGGTGCACTTATACAAGGTGTTGTGAAGAATTGGCATTAGAAAATTAATATACCAGAGATACAATGACTAAACGGGGGAGGTTGGCACCAGAATCAGTGCACTTTGAAATAAGATACAGTTGGCTATGACCTGCGATCATCACGTTAAACTATCAACAGCAAATACGACCAGCCTGAAGATACCACAAGGTCCACATTTAAAGCAGTCAATTACACAGGGGTAAGGTCATGCACAAAGCACTAGATATGGGATATGCAAAGCACCAAACACAACATTTAACTGAAACATCAGAAGTACAAAGCAGCCGACCACGGCGGGTGCTGACCACAACCACAATCACACATGCATCACCAGCAGTCACACACACAATCTGAACTCCTCGTATAGTTTTTATACCACTGTACTCGCTGTCAGAAGAGCTGCAGGTGACGCGTCTCGGTGTGGAATCTTCTGAGGACCTTCTCCTTCCATTCATTCAGGCATTTACGTGCGAGGTCTCTCTCGAAGGTCAGCCGTACCAGTTGTGCCTTGCGTGCATGGCGCATGGACCGTCGATGGTCAGTGAAGACATTCCTCAATATTGAGAATGAGTTTTCACACATGGCAGTGGACGCACCAAATGTTAGTCCAAGTCTCATAGCAGTCACTACACTTGGCATGGCTTCCAGCGTTTTGTGGTAAGTTGAGAGGAGTTTTTGTGTTGTCCATCTCTCGTTTGGCTGCTTTTCTGTCTGTGTGCGAATAAACTGCTTTGCAACCACACACTCTGTTTCACTGATGGTTGACTTTGTTAATGTCATGATATGCTGGAGCAAGTGGGGATCCAAAAACGTGCCATTTTCAGGATTCAAGGCAGCGAGTGAACGGGCGAGTTGTGTGTTGCGCTCACTGAATTGCTGAGCGATCTCGCCAAGCACAGTGTCAATTGCGCTGTAAAAAACCCTCTGCAGTTCAGTCTTGTCATTGTTTTGTCCTGTGGTCTCCAAAACTACAAACTGTTCCAAGTTCTTAAGCATTGTGAGTCTCCGTTTTGGTGGTGCAGGTGAAGAAATGCGAGCATCGTTGGCCTTGTTCTACAGATCAGTGAACTCATCCTCAGAGCGGAGTTTCTTCATGCACTCTGTAGCACTCGCTACCAGGCAGGCCCAGAGACTTCCCGCAAAAGCCCAATAGCCTCCATCCTCATCTCTGCACCGTAGGCGCGCTCTGCATCAATCTCTGACAGTGAGGATGTGATATCCTTAAAAGATCCTATGATCACAGACACGGTGGCTAAATGTCCCGTCCACCTTTGATCAAGAAGTCGTTTTAACCGCTCACCTTTATACTGTGCAGCAACAGTGGGCTTTCTGAAGAATTTGTACAGGCAACAACAAACCTCGAGGAAATCAGTGACAGCTTTCTCTGCTGCCAGTGCGTGGATAACTACCAGATGGAGTTGGTGATTTAAGCAGTGCACATAGGGGATTTCTCTTTCCAATATCTCTTGCAACAACTTTTGCACCCCACCGTGCTTCCCAGCAATTACCGAAGCCCCGTCGTACACCTGACTTAATATTTTTGACGTGTCAAGTCCTGTTTTTGTCAGCTCTGTAATTATTAGGTCTGTCAATGTTTTTGCATCTCCAGCGTCGGCTGTAGCTATTGTGAGTAGACGCTCTGTTGCTTCATTTGATGCCGATACAAAGCGAATGATGATTGATATGTTCTCACATTCAGTGGGGTCCCTCGTCCCATCCATCTTGATGGTAAACCACGATGTGCCTACTTCTTCCACGATAGCATCCGTCACAACATTACTCAATGTGCAGATCAGTTCATTCTGCATTTCCGGACTAGTATAGCTTGCGTTTCGTGGGATATGCTTGATTATTTCAGCTAGCTCGGTGTCTTTTTTGAGTGTGTAGTTTAAAAGCGAGAGGAAGAGCCCACTGTGCCCGTTCTGGCATATCCTCAAAATTATCAAGGCTCCCTCTAAAAGGTATCTGATTTTCGGCGAGAAATCCCACAACATCTATAAAAGCAGACACATAGTACCGGTTTCTATTTAGCTGGTCAGCATTGAGGAGTGTCGAAATCTCCTCACCACAATCGATGCGCCTCTCATTCTCCTTCCACCTCAAAACACAAGTTAAATGTTCCTTTGAAGTTGCGTGTTTGTGAAACCCCTTGACTTTCTCAACGGCATGTTTCCAATTCCGGTAGCCTCGCACTGTGAAAGTAGAGTCCACTGGGCTGCGTGCAGTGTTAAACTTCCTACATGGATAGCAGAATGCTGCATCTGTCTGCACACTGTATTCCAGCCATTCATTAGTCTGGTACCACGAGGACACAAACGAGCGACTCTTGTTCTGCAACAGATGGCCAGGGTACCGCTGTAGAATAACTCGATTCGGTCTCTCACTTCCAAGATCATCGGGAAACGGCTTGACAGTCACACCCGATCCCGAGGCCGCCGCCGAGCGTGGCAACCCGGCTGTCTGCGCTGGGGCTACAGGCGCAGGGCTGACGTTGCTGGCTTGGCCAGGTTGGCCAGCTTCTGTCGGTATTTCGTCGACATTCTCGTCTTTTCCTCCAACTCCTCCCACAACATGTCTTTCATCATCTTCTTCATTTTCGTCGGTTGCATTTTTTCCTTTTCTGAGCCATTTTCGTACATCCATCATCCACGTCTTTTTCTCCTGCTGCAAGCTCGTGCTCTGTGATTCGTCCCTCGTGACTCGCGTCACTAATCTCGCGACTCGCGACATTTGACGGTTGACGGTTTTATTTATTAAATGATCCATCCATCAAAAACAGGTTTTATCTGCATAATTTCAAATGGAAGCACGATTGCGAACACACATATTTTTAATTTTTATTATAAAATTACTTTTGTAAGATGGAGGGTTGACGGGTTGTGAAGGTCACGTGGTGCACGTGCACTTCATCTTTAATTATGTAAATTTATGTATTTTCCTTTATCATATTATGACTATATTACATTTATACCTAACTTACAACCAATCAGGTAACTTGCTCAATAGGGTCTCCATATCGAATACGCTGATTGGCTATTCCTTAAAACTAATTGATCCACGATATATATAACCACCCACAACATAGACATTCGACACGAGGTCTTGGCTGCTGGTGTTGGTGCTTGTGTTATTATCTTTTATCTTGTGGGCTTGGACTGTATTGTCTTGCCAATTGCTGTTGGAGATGCGCTGGGAAGCGCACACTTATCTCTTGACTTATTCAAAGAAGGAAATTATTAAAGAAGAGTTTATCCAAGAAGGATATTATTATTCACCACGTTGAACATCTGGAATAAGGGTTTCAGTTCACACAGGTGAACTCTTAAACAGCAAGTTCACAGTGGGCGCTCGTCCTTAAACACTAAGTTGTTCACAGAGTACAACAGGGCATAAATGGGTGGCGTACAAGTGGGGGGGGGCACCAGATGCGCCATGGGGGGGCAAAGCACCCAAATGCCCCCCCCTAGCGACGGGCCTGACAGGATAGCAGCATCTAAGATGTCATTGAATGCCTGGATCTCAGTTTTAACCCAGGAAACACGTAATCCCAGCAGCTCCAACTATTCATTCAGCACATCGCGGGCCCCCAAAAGGATATCCAAAGTCTCTGCAAAGATGACTGCATTATCTGCGAAATCAACATCAGAAATATTGACATTCCCAAGCGATGCACCACAGCTTGACCTCTCCGACATACTCCCCAGAATCCAATCCATACAAGTGCTGAAAAGTGTGGGGGCCAGTACACACCCATCATGAATTTCAGAAACAACTGGCAATAACTCGGAGATTGTACCACCACATCTCACAGCACTCTCAGTACCTGAGTATAGTTCAGACATCAGATTTATCAGTTTAGGTGACACTCCACGAAGACCAAGAATCCTCCAGAGGGCATCCCGATTCACTGAATCAAACGCTTTACAGAGATCAACATAGGCTGCAAGCAGCCCCTTCTGAAACTCTCATCTGTGTTTGGTGAGGACCCGAAGAGCATGATTATGTTCAATCATTGACCTCTTTGGTGGAAAACCTGACTGTTCTGGATGCTGGTGCTCAAGCAGATGGTGACGTACCCTGTCGACAATTATCCGAGCAAAGACATTGCCCGGCACTGAGAGCAGTGTCACCCCTCGGGAGTTGGTGCAGTCTTGGCGATCACCCTTCCCTTTCCAGAGAGGGACAACAAGACCTCTCTTCCAGTCAGTTGGGATGATGCCTGTGTTCTAGGCAGAGCACAGAACTGCATGCAGTGACAAGAGTACAGTATTTCCACCAGCCTTGAAAAGTTCAGCATGGATGCCACAGATCCCTGGAGCTTTACCCCATTTCAACCGGTTCACAGGAGCCTGTGTTTCCACAAACGAAGGTGGACTACAGTTGATTGGAGGGTCAGCAATAACGATAGTAACACCCTCGATATCCAACTCAACAGTTGGTGGATCAGCCTGGTACAGCAGCTCAAAGTAACTGGCCCAGCGGGCCTTCACTTCAGACTCCTATCAAGAGTCCACCACCCTCCGCTCAAACTACAGTACACCGAGGGACGGGCAATGTGCAAATTCCCATGGAAACAGGACGAGAATCACTTGACCACAGATGATGCTCTACCACCTCTAACAGATTCCTCGCACATTGGCCTCCTTGTCCACTCTCAGCACACGTCCACCTCCTTGTCCACCTTTTGTGTTTCAGCTTCGGTGGTGGAGGTAATTAAATAATTTAATTCTCGTATCCAGATGCGGATTTTCACCAAAATCGAAACAATTCATCCTTTCCGCACACCCAACATATCCACCAAGTTTAGTTCAAATCCATGCACAATTTTTGAGATATCGTGCTATAAATCGTTTTGAGCCCCATCTCTCAATGGTGAAGACTCACTTTAAAAATTCTTGTGGTCGGATCCGGATCCAGATCTTCACAAAAATCTAATCAGTTCGGCCTTGTCACACACCAAACTTGTCAACAAAATTTCATCTGGATACGTCCACAACTTTTTGAGATATCCTGCACACAAACAAACAAAGAAGACGACGTTGTGCAGAGCACAATACTTGTAAAATCCATAAAACAAATTTGACCTCAAAAATAATTGGTGGTTGAATTCAATGACTAAACATGTAACTCCTCTTCAAATTTCAAGTGAATCGGATGAAAATTAACAATTTTAAAAATTCGGCCCATGTTGACCTTTTGATCCATGTTGACCTCAAAAATAATTGGCAGGTTTAATTCATTGACCTGAAATATAACTTCTCTTCAAATTTCAAGTCAATCGGATGAAAATTAAGGGTTTTACAAAGACCACCTTAGTTGTTGACCTTGGGCCTATGTTGACCTTTTTGTCGATGTTGAGCTCAAAAAATAATTGGCTGGTTGAATTCGTTGACATGAAATATAAATTCTCTTCAAATTTCAAGTCAATCGGATGAAAATTGAGGAATTTAGAAATCCCACCTCAGTTGTTGACCTTTAGACCTTTTGACCTCATAAACAATAGGCTTCTTCCTTATGATGGACTCTCCCATTTAGTGAAGTTTTGTGAAGATCGGTTTAAAATAATTATGACCTGTAGGCAACAAACAGACAAACAGAGAAAGACAGACAGACAGACAGACAGACAGACTAACAAAATCGACTAACCAATATACTTGAAAAATCTTCGATTTTGCAACTTACAAACAAACAGAAAGGGGTGAAAACATAACCTCCTTCACCTCCGGTGGCAGAAAAAATTATATGATCACAATGAAGAAAAAAATGTTTTTAGTTGGAATGAAGTGATGAATCGCTATATCACGGCAGGAAAGTCAAGAGATATGCATACTCACTGAAAGCTGTCCAGCCTGGGTTCGAATCCCGACCCAGCTATAAACTGTCTTCCCGGTGTTTCACAGGCAGGGTGATTCATCAATGTGTGTGCCGCCCCTTGGATGGACGTTAAACTGGGCGTCTCATCTGCCAGAATTCCTTTCCCCCTATCCCACCCCTGTCTCCGACCTGTCTGTCTGTCTGTCTGTCTGTTTGTCTGTCTGTCTCTCACCCCTCCCCTCTGTTGAGGTGACTGTAGCATGTACAAATCAGACTCGGAGTGAGCCCATCGGAGGGGTGCAAAGGTCGCTCCATGTACAAGCATCCATGCATACAGGCAGACATTTGCCAGGTAGATAGTGTGGGTTTTAAATGCTCCCGCCAGGTCTCTAAAGTATCTGTGTGTGTGTGTGTGTGTGTGTGTGTGTGTGTGTGTGTGTGTGTGTGTGTGTGTGTGTGTGTGTGTGTGTGTGTGTGTGTGTGTGTGTGTGTGTGTGTGTGTGTGTGTGTGTGTGTGTGTGTGTGTGTGTGTGTTATCCGTTATTTCAGAAGGGTAAAGGCAGTCGCCAATCATGGACCAAGGTGTGAAGTTTTGTTCTCAAAGTTTTATTCCAAGGGTTCTTTTGAGGATCGTCACTGAGCCCCAGACAGCTTCTAATTCGAGTTAGTTTGTAGTTATATTCCCAGGGATGGTTTTAAAGTTCTCTGTAAAGTTCTTCTTCATTATTCCCTTTTCTTCAATGATCACGGACACAATTTCGGATCTCTTCAACTTCCAGGGTCAATTGACTTCCTTTTGGAATCTTGGTATTTGGTGATTTTTTTGGGGGTTTCTGCATTGTTTAGGCCAAAATTGCTGGGTACTGAAACCTCATTTTGAGTGTGTGTGTTCGGTCATGAAGCATAACGTATCATTCTCTTTGCTAACCGCCCTCTCTGTGTCATCGGTGCCCCATCCGATAAAATGCAGCACTCTCCTCCCATCTCTCACACTCACACCCTTCCTCGCACCCATCCCTCCCACAGTGTATACCAACGTTTGGTGAAGCGTAGCTCTCCTCACCAGGGATAAGGTTTGGAAAGGTACATAGCAATAAAATTTGGTGCATAACCAATGGGAAAGAATGCGTGAAAATGGCGCCAAAGTTGAATTCGTGCACTTCTTGGACGCAGTGTCCGTGTAAAAGGACCGTGCTCCAGGGCCTGGCAAACACAAACATGTATGGCGTGGGTTTGGGATGTGTGTTGCTCATGAGCGATGTACCAGAAGCTCTGGGAAACACCCGCAGTCCCGGATGATGGAGAGACCCCCACATGCAAAAGCTCCCAGGAGGGAGAATCCAATCCACTCGTCCATCTCCCTTTGACGGAACGTACTCTCACGAGGCCATTTTTTGATCCAAATTGGTGCCCGTTGGCAAAAGGTCGAGTTGGACCTTGTGAAAGTCATACATTTATTACGTACGCAAATTGTGGTGGAATTTCATGCTTCTCTTCCCCATCACAGGTATTTCCCGTTCATTTGCTTCTTCCCTTTCTTCCCCTGACTCCCAGTCTCTCATCACATACTCTTCTCTCTCCTACAACCTACCATCCTTTCTGTCCCTTTAGTCTAATCCACAAAAGCCTTTTTCACAAGATTCATGCTGAAAAAATCAAACCAGAGAAGGAAATTTGGCCCATCATGCCTGTTCTATGTACATCAGCACAACATTTATCCAATCTGTTATAGTTTATTCGCAACCCCTGGGGAAGGGAAGGAGCCAGGGAGGAGGAATGTGGAGGAGAACCAGGGGTCATCAGCCTTCATAATCAATCAATGATCGTAACTGTCGTTGATTCTACTGATGAAGCCGAAACAGCTGTTCGGAAATGGTGTTAAAGCACACCCGTGACTACCTGTCAGCCGTTACTATTCCAGACGACTCCCTTTGGTTGTGGTCCATAGTAATGTGTGGTGCAGATCTTTTCATTTTCTCAATTTTAGAACCCCTTCCCTCCTCCCTCGGTGGATATGTAATGAATATATTCCCCACCCCCATGTGGAAATCAAACTAAAATACACAATTTAATGTATGTCTGTCTGTCTGTCTGTCTGTCTGACCACGATACATTCGGTCGTTACTGATCCAATCTCAACCAAACCTGACGGCAGGGCTAGGGATCACACGATGGAGGTTGTAGCGACTTCATCCCTCTTCCCTCCCAAGGGGGTTTTTCCATCTTGGGAAAAATCCATGTTAAGGTGTACAAGCGAGCTTAAAATGGGATTTTACCAAAGCCACTTCTAACAACAAAAGTCATAACACCACCAATGATAAGTGATATTAATGTTATTACAAGACATTATTAATACTAATCATAAAGAAACCAATGTCACCCCCAGGGTGACCAGTATCTTGCCAAAATGTGAACATGAGTGACTTATTTATTCGATTAAAGTTACTCAAAAAATAAGGGTTTCGTCAACCTTGATGCTTGACCTTTTTGTGACCTTGACCTTTGACCTTGACCTTTATATTTTCATACAGTTAATGGTATCTCTCCAGGACCGTTGTACATGAAATAGAGATTTTGATGAGAACTGAGGAAATAAAATTTTCATGAAAAATCCATTTTTTCGTCATGACGTCATTTGATGACGTCATAGCGTCAAACTTTGACAGATCTGGAAAGCACTTATCAAGTGCTTTCATATGAGGTATTACTCGATATGGTATCTAAGATTTCAAAATTTGACCTTGGGGTCAAAATTTTCGACCTCCAGCGCTAACCATGAAGGTCAAGGCCGATTGCCACCAAAAATTAATCAGCTGAGTGCCAGACCATGAACTATATTCCCATGAAGTTTGAAGACGATCCGATCAAAATTACTCAAAAAATAAGGGTTTCGTCGACTCCCCGGATTTGCGACAAAGTGACCTTGACCTTTGACCTTGACCTTGAAAATTTTATGCGCTAAAAGGGACCTCTATAGGACTCTGATATGCGAAGTTACAAAAATTTCCAATGATAACTGTGCTCTGCAGAGTGATCGATACGTGATTACAGACAAACAAAAAAAAATAAAAATAAAAAACATACAAGCTGACTAACATATCTTGCAAAAACTTCGTTTTGGCAAGATAAAAAACCCTTCCCCAAGGGGTTTTTCCTCGTTGGACAAACGCCGTGTTAATGTGTATGAATAGTTTATCTTGGCATTTCGTGGGGCACCCCGACTGGATGTAAACAAGCTTGAATGAGCTAAGATCCTCATCCTCTTAATGATGACGTCATAAAAACGAATATGATGCATCAGGTTTGCGATAAATTATCTGTGCTAATGCCCGGCTTGATTCCAGCAAACAAAATTCAAACAGCTTGCCTAGTTTCAGAGATAATGGAATAGGCGATTTCCATTCGCGGCGATATTATGACGTCAACTTTTTTTCTCGGAAAATTTCCAAAATCGGAGATGGTTACTGCCTGTGCGTGGGCTTTCTGCATATACATGGAAAGTTTCACGAAGATCCGATAAAAACTCTGGGTTGTGAAACAAAAAATGTCAAAAATAGGAATGACGTCATAAAAATTGATATGACGTCATAGTGATGCATCATATGGGCGGTAATTCATCTGTGCTAATGCCCTGTTCGATTCCCGCAAACAGAATTCAAAAAGCTTGCCGAGTTTCGGAGATCATTTTTTTAGGCGATTTCCATTAGCGGAGATATTTTGACGTCATAACTTTTTTTCTAGGAGGAATTTTTAAAATCGGAGATGGTTACTGTCTGCGCAGGGTATTTTTACATATACATGCCAAGTTTCAGGAAGTTTCGATGAAAACTGGAGGCTGTGAAACAAAAAAGTCCACAAAAAGAAGATGAAGAACAACAATGTGAGTAAGACTTAGAGATCCTCCATGAGGATCGAAAAAATATAAACAACAATCATGTACGATTTCCTTTTCAAACAGTCGTGACTGTTGGTTAACACAAAACTGAAAGGGAAGAAACCCAACGTTCTTGAGACATTCTATACTTATTGTGTCCCACACAGAATAATGGATCCAAGCCACCTTGATCTACTGTATTCTAATATATACCCCAGAGAGGATAATAATGCACGACCCTTCTTGCCGCTCCCTTACGGAGCGGGTGTATGAACAGAGGAAGTACAAGAAATATCCATGGATGAGACTGAGAGATGTCAAGTGTTCCTATCATTTCCTCTGAATACCAGCTGTGTGGAGATTGCACCCAATAACAGCAACTTGCACGCACACACGCGCACACACACACACACACACACACACACACACACACACACACACACACACACACACACACACACACACACACACACACACACACACACACACACACACACACACACACACACACACACACACACACACACACACACACACACACACACATGAAGGTGAATACTTTGAGACCTGGGGAGGCTCCATTCCACATCCTGAAACCCATATACGGAGATAACAACCAATGACATACTTTTCCTTTTAGCAATAGATGCAAAAATCTCGTACAAATCATCTTGTGGCTTGGCTCCACAACCAAAACGAACAACATATTTATCATAGCTCCCACTCCACCCCCCAACCCTCCCCCTTTGCAATATAATTAATAATAAATATCATTATTTTAAAAGTTGATTTTAAACTTTCCTGGACATTCACAAGCCCCATACATGATCTTACCAGCAGTGTGACCACTCCTCATTTTCATAAATACGAAGGTGAGCCAATGAAAAAAGCCAAGAATTCACAAGGTTTCGGAAAAGCGATGATAATAGAAAACCTATAGAAAACCAAGACACCAAGGTGAACAACGAATAGCCAAGATCTTGTGAAAAAAGCCAAGGAGTGGTCACACTGCTTACCAGTGGCGTTAAGAAGCACCGAAACCAGATGTGGTGTTTCCTCCAGGTAAGTCTGTCTGGTATGTCCAGCTCCCACATAAATAATAGCTGGCATCAGATTTGTATATTTTCACTTTGTGAAGATGTCCTCAGTCAAAGAGTTGGTAGCTGAAGAGTTGGAAGAGAAGTGTTGGTGTTTTTTTCATAGACTTGTTCACATCTGACATTCTATCGATTTAACCTCTTAAACAATGTATTAAAGGAGTTAAAATTTACACCAGACTAAAACAAACCCTTCGTAAGTCCAGACCTCGAATGTTTGTTTGTTTTTAAAAACAACTGAATAGTCAGACGATGCTTAAAGAGGGGGGGGGAGGAGGAGGGAGAAGTGAGTGAAGAAATAATTGGAAACACCCACTGACCTGTGTTTGCTCAAGCCAGTACCGTTCGATCCAATCAGTTGGATAAAAAAATGGCTCCATTGAGGGAACTTCACTGAATGGCAAACTCCCCCTGCATGGTCCGCCCCTCCACCACAGTCTGGCAAGGACTGAAGACCTTTCTTCGTTATGGTTGTTTTCTCCATTTGCATTCTTCAACATGGCAGTTTAGGTGAGGGGGTGGGACCTGAGAGAGAGAGAGGAAGGGCTAAGGGTGGGAGGGTAAGGCTGAGGGAAGGCATGGGGTCAGGGGGTGCAGACGTTGTTATTTGCAGGTGACGGCAAAAGGCAGAACCACGTCACCGTGCGAACAGATGGTTGTGCACTCAATTGGACACCGTCCACGATTGACGAGCACAATCTTAAGGCAGCTGCCATTGTATGTTATTCCACCTTCGGCACTGAGAACGTGTCTAACATTTACTCCTTGGTCATCCAGAGCACCTACAAAGTCGTCCATCATCATGATACGGGTTCTTGAAAAAGATTGCTCGAAACTGGAAGTCCATGAAGTGTCTGATTCAAGATGTCTGGAATGGAAATTACGTGGGACAAGATGCCCCCTTGAACCTACCCACTTCATATCCTTGGTCCAGGCGACATGTTCAGTCTCTTTAAGATCCTCATCAAAAATTATCCGCATTTCATGAAATATTTCTGATTAGCGTTACCTTTGCCATAGGATAGCCTCGAGCCCGAGAGGTGTCCACACTAGTTCTTCAGCTGTCCAACCTGGCTTCGAATCTTGACCCAGCGATAAACTATCCTGGTATTTTGCAGGCAGGGAAAGGCCACTCCTGGGTTGGACAGTAAATATTAAATTGGGCATCTCATCTAACATTATTATTATTTGGTGGATGTTAAATATCCCACAGTATCCTTCACCAAGAGTCGTGGAGTTATTACTGATACAGCTACCCCCCCCCCCCATTTCCCCCAGCAGCCAGGTGCTGCATAAAAAAAAGAAGAGGAAAGTAATCGGACGTGCACCTTGTAATGTCACAATTATCCTCACCGGAACCAAGTGATCTGAGAAATCCATGGAGAAATTGCATATCTCCCCCAGAATGTGTGTACATGTCTGCATACCATTCATGATATCTATTATAAATTGGGCAGCCATGTAGTACAAGTCAATTTATGAATAGTTATCGACATCATTTAACACCCAGCAGATACAGGGATGAGATCTTTCCAGCTGGAGTCGACCTGCGAGCCCAACATCAATGTCCCAACTTCATCTTTATAGATGACAACACCCATCCACATCTTTAATATGATGTCCGCTCTGCACTCTGGACCACAGCATCGCTCGTATCGACTGGCCAGCATGATCTCCAGAGTTAAATCCAATGGAAAATGCTTGGAGCATCCTTGTGGAAACATTTGTGGTCATCAAATCAGCCTACAATCTCTTGATCAACTTCAATTGGCCATGCAGGTTGAAGAACGGCCCAACATCCCACAGCAGTAGCTGGATCATCTGATTTGGTCAATGGTAAGAATAGTACAAGCTTGTGTTGTGGTCAGCAGAGGTCACATACCTTTTCAAGTCATTTATATCAACATCAACTTGTCTGTGATCATTTGTAGACCGGCGTTGTTACCAATTTGCCAACTTGTCTGTGATCATTTGGAGACAGGCATTGTTACCAATTTGCCAACTTGTCTGTGATCATTTGTAGACCGGCATTGTTACCAATTTGCCAACTTGTCTGTGATCATTTGGAGACAGGCATTGTTACCAATTTGCCAACTTGTGTGTGATGATTTGGAGACCGGCATTGTTACCAATTTGCCAACTTGTATGTGATCATTAGGAGACCAGCATTGTTACCAATGTGGCAACTTGTGTGTGATCATTTGGAGACAGGCATTGTTACCAATTTGCCAACTTGTCTGGCATCATTTGTAGATCGGTGTTACCAATTTGCCAACTTGTCTGTGATCATTTGGAGACAGGCATTGTTACCAATTTGCCAACTTGTCTGGCATCATTTGTAGACCGGTGTTGTTACCAATTTGCCAACTTGTCTGTGATCATTTGGAGACCGGCATTGTTACCAATTTGCCAACTTGTGTGTGATCAT
>NC_140963.1:117287833-117300333 GCF_056783735.1 Eptatretus burgeri | reverse complement strand
ATTGTAGCGTGGTTGGCGTTGTGGCGTAGTTGGTGGTGGTTGTTGTAATGGCGTCTTGGTTTGTTGTAATGGTGGGCGAGATATGTCGGTTCAAAATAACGATAGAGAAAGAAAAACACTATCTCAAAGGGTCACAGCCCGGTGAACAAGAAGTATTCCCTCCAAACAACGGTGGGGAAACCTATCTGAACACTCACTTACCAGGATAACTGATCTAAGGAACCTTTATGGTGTTCTGCGAATTTCCACAGCCGTCCACGCATAAAAAGGCCATCCCATAAAGGAATCTCTTCTATACCCTTCTTCAACACATCAAGGTTAGAATCCCACCAGACATGGGGATGGGTTTATCCTGGACATGCATTTCAGGAAATAACTGTCTGAGGACCTAAATGTTTGTATGCATTAGTCAGATCCGATTCTGAAATCCATAGCGCGTATAATGCAAATCAACAATGTATTCATCAAACGTAAAAGATGTATGGAGCAGTTGTTTATTTTCACAAGATTATCGTGATGTAAGTTATGTGGTGCTAGTCGTCACTTCTTACCAACCTGCAAAAGAAAAGGAAGGATCTATCCTGCTCCATACAATTTAAAGTTCTTATTAACTGATGATAGGTACTGAAACAGGGTGGATGTCTGGCAGGCACCTCTTGTTCATCAGGACCTTTGCAGAATGTGTTGATGTGGCATCGGTATTCATGGTCACCCTTGTAATTAAGAGAGGCTAGGGTTATATCTATAATAATAAGTGCGTGTGTGTGTGTCCTCCATAACTCGAAAACCATGAAACCAAGCAGCCTGAAACTAGGCATGCATACCAAGGGAACTCCAAAGTGAAAATTGTGTGTTTGGACGATTAAAATGCCTCTTTTGAAGATAATTAACGACCTTTTATCTGGTGCGCCCTCAGACACTTCACTCTTGATGGGATCTTAAAGCATTCTCAGTTACCAAGCTGGGGACTTAATTACTCTCGCCAAAGGAGTAGTGGGGCAGCTAAACAGGTCCCACGCACCCCACCCCCCCCCCCCCGAGTATTGATGTAATCATACTTTTTTAGAATCCTTTAGGTGTCCAGTTAACATTCTTAGACGTTAACAAGAAAATTAGGTTGGTCTTGTTGTCTATTTGGCTGCCATCTTGGATTTTGACATGCCCCATTATCAAAAAACAGAAATTTTCATAACTTTTGAACCAAACATGCGGAAATACAATTGAAACATCTATTCCATACAATTTTGACATGACAAATTTATTTATAACTAGTACGTGCCCGTTAAAAAATAAATAAATATTCAAACCGCGAGCAACAAACAACAACCACACAGGCCGTTTCTTCGCTCTCGCGTGCCCGTGCGTGCGTGGCCCGGAAGTTCGCATATTATTCGCAGTTACGATTATTCGCAATTTAGTTTTAATACCCAATTATTCAATTAGCGCCAATGTATTTTACCTTTCGCAATGTCGTGGCAAGGAAAAAACAAACAGAGAAGAGAAGAGAGAGAAAAAAAATTACTTCCTGGTTCGGAGCACACCAGCACTCTGATGTTACCGAAATTTATGCACCGTCTAATCTGAAAACGATCATAACTTGGGGCATTGTGTTTATCTATAAATGCGCATAAGAAATCGAGAAATTATTAGAATACACCAAGTCATCACTCTCCGGAAGCCCGTACGTTGTAACCCGTAATGGGGAACGCGGCTGAGCTTCCCTTCCCCATCGGCCACGCCCACGTAACAACGTGTCTTGTCATTGGTTTGGTAAATAAATGGCCATAACTTGGGAACCACTTGTCCAATTAATATCAAACCTTGAAAAGGCACATCCTCAGGTCCCCAGCAATATATCTGGCAAGTTTCAATTAGATCGGACCAGTGGTTGTCGAGAAACAGCGGTCACAGGCGCGCACACGCACACACACACACACACACACACACACACACACACACACACACACACACACACACACACACACACACACACACACACACACACACACACACACACACACACACACACACACACACACACACACACACACACAGCTGGAATTATAGATAGATATCATTTTTAATATTTGATAATGCTTTATGGGTCAAACTTCTCAAAATGATGAAAAAAACATGCCGAAGGAATCATATATATGCCTGGTGTTGGGTCCATGGTGGTTAATTGCCACACATAAACTGACCAACAACATTGTAACTCTTATTTCATATTGTATAGGTTTTGCTTACTGGCATCTGATAACGGTGTCAGCAATGGTCATTCCTTGTAAAATTTTGTAACCTTGTGACATGTTTGTCGGTCTTCCGAGAACTCTTAGTCCATGTTAGGCCTGGGTAAGAATAGTCTCACTCACTTTATGTATGGAGTAGAAGTAGCCTAAAATGAGGCAGCTTGATTAAGTGATAAGATCCTGGAACCTGAATTTTAAATCAAATACAATAATAGGAATTTATGCTGTTTCCCATTGTTGCTGTGTTATACTTCCGAGAACACTAAATAATACTTTGTTTGTTTCAGGTGTTAAGATTTTTTTGCATTGTATCAATGTATGAGCCTTACTGACTTGAGTCTGTTGAAGAATCGGTGGTCATTTACCGCATGGAAACTGAACAAAAACTTTGTTACTCGGATTTTAACTTTGTATGGGCCTTACTGACTTGTGTCTGTTGAGGCAGCAGTGGTCATTGACAATATGTAAACTGACCAACAGCATTGTTACCTCTGTAAAATATTTTTCCTCAAATGCTTCGTCGTATTTTCTTCTGGTTTCAGGTGCATGCAATGGTGATGGTGAGAAACTGATATGTAGAATGTAGATAGACATATTGCTTATTTTAGTGGAGGGTTCACGTCATAGTCAAGTATAAACTAACCCAACTATGCCTTCAGGAAAAGAAAAACGCCCGAGCACTGAAAGTCCAGTTGACTCTCAAGCTAAAAAAGTCTCTTCCCCCAACTGTATCTTGTATGTGACTGGTATTAATAATTATGGGAATTTTACATCATTTAGCAGTTTCAAAGCAGATCCCATTGAGAAACTGGCCTTCCTGCATGACATCCGTGATAAACGTTTAGCTGAACCTTCAGTGTCTTCCCATCATATGGAGAATATACAGTATGCAGTCAGATACCTGATTCATTAGAAGGTGTTGAACTGGATGCCATTGGTTATCACAGAGGATGTTTCCAGTACTTTACAATATCCCTTCATCAGCTAACTGAATACAAAAGCATGGTCAGTGGAGGCATGCCCATGTGCCCATGTATGAACTTCCCAAACCAGAGAATGATCATGGCTGGATAAAGATGGATGGATTCCTGGAACCTGTGTGGTCATGTGGTCCAATTCTCTCCCCTTCCCTAGTGTACCTATTGGACACCCCTGAAGAGGAGAATGAAGAGGAAGCTGGTGTCTATGACTATGAGGAACTGTCAGATTACCTAGGTGATGATGAATAATTTTTGTATATATAATGCTGAAATGGGACACTTTTGTATTTTCTCATGAGATGTCATCTAATGTTAAAAATGATGATTTGGTTTAATTTGCTGTGCCATAATTGTGCAGAATAAAAGCTTAATTTATGTTTCTCATCTATTTGGTTCAAATGTTATGAAAATTTCTGTTTTTCAATAATCAGGCATGTCTAAATCCAAGATGGCAGCCAAATAGACCCCAAGATCAACCTAAGCTTCTTGTTAACATCTAAAAATGTTAACTAGACACCTTAAGGAGTCTAAAAAAGTATGTTTGCATAAGTACTCAGGGGAGTGCGCGTGGGGCCCATTTAGCTGCCCTACTACATGCATTGCTGTCGACGCTATCGCTGATGACTCGGCAATAAGTGATGAAACCTGTCCGGTAACTGAGAGGGTGTATGGCATTGAGATTCTAATATGTGTACTTTGTGCGAACATCTTTATAGTTGTTGAGGAACTCTGGGAAGGGTGAGAAACAGCGCAGCACTGACCTTGAGCAAATCTTTTTTGGGTTGCTTTCTGCAGCTTATTCGGCGAGAGGAGTATATATATATATATATATATATATATATATATATATATATATATATATATATATATATATATATATATATATATATATATATATATATATATATATATATATATATATATATATATATATATTGTTACGGTTGTGGAAATTCAGAGCACCATGTAGGTCCTTAGATCAGTTATGTCGATAAGTCTGTGTTCAGATAGATTTCCCCACCTATGTTTAACGGGCAATTATTTGTGTGCTGGGCTGTGATCTTTGAGTCAGCCGTTATTCTTTTGCTATCGTTATTTTGGACCAACCGCTTCACAACAACCACCTCCACCACAACATCGCTCTCACAACTGCCTTCACACAACCACCTCCTCCACAATGCCAACCACAACCACCTTCTCCGTAATGCCAACCACAACCACCTTCTTCACAACACCAACCACAGCCACCATCTCCTAAACCACATCTTCCCCAATAACCAACAACGAACAAAATCGCTTCACCTTCAACTGCGCAAACGCCGCCATCTTTGCGCCGGCCACGGTGAGATCGCTGCAAACAGACGCGGGGGTTTCCTCATTGTGCAGGGCCAGTGATCTCCACAACGTCCACTCTCCTTTGTGGGCGCCAGCGACGGTGATTTCAAACATCTGCTCGCTCCGAGCTTCGCCTCGGAATTCAGATCAGGAGATCGAGGGGGGCAGAGCCAGTGGGGTCAGAGGTGAAAGAGCGGAGAACGTATTCGAAGATATCGGTATTTTTTCGAATGGACATGAAAGACAAGGTCAGCTGCTATGCAATGACACCATTCACTAACTTTTACCATGCCCAGTAGAGAATATATAGCCTCCTGAAGGTAGGGCAGTTTTTGCAAACTTTGAAGTCACGTGACGCGAAAACAAAAGCGAAATTAGAAAATCCGTCCTGACGAAATTTAGATATTGTCCCAGACATTCATATGCCACAATCAAATTCAAGATCGCTTGAGAAATGTAGGAGATAGATTTTGAAAATCGTCATTTTCGCATTTTTTGCCAACTTTGAAGTCACGTGACACGAAAACGAAAGCGAATATCGAAAATCCGGCCAGACCAAATTTAGATATTGTCCCATAGATTCATATGCAACAATCAAATTCAAGATCGCTTGAGAAATGGCGGAGGAGATATAATTTGAAAATCGTCATTTTCGCAACTTCAAAGGCCTCGTGACCTTGACCTTCGGTGACCTTGAAAGTAATACCATCGTGTACGTCTCATTGACCTCTATCAGGATCACTAATGACCAGATCTCCCACTTCAACTTCATTGTGAACGGACGGACGGACGGACGGATCGAAGGACATCGACACCCATATTAGGTCATGCTCGAAGAGATGACCGAAAAAAGGAAAAACGGAAACACGATTTGGAATTGGAAAAACTGAAGGAAGAGGTAAGATCAGGAATATCAGGAATACCGAAAGGGGTACGGAAAGAAAATGGATAAATTAAGAAAGGAAGCATGCGAAAGAGGTGCGGAGAGGAGCAAGAGAATATATGAAATGAAGAAGGAAGCATGCAAATTGAAAGAGGAATTATGGGAAAAAGCTTCTGAGTTACAGAAACATCAAAGCAGAGAGAGAGAGAGAGAGAATTACAAAACGAACTGAGGATGTTAAGAGAGGAAAGAACGAGAACGGAGAATGAAACGTTAAGGAACCACACTGTGCAGATCGAACAATTAGAAGCCAAGGCCAGATTAAAGAATGAGATGCAAGAGAGAGTAATGAAGGAAACGATGGAATTGGAGAAGGAAGAAAAAGAGAGACTGTGGAGTAGAAAACAAAAAGAAAACGAGTTTGAAATTAACCAACTCAAGGAAAGAGCAAAATTTGAGTCCACAGAGATGGAAAAGCTCCGGAAAGATAACGAACAGCTAAGGGGGCTCAGAGAGGAAGAACGACTCAAAAGGAGCCAGGAAGTAGAACAGCACAATAAGGTGGGATGTGTCGTAGCACCACAAGGAGTAATGTTAGTGGTGCAGGACTTGATTGACACCACTCGTCGGATGAAGCAACAATTCAGGCAAACCCTGATAAAGGAGACACAAATCAAAATGGAGATAAGGGAAATAACAGAGACAACGAAGGAAATAGACGTATTGCCAGAGACACGGGAGAGAGACCGAGTCGAGACTGAATTAAATAAAACGAAGAAGGAAACAGAGAAGAAGATCCAGGGAGAAACTAATGAAAGCGAGGAAGAAATGGAAATAATAAATGAGGAGACGCAGACGCAGGAATTAAAAGAAATAACAGAGATGCGGGAGATAGAAAAAAGTAGAGGAGAGACTACACGATAAAGACGGGGTGAAAGACGAGCACATACACATGGGGTTAGCGAGGGACAATGAGGGGGAGCTCGGGGAATGTTTGGTGGCCCGGTGCAAGCAGCAGCAGGCCTCCTTCAGGAATGGAGGGAGACGCTATGCTCCCTTGAAGCGGATCTCGACCAGGTGGGTCCGGTAGAGCTTTGCGAGTTAGAGGGGGCGAGTGCTGTGGACTGGTACACACGAAGCTTGGGGGGTATGGAGGCCCCGGGACCCCTTGTGATAGCGCAAATCCCCAGTGCGATCGTTCCGGTGTGTGTGGTTCCGAAATGTGTGTTCACGAGTGTGTGACGAAATGCGTGCTTAAACACACGCATAGTGTGGGTGAAAGGCGTTATGTGAAAGAGACAGCGTGGGTGAGTGAAATGGCGAGCGTGAGTGAAAAGGTGTGTGTGAGTGAAACCCCCTGTGCAAGCGGAAGGCCGTGTGTGAGTGGAACCACGTGTGCGAGTGAAATGGCATGCATGAGTGAACGGCCATGTGTGAGAGAGACAGCGTGTGTGAGGTCGCTGTATGAAAGAGAGATGACGATCGGTATGCGGGAACACGCAACCGTGTGCCCGAGTGAGAGTGCCATCTCGAGGTGTGTGAGCATCGTGGCACATCAGAATGTGTGCGTAAGAGTGCGACGGCGACGATGCCTGAAGGTGGACAAAGGCCGAGTAGCGGCCGTTGCTATTTCGGGGACCGCGCCGGGTTTGCACGGCAGCGCGCCAGGGGTCCGTGCTGTGCTACGCACGAGGCCGCCACGTGCGCGCTTGCGCGAGTGAAATCCGGTCCGGAAACGCATGCGGTGGATGTTTGCCGATCCCGCGGACGGGACAGAAGGTACGCTGGGATATGAATTTGGACCGGATGGGTTCTCCAGGCGAGCGCGTGTGTAAGGCTCCGACGAGCAGAGAACATGTGCTCGCGTGGGGAACCCCTCGAAACGCGAGGTTTGCTTTGGATGCTCAGGGTGACGTCATGGCTGCATGGTTGGAATCCAGCAGGAGGGGAATCCCTGCCGGATGGTACCGTCCGAGAAGGGACGAGGTGCGCGAAACACGAACAGCTGCCATGACGTCACGGGGAGAAAGCGCAGGTTGCGAGTTGCCGCACTGGTTCAAGCAGTGAAAAAAAAAGCAAGCCTTGCTTCGGGTGAACAGGAGTCCCTGGGCAAGGGGTGGAAGACCCCCTGTCCGGGGCACGGGAATACAACTAGTTAGGGGGATGGGTTAGCTTAGTTAGATTGGCTCCATGGGGCAGGGATAAGTCCTCATGGAACCCGTGGAATGGATTAGTTAGAGGGATTTTAGGTCAGATTTAGGATGGAAACAAGGATTTGAGGGCACTGACAGACTTTGAGTGTGAAGTGGGGACATAGCTGAGCTACATAGTGTTAAAAGGATGTGCTATGAGTTGAAGGGATGACGAGGGAGCACGAGGTAGTTAGGGGATGCAGTCAGAAGAATGGCAGTGATCAGTGATGAAATGGTGTGAAATGGAAAATGTACGTGATGAGTGAATGAGGGCCAGCAGGCCTGAGTGGATGTAGTGAATGTGGTATGCATGGTGCGATGAGTGATTGGGGGGAGGAGTGACTCCCACCCAAGGGACCCCAGGGTCAGTGTAAAGCGAGTTAGTGGCTTTGTCAAATTGACAAAATGGAGGTCGTTTTTCTCTTCGTGTGAATGTAGGCTCGAAACCTGTTTGGAGGGGTGCAGGAGTCCTGTTGACGGGCTGGGAGCGTGGCTGAGAACGGTGAGTACCGCTTAGTGGGTACCCCGGGCACCGGGCTAGTCGGCCGTGGTAGGCCAAGGGTCCAAGAGGGGCCGGGATAGTGTAGTGGGCACGGGTGGGCCCGCATGATGTGGGGCCCGGGGCGCCATTGGCCACGTAGGCAGTGCATTGGGCACGGGCACCCGGGGAAAGGGCCCGGGGCGCCAGCATGCCATGTGAGCATCGAGGGGGAGTAGCCAGGGAGGGCACTCCCCAGTTTTTAGGGAGCTGGTAGGCTCGGAGACAGTTGCAGGGCCCGGGGGTGCCATCGTTGGAGAATCGGCAGAGGGTATTTCCTGCCAAGGGAGTCACGCGTCCCAGCCACGAGACCGTGCAAGGGCACGAAGGAAAATTGGAGGGCATGGCCCAAATTTGTGAGGACACCAACACAGGCGACGAGAATCTTGGTTGGTAGAACCAGTAGATTAAGCAACAGGCGTTTTTGGAAAGCCCCGGGGTAGTTTAGGAGTAATAAATGTTCGGGTAGATCGGGAAGTGTACCACTCTGCACCATCCATCCCTTCGCTCTCGTTGTGGGCCGCTGGACCCACTTTGGGTTAGATCGCTGAAATATGAGGAGGCCATTCTGAGGCTAAGATTGGGCCTCGACACAGGACAGTAGCTCTCCCTTATTCCCCTCCAGGAAGGGAACGTAGGGGTTGGGAGTAGGCGAGGTGACATGATAGGTGAGATGGACAGAGACTATAAAGGGCGTTAGGGAAACAATTTATAATTTGGAAAATAAAAATAAAAATAAAACAAAAAATAAGTTGGGGCTAAATTTGGATTTTTGGCAAACTCAGGGGGTGGGTATAGACAGAGACAGGCAAAGGCAATAGGTTGGGAGGGGACAGTAGGGTAGGTCCAAGCCCACCTTCTGAGTGGCCAGCACCACTGCACTCCCTCCACGAGCTCCAGAACAAGGCCTGTGCCGGTCGGCTTCACCAGCCGGCCTGTTTGTGCTACAAGGCCTATGCTGGCCAGCTTCACCTGCCGACCTGTTTTTACTACAAGGCGTGTGCCGGCCAGCTTCACCTGCCGACCTGTTTATACTACAAGGCCTGTGCCAGCCAGCTTCACCTGCCGGCCTGTTTTTGCTACAAGGTCTGTGCCGGTCAGCTTCACCTGCTGGCCTGTTTTTGCTACAACGCCTGTGCAGGCCTTGCCATGCCGTGTCTGCCTGCCTTTGCCTTGACCCCATGCCTGCAAGCCCTTCCTTTTGTTGCATTTGCCCCATTTCTCCATCACCATGTGCACCAGGATCATCGCGCAAGCTGCAGGGACTGCCTTGTCGGCAGCCGCACACGGAGACTGCATTTGGTGCAACTGTGCACCGTTTGAGTTCACTGCACTCATTCAAGGGGGAGGCCTCGGACTGCATTGGTGCAGCCGGCCACATTCCCTGTCACCTGCATTTGTTTCATGAGCCAGAGACTGCATTTGGGCAGCCTGGCTCCCTGCTTGAAGAATGGCTTGTGAGATGGCGCATAGCCGCCGGGTTGGGGTGAGTTGCCTTCAGCAGTTGAAGACATAAAAAGGTTTTGTGACAGACGACGGGGCCTTTTGAACAGGCCCCGAAGACATCAGACCTTCAGCTGTGGGGGCGCTCACCTTCACAATCTATGACGAACTTTGCCATGCCCTTTTTCCCCACAGAGTCCATCAGTCTTGGGTCATGGTTAGTGTAAATTTGATAAGGTTAAGGTAGATTGTACATGACTTTTGCGCCCCCTGCATGTTTGTCGTCGCACCGGCAATTTATTTAAGTCGTCTGCATGAGTGGGTTTGTTTAGTTAGTTACTCAGCCCGTAGGTTATTTACTTTTGGGACACAAATACACTAAATATCGCACTCAGGAATCCAAAGATAAAATGTACTTGGGGAAACTTACACATGTGGCACACGAAAATTTGACGACTTTGTAAAAACGGGAGGGGGTAGTGTTACGGCTGTGGAAATTCGCAGAGCACCATTTAGGTCCGTACATCAGTTATATCAATAAGTGTGTGTTCAGATAAATTTCCCCACCGATGTCTCAGGGAATTATTCGTCTAACAGCCGTTTTTCTTTTGTGATCGTTATTATGGACAACCGTTCACAACAACCACCTCCACCACAAACATCGCTCTGACCAACCGCTTCACAACAACCACCTCCACCACCAACATCGCTCTGACCAACCGCTTCACAACAACCACCTCCACCACCAACATCGCTCTGACCCACCGCTCCACACCAACCACCTTCCCCACAACGCCAACCACAACCACCTTCTCCACAATGCCAACTGCATTTCAACCACAATAACTGCCTCCTCCACAACCGCCCTCACACAACCACCTTCTCCACAACGCCAACCACCATCTCCTAAACCGCATCTCCCCCAATACCCAACAACGAAACAACATCGCTTCACCTTCAACTCCGCGGGCGCCGCCATCTTTGCGCCGGCCACAGCAACATCGCTGCAAACAAACGCGGGGGTTTCCTTGTTGCCAGCGACGGTGATTTCTACCACGTCCGCTCTCCCTTCAGCGTCGATGATCTCTACCACGTCCGCTTGCTCCAAGCTTCGCCTCGGAATTCGGATCAGGAGATCAAGAGGGGCGGAGCCATTGGGGGTCAGAAGGGAAAGAGCGGAGATCAAACCTCGCCTCACGAACCCTATAAAAAGGCGTGCAGAGCGCCAGATCAGGGTAGTCGGTCGGGGTTTGGTGTGGTGTGAAGACCAAGGTTCGAGTCCAGTAAAGGCAGTGAAGGTCTGGGTTCGCCAAGGAGACAGAGCTGGGAGCACAGCAGGCCAGCCATGCCACGCAGAACTGCGCGCCCGTGTGCGGGACGTGGGGAGAACCGGAGAGAGGTCGCCAGCCAGCATTGAACGGTCCGCGGTGATCGGCTTCGGGACAATCCGAGCAGCGCTGAGGGACGGACGGGCTCTTTAAGAGAGCATCAACTCAAAGAGCAAAAGACCCGTTCGTTCCTCTGAGGCGTTGCCGGCTGGGCCCGAATCACCGGGCCGTCGGACGGGGCCTGGGCCGGACCGCAGTCACGACAGCCGCCGTGGGGACAGGACATCGCGGGTCGCCCCAGCGAGGCACCTCGAAGGTGAAGGTGAAGGTAACCAGCCCGGCCTCGCGGAGCTTCTGCGGTCATCACAGCTCCGTGAAATAAAGACTCAAGAGGTCCAGTCTACCCCTCGTCTTTCCTGGGGTTTTCTCTTTGTTGCTTTTGAATGAACGTTGTAGCGCCATGTCCGTAAGTAGAATTGTTAAGGGTGTACATAATAGATAGACGGTAGTGGCTCTTTTGCATTTCTTTTGTTGGTTGTATACTTGTGTGCGTGTTTGGCCTTGCATAATTGCATACCTGCATGACTGAATCACTGTTTACGTGTGCTTTGCAAATAAATGTGCTTGTTCAAATGTTAACCCGTTCGTTGCGTCCTCTTCCCTTAATTGAACTGCCGTTCTGCGTTCGGAATATAGTTGGTTTTTAAATAGCCGATAAAGTGATCGGGTCCAAAGGGGCTGCGCGATAATACCCCGCTCGGTTTTCCCAAAACGAAGCGAGCTGCTTAAGCGGCTCGTTTCCAAGCGGCCCCGTTGAGGTACAGTCTCTCGGTCGTCTGACCACGCGATTAATTAGGTATATCGACAATTCGGCGATTGACCTTGCAGCGCTGGTAGAGTGTTGACTCGGCTGTGGTGTGCACCCAAAACACACCCATAGCGGGATTCCGGCATTCGATCCGGAAGGCTGCGACTAGATTGTCCGTTCGGTGGGCAAAGCGGCCGCCATTAGCGAAACGCGGTCGCTCGCACGCCGGCGGGCAGAAATCCACAACAATACATTTCATATATATACATATATATATATATATATACATACATATATAAATATATATATATATATACATACATATATAAATATATATATATATACATACATATATAAATATATATATATATACATACATATATAAATATATATATATATACATACATATATAAATATA
The DNA here is from genome assembly GCF_056783735.1 of Eptatretus burgeri. NCBI lineage: Eukaryota > Metazoa > Chordata > Myxini > Myxiniformes > Myxinidae > Eptatretus > Eptatretus burgeri. The sequence continues at coordinate 117,288,159 of NC_140963.1, read as the reverse complement.
TATATATATACATACATATATAAATATATATATATATATATATATATATACATAAGTATATAAATATATATATATATATATATATATATACATACATATATAAATATATATATATATACATACATATATAAATATATATATATATACATACCTATATAAATATATATATATATACATACATATATAAATATATATATATACATACATATATAAATATATATATATATACATATATATACATACATATATAAATATATATATATATATATATACATACATATATAAATACATATATATATACATACATATATAAATACATATATATA
>NC_140963.1:117217833-117280333 GCF_056783735.1 Eptatretus burgeri | reverse complement strand
TTATTACAAAACTCAAGTCCACTATTACATGCTAACCAATCTGAATACTACTGTGTAGTAGATCACCACAGCAAAAGCAGTGTGACACCCGCATTCACAGTTAGTCATCGGAATCATCGTCAGTTCTGCTTTAATCATCCATTCGTTCCATTTCTGCACGGGTTTGTTCATCGTTGGCGCAGTTTTGACACCCACAGCACTCTGTGCAGGACAGTCCTTTTGACCGGCAAGAACACTGGTTGGTCTCGCATTTCATCTTCTTGCAATTACATTTCCTCGCCTCGAACAGTTCCTTCGGCGCTGGTGGTTTGTTCAGCCAGTGAACAATCAGTGCTCCGTTGCGTTCCACCCATCCGTGAAATGTGGGAGAAGGGCAGGCCCGTAGCCAGGGCTCAGTATTAAGGGGGGCATATGAACTGGATGGGGGGGCACAATTGTTATATTTAATATTTTTGATAAGCCAGTATACTATTGTATTCATGCAGCATTGACACATCTATACTGAGGTTGCCGTCGCATACTTACCAAATTGATCTCAGCTAGATTTAATATGTTCCGATGTTTTTGGCCTAAAATTATTATTCGAATGCAGGAGAGCCGCAACAAACTAGCACATTCACAATGCAGATATTCAATGATTAGACAATTGGCACCAATTCAGGTGTACTTATACAAGGTGTTGTCAAGAATTGGCATGAGAAAATTAATACACCAGAGATACAATGACTAAACGGGGGAGGTTGGCACCAGAATCAGTGCACTTTGAAATAAGATACAGTTGGCTATGACCTGCGATCATCACGTTAAACTACCAACAGCAAATACGACCAGCCTGAAGATAGCACTAGGTCCGCATTTAAAGCAGTCAATTACACAGAGGTAAGGTTATGCAGAAAGCACTAGATATGGGATATGCAAAGCACCAAACACAACATTTAACTTCAACATCAGAAGTACAAAGCAGCCGACCATGGCGGGTGCTGACCACAACCACAATCACACATGCATCACCAGCAGTCACACACACACACAATCTGAACTCCTCGTATAGTTTTTATACCACCGTACTCGCTGTCAGAAGAGCTGCAGGCGACGTGTCTCGGTGTGGAATCTTCTGCGGACCTTCTCCTTCCATTCATTCAGGCATTTCTGTGTGAGGTCTCTCTCGAAGGCCAGCTGTACCAGTTGTGCCTTGCGTGCATGGCGCATGGACCGTCGATGGTCAGTGAAGACATTCCTCAATGTTGAGAATGAGTTTTCACACATGGCAGTGGATGCACCAAATGTTAGTCCAAGTCTCATAGCAGTCACTACACTTGGCATGGCTTCCAGCGTTTTGTGGTAAGTTGAGAGGAGTTTTTGTGTTGTCCATCTCTCGTTTGGCTGCTTTTCTGTCTGTGAGCGAATAAACTGTTTTGCAACCACACACTCTGTTTCACTGATGGTTGACTTTGTTAATGTCATGATGTGCTGGAGCAAGTGGGGATCCAAAAACGTGCCATTTTCAGGATTCAAGGCAGCGAGTGAACGGGCGAGTTGTGTGTTGCGCTCACTGAAGCGCTGAGCGATCTCTCCAAGCACAGTGTCAATTGCGCTGTAAAAAACACCCTCTGCAGTTCCGTCTTGTCATTGTCGTTGTTTTGTCCTGTAGTCTCCAAAACTACAAACTGTTCCAAGTTCTTATGCATTGTGAGTCTCCGTTTTGGTGGTGCAGGTGTCGAAGTGTGAGCATCGTTGGCCTTGTTCCACAGATCAGTGAACTCATCCTCAGAGCGGAGTTTCTTCATGCACTCTGTAACACTCGCCACCAGTTCCAACCCCGTTAGCAAGTCCATGTCCTCTGCCTGCAAGAGTCTGTTAGGGCCATCTAACAACATCAGCAGTTTTTGTACAAAGATAGCAATGAACATGAAGGCAGGCCCAGAGACTTCCCGCAAAAGCCCAATAGCCTCCATCCTCATCTCTGCACCGTAGGCGCGCTCTGCATCAATCTCCGACAGTAAGGATGTGATATCCTTAAAAGATCCTATGATCACAGACACGGTGGCTAAATGTCCCGTCCACCTTTGATCAAGAAGTCGTTTTAACCGCTCACCTTTATACTGTGCAGCAACAGTGGGCTTTCTGAAGAATTTGTACAGGCAACAACAAACCTCGAGGAAATCAGTGACAGCTTTCTCTGATGCCAGTGCGTGGATAACTACCAGATGGAGTTGGTGATTTAAGCAGTGCACATAGGGGATTTCTCTTTCCAATATCTCTTGCAACAACTTTTGCACCCCACCGTGCTTCCCAGCCATTACCGAAGCCCCGTCGTACACCTGACTTAATATTTTTGACGTGTCAAGTCCTGTTTTTAACAGCTCCGCAATTATTAGGTCTGTCAATGTTTGTGCATCTCCAGCGTCGGCTGGAGCTATTGTGAGTAGACGCTCTATTGCTTCATTTGATGCCGATACAAAGCGAATGATGATTGATATGTTCTCACATTCAGTGGGGTCCCTCGTCCCATCCACCTTGATGGTAAACCACGATGTGCCTACTTCTTCCACGATAGCATCCGTCACAACATTACTCAATGTGCAGATCAGTTCATTCTGCATTTTCAGACTAGTATAGCTTGCATTTCGTGGGATATGCTTTATTATTTCGGCTAGCTCGGTGTCTTTTTTGAGTGTGTAGTTTAAAAGTGAGAGAAAGAGCCCACTGTGCCCGTCTGACATATCCTCAAAATTATCAAGGCTCCCTCTAAAAGGTATCTGATTTTCAGCGAGAAATCCCACATCTATAAGATCAGACACATAGTACCGGTTTCTATTTAGCTGGTCAGCATTGAGGAGTGCGGAAATCTCCTCACCACAATCGATGCTCCTCTCATTCTCCTTCCACCTCAAAACACAAGTTAAATGTTCCTTTGAAGTTGCGTGTTTGTGAAACCCCGCCTTTCTCAACGGCATGTTTCCAATTCCGGTAGCCTCGCACTGTGAAAGTAGAGTCCACTGGGCCACGTGCAGTGTTAAACTTCCTACATGGATAGCAGAATGCTGCATCTGTCTGCACACTGTATTCCAGCCATTCATTAGTCTGGTACCACGAGGACACAAACGAGCGACACTTGTTCTGCAACAGATGGCCAGGGTACCGCTGTAGAACAACTCGATTCGTTCTCTCACTTCCAAGATCATCGGGAAGCGGCTTGACAGTCACACCCGACCCCAAGGCCGCCGCCGAGCGTGGAAACTCGGCTGTCTGCGCTGGGGCTACAGCCGCAGGGCTTACGTTGCTGGCTTGGCCAGGTTGGCCAGCTTCTGTCGGTATTTCATCGACATGATCGTCTCCTCGTCCTCCTCCAACTCCTCCCACAACATGTTTTTCATCATCTTCTTCATTTTCGTCGCTTGCATTTTTTCCTTTTCTGAGCCATTTTCGTTTTTCCATCATCCACGTCTTTTTCTCCTGCTGCGAGCTCGTGCTCTGTGATTAGTTTCTCGTGACTCGCGTCACTAATCTCGCGACTCGCGAGATTTCACGGTTGACGGTTTTATTTATTAAATGATCCATGCACCAACAACAGGTTTTATCTGCATAATTTCAAATGTAAGCACGATTGTGAACACACATATTTTTAGGTTTTATTATAAAATTACTTTTGTAAGATGGAGGGTTGACGGGTTGTGAAGGTCACGCGGTGCACTTCATCTTTTATAATGTAAATTTATGTCTTCCTTAATCATATTATGATATTATGACTATATTACATTTATACCTTACAACCAATCTTACAACCAATCAGGTAACCTGCTCAATAGGGTCTCCATATCAAATACGCTGATTGGCTATTCCTTAAAGCTAATTGATCCACGATATATAAAACCACCCACAACATCGACATTCGACACGAGGTCTTGGCTGCTGCCGTTGGTGCTTGCGTTATCTTTTATCTTGTGGGCTTGGACTGTATTGTCTTGCCAATTGCTTTTGGAGATGCGCTGGGAAGTGCACACTTATCTCTTGACTGTTATTCAAAGAAGGATATTATTATTCACCATGTTGAACATCTGGAATAAGGGTTTTAGTTCACACAGGTGAACTCTTAAACAGCAAGTTCACAGTGGGCGCTCATCCTTAAACAAGTTGTTCACAGGGTGCAACAGGGCATAAATGGGTGGCGTACAAGTGGGGGGGCACCAGATGCGCCATGGGGGGGGGGGCACTGCACCCAAATGCCACCCCCTAGCGACGGGCCTGGAGAAGGGGCTTCTATAAACCTCTCAGTCGCGCGGTGGTGGATCGCAGACTGATAGTTCACTCTTTTGCAATGCAGCATCAGAGCGTCGCTTGTAGGCGGAAACTTCTGTTCTCCCAGCGACTGGCTGCAGAATAGCTTGTTGCGAGGCTCATCCACACTCTTCATGGTCGGCTGATTGTACATGGCGCAGACGAATTGTTCCAGGTCGTGAATGATATTCTGATCTAGCGTGAATTCTCGACCAATGCTGCCGAAACAGGTGATGAGATGGGGACCCTTCATCATCAAGTCAAATGGCCTTGTTTTGCCCTTACCATGGAATGCACTGGTGGTATCACTTCCTGTGAAATTGTGCAAACCTATCAACGCATCGCAGACAGAACTTTCCAGGGCATTACTCAGCTTCCTAATGTCAACGACGATAATGTCCTTGGGACTTCCTGAGACCAGATGGAAATTTCATGCTCAAATCGACTTCGAGTGAGCCAACGCCAACACAAACACATCGGTGTTGAAACTCTCTATGCGCACTGACTCTTCATTCTGTCCCGCGTGAGCGGCATGTCGCAGGAGCTTCGTGTCAGCTTCCTCATGGTCACATTCAAGTTCAGCTACTGACGACACAGTCATGACACCATTCGATGCCTTGATTTTCTCACATTTTCCGGCATGACTGACGTACAACAGCATGTCGCCCAGTTTTGATGGAGATGTTTCTCGTCCACGATTCGACGATGAACTCTATGAACGCCTCCTTGTTAGCTCCGCTCAGGAGATAATTGGCTCACTGTTTTTGAAGGGCTTGATCACGTCCGTAGATGGTTCGCACCTGAAGATCGCCCACCCTGCCTGCTCGTCTGGCGTGCTCCAGGCACTTGATGCTGATACTTGGGTAAGTATCAAACACCACGTCCAGTCTCGAAGATTGGTGATGTCGTGCTTTGGCTACTACGATGTTCAGCACCATCTCTTCCAGTTTGCCGAAAGTGTTATGCAGTGAACCAGCCTTTATCGCCTGAATAACGGCCATTCCATCCACAATTGTTGCACCTTGGATAGGCCGAGCGTCCACACGGCAATCGGGCCACAGTTTCATTATGTGGTTGCAGTTTGGCTTTGTCCGTCTTAGCAATCGAACCATCACCAGATGCCAGCGGGAAAGATATGTTTGCCAGTGGGTATGCGAGCAGACCGTGGAGTGTTACATTGCTTTACTCGCCAATCAACAGCAGTCGTGTGAAAAGACGATGTTCATTCGCAATTTAAACCTTCGGCATCTGCTGGTGGGGAGTCGCCGACCTGCCTCGCGCCTTCGAGAAAGTTGCCAATTTGGCCTTCGAAATCGGACTGAAGATTGGGACCTCACCCGAGAGAAGCCGATAACGCAAGAATTGCACGACAGCATTCTCTCCCTTGACATACGCATTTATCAAGTCCGCGGAAGTGGCTGGTGGTGCGATGACACCTGAACTAATATTGACGAGTTCAAGGTGAGCGGCGGAGAAAGGGTTAATCATTTGAAGTACTGTGTCCATCACTTGTACCACCGCTGCTTCGTTCTTCTTCGAGCTCGACACATCCAAATCCTTTCTTGTTCAGGGCTCGTCATGGATACCCGCCATGGACTCACATTTTCTTGCGATTTCCACACATGCTGGTTGGGACAGGATCCACTTCTTCACAGCTGTGCTTTTCTGAGTGTAACCAATGATGCCGCCACTGGTCTTGCTGTTCCTATTTAAAGTCTGCTCTATGATCTGATCACACGCAACACTACTAAATCCATAACGAGTATGCCGTTGGGCAGTCCATTTGCCATCCATGAATGCTTGATAGGTGTCTGGGTGGGAGTGCTCTCGCCCGGCCATTTCCAGCCAGTAAACGGGTAAGTACCTTGCATAGTTTAGGTGATCGTACTCAAAGTACCAGGGCATTGACGCTCTTGTGATCGGAAGGTGTTTCGGCCAGTTCGAAGTACGAGTTGCCAGTATAAGCTCGAGTGCTGGCTCCACCATTTCCAAGTAGGAGCACCAGAATGTGAATGTTTTGCTAGCTGTACATTGCTGCTGTCTGAAGTCGCTGTGGCGTGTGAACATTTCCGAGACCTCTTCCGATGACAGTAACTGTTCGAACAACGGAGACGGAAACGTTTCCTGGAGACGCTCGATACACCTCTCAAATCGCACACGCGTCTCCTCTGCGAGGGAGTCCATGGAGGCCTGGAAGCATAGTCTTCTGAGCGCATCGTAGACGAGCTTGTGACTGCGCACACGCCTGTTATAGTGGTGGCCATTTATTACTGAATTTGCAGAACGCTGAGCGACAATACCAGACTCTATTGTGAGGTCTAGCAGACCTGCGACTCTGACTCTTTTACCGATCACGCCTCGGAAGCTCATGAGTTTGTGGAATTCGCCGAGACGAATTACCAACCTTTCTGTCAACTCCGGGTGCAACTAACGAATCTCCTGCGACTTACTGTAGATCGCAAGGTTGAAGACTAGAACTACTTCTTCACGTTCCACTTTATCAGCCATATTGATGCTTTGGCATAGGACCGTGCAAACGGTGTCCAGTTCCGTGGGTGATGCCTCGATCACGGGAAGGTTGATGATGGCTGACTTGGTCAACTCTTCATCCCGACGAAGGAGGGTGTTGTACCCAGTCCATGTCGACAACCGCCCGTCCGTTTTCTGGACCGTTTTCATTGTGTAATAGAGCACATCAAGCGATAGTCTGTCCTTTTGTGACGGACTGATGTCAATGTCACAACTGTAAAAGGCTGTGGTCCCTTGCCTTTTCCCACCACCATACTTGAGAATGGGTGGCGTGTTACCAACTAATGACCGCTGACGATGGCTAACTGGAGTCACTGGACGAGCGTGCTGAATCGGCTCAGAGGGTGCCTCTTGTATCATCAATCCATTGGTGTGGTGAGTGGTCCCATGACCAGTGAGGGTCTCCTCACTGAAATCGATGTTATCGCACACAAATATTGTCGGTACATTTCTGAGGCAGTTTGAGGGCAGTTTTCCCTCCTGATCAATCTGCAACAGCGCCAAAGAAGTTTCCAACGCCTGTGTAGTACTGACTGAGACACAATGCCCAAGCTTGTTGAGCAGTCCTAACAGTCGAGTAGAACCAGTCCAATGTTTCACATTCAGGCCCAATGCATAGGACTTCGGAGTAAACGTCTGACCCCTTGACGCTATAGAAACAACGTTTTGAAGAACAGAGAGCATTTTCAGATGAATATGCCGTGGGAGTTCCACAAATTTCTCCAGGGTTGGCTCGTCTGACAGGCCCGCTATCCATGCAACAAGGTTGTACAATGCAACAGGGACGGCTCTTTCAGCATTTGAAATGTCGAAGTTAGGCGCAAGTGGTGGCCATGTAATGCCCACACTGGTGTTTGTTCAGGTCATCCCTCACCATGAGTGCTCCCGAGTATAGAACATGTAAATTGAGGCCTGAGTCACCCTGCTGTGGACCCTGGCTGGCTTCATCCTCTGTAGTTGACTCTGTTTCTGTTGTAGAGCTACTGTCTACAACAGCAGCCAAAGCAATGGAACCAATATCAATGTCCTTCATGTACACCACTTCGCTCTCAGACATTTTTAGTGGACGATAGAAAATCATGTCTGGGTACCGTTCCTGCAGTCTTTTCTTCAGTCTTGTTGCCTGGTAGTTGGCCTTATCCTGACCTTCGCATACTCCGATTAGGTCATTGAACATCTCACACAACTTCTTCATATGTATCGATTGCTTTCCATCAACGAGTCTTACCTGGATTACTTTATCACAGAAAATGTCAAATGTTGAGTCATAGTTCACTTTCTGAGTTTGGAGTTTACTTTGACTCTGTCTGTGGTATGTGTCATTCACATACTCGTAATAACAAACTTCCAGCACCACACAGTCTTTATCCTTTATAGTTGTCATTATTCTCACATCACGTTCATCTCTCCTCTGCTCAGCAGTTTCCCTCAGCTTTCCTCCATCCTGTGTTTCTGCCAGGGACAACTGATCACGTTGAGATTTTCCTTTGACACGGATGAATTTGTCTTTTTTCTGGCATATCACACAAATTCTTGGCAGTACACCAGCTGATTTGCCAGCCACCCTTTCTACAGAGGTTCTGAGGGATTTTCTACGTATTTTGTGGTACGAGTGCCCCTCTTCTTCTCGTCCACCCACCACCTCACTGGCTCTAGCAGAAACTGCAGAAGTGCTGGCTTCTGATTTCCTTTTCCTGGCTTCAGCGCGTTTTATATGATCCTTGTTACAAAACGACGCATAGCAGAACCGGTGACAGCCGGCATCCGCAGGAGGATCAGTCATTGGCAGCAGTTTCATCATTTAATCGGCCAGCAAACGGCATTTGTTGATAGTTTCACTATCTGTGGCATCGCACCAAGCCTTCGCACACTCACATACCTTAAGCCAGCTCTTATCCGTGAATTGCATCACTTTCTCATCTTCCTCTGCGCCCAAGTGTGAAACAACACATATTTGGTTGTTGAAAGACCAAAAATCACTCAAAATCACACGACAACCATGGGCGCCGCCATCTCGATTTGGTCATTTCCTGCTCGTTTCCTCCGCGATTAGAAGCACGCCACGCCCACTTCACGGCGGTAATTTCAAATGGTAATAACTGTCGGTGTGTCAACTCGTACATATGGAAACAAGTAGGAATTTCAATGGTGCGTTGTCATGAATGTACAGGGTGAATTTCGTTTCGATTGGTGATCTGCACAACGAAACTGAACGAACCGACCCACCTCCACATGAACTAACAGTGATCCGTCATTTTGTCAAAAACGAAAATCCGACGGTGCTCACTTACACTTCCTCACTCATCGGCGGTCTGTCGGCGACTGACAGCTTCTGCAGGTGGAAAAATATTCACGCATACGGATTAGGATCGCCTACATACGTGCACCAAACCACGCCTCCCGTGCTTAATTTGTTTACGCACGAAAAATTAAGGTTGGATACTTTTTGAACACACCTCGTGTGTGTGTGTATATATATATATATATATATATATATATATATATATATATATATATATATATATATACATATATACACACACATATATACATATATACGCACACATATATACATATATACACACACATATATACATATATACACACACACACATACATATATACACACACACACATACATATATACACACACACACACACACACACACACACACACACACATATACATATACACACACACACACACACACACACACACACACACACACACACACACACACACACACACACACACACACACTCTTCGAGACAACAACTTTCGGTTGAAAAAAATCCATTGTAGTTAATAATGATCTATGTCTGAGCAATCTCTTCAAAACGAAATCCCTCTGATCTGCATGAACGATCACTGTACTCTATTGAATTATGTACTCGCAAAAACGTCCCCTGGTATCTTTTGAAATAGAGCTTGTTTTATGAGCCAATACCAAGGACAACTTCATTCTGTTTGTCACATATCTTCACGTAAAGTCATACTTGTGGCTTCGTGACGTGTGACCACAGTTAGTATACCTGTTCTTCATACCAGCAGGTGTCAATGTAATAAAGGTAACAACAAAGCCCTTTTCACATTTTTCTCTCTCTGTCCCATTTATTTGCATTGGTTGCACATAGCTACATCGGAAACAACGCGTTCACATCAACACACCACCTCCAGATAATCTACCCTTCAGTGCAGAGTATGTGACTACAGCAAGTATTGCATAGATTCCTGGACAGGGTGTCGGTTAGAATTTCGGAAAACCACCCAACTTTCCGGGATGCATCTCATTTGCTTTTACGCCATTCCAGATTTTACAAAGCACATCGACTCGCCGAAAGACATGTGGGGGAACACGTGATCCAAAACAGGTCAAACCCCTGAGTCCTCATCTCACTGCAAACAAAATACTCACCTTTTAATGCACCATTCTTCACTTTCCACCATTCTTATATTTCCACACTCTTGCCTATTGTACATCCATTGTTTTTGTTTCAGATAAAAAAACCCCATACCAGAAATTGGGCTTGGAATGTGATCAGAACTCACAATCGTACTAGACCAAAGATCTTGTGGCCTTTCACATCTTAACAAAACCTTAAAGCTTTAACATCTTAAAGTGACATGTAAGCTCGAAGATCCAACTGATAACAAAGAACTAAAAATATAAAACACATGGATCATTAGTGAAAGTCAGACCATCTTGGTGGCTCCACAAACAGGTGATCAGACCTTCAGTAACACTGACAATTATTGACTTTCTAATGGCAAATTGATCTCATCCTACAGCTGTACCATCTGGTGTGCTGAACCACTTGGCAATCGGGTGGTCTCCGAATCAAGACCACCCGAGATTCGTGGATGTTTGGTCTCCAAAGAATCGGCAGACCAATCCTGTCTATGCCCCTCTCTCTCAACGACCCCCTCCCCGCACTTCCCAATCATATATACTCCCTCTCTTCGGTTGGAATCCTCATAAACACAAACCGGAAACTGCTCCACATTCCCAGCCGAGACAGATCCCAGCGGTTCGACCTCGCGTCCCCTCACTCATGACCCTTCACCCAGCTCCAGCGCCCTCCGACCCTTCAGGCCTGAACACTGCTGAGACTTCTGAAAGACAATTACAATCAAGTATTTGGCCATCTCCTGGGGACCATCTGCACGTGTTACTCTTTGGTCCACCTTAGCCCATAATTTACACCAACGCTTATATACTCACAACAGAGCATGACTAATATAAATACCACCTCTGGGAGGAAGATTACCACAGAGCCATCCTTTTTCAATGGACCCTGGTTCTCCTCATGTCTCACCACTATCCACCCCACCCCCCCTCCCTTTTCTTCCACTTCCCCCACCCACTGCTCTTTCCCAAGCTCTCAAACCCCTGTGTGATATCAGCTTCCATACTAACGCTTTCCAGAATGTATTGCATGTGGCAAGAGGCGGCGCATGCCTCAAGGTAATGGCATCCGCCTCTCGAAGCTGGCAATTCATAGTGGGAGGAAATAAATTGGCGTCTTGGCCAGGACACCTGAGGATTTTCCACAGCAGGGGCATTTCATGCTTTACGTTGATACAAATCCACCGTAGGTGAGCCAGGTTCTCCTAAAGGACATCATTTCAGGATTCCAAAACTGCCCCACTACATCGTAGGCTATATCTGTTGCTGCTCATGGATATTAAGGAGCACGCCGTTGATTCATAAGAATATTTATGGGATATTAGATGGACTCGTAGGGCACCCGTGAGAAACCATTGGGCAGAGATATGTTTGACATTTGGACAGGCCCTCTTCATATCTGATGCTTCCATCACAAGAGGGGGAAGGAGGAGAGGGGGGAGGGGGAGGAAGGGAGTGAGGGAAGGGGAAGGGAGAGGAGATAGAGGAGATAGAGGAGATAGAGGAGATAGAGGAGATAGAGGAGATAGAGGAGATAGAGGAGATAGAGGAGATAGAGGAGATAGAGGAGATAGAGGAGATAGAGGAGATAGAGGAGATAGAGGAGATAGAGGAGATAGAGGAGATAGAGGAGATAGAGGAGATAGAGGAGATAGAGGAGATAGAGGAGATAGAGGAGATAGAGGAGATAGAGGAGATAGAGGAGATAGAGGAGATAGAGGAGATAGAGGAGATAGAGGAGATAGAGAGAGAGAGAGAGAGAGAGAGAGAGAGAGAGAGAGAGAGAGAGAGAGAGAGAGAGAGAGAGAGAGAGAGGTAGGTGGGTAAGGGGTGGGAGAGGGTGTGGATTAACTTACTTCTCCCTTCACTTGATTGATTTTAGAGGGTGGAGAACCTGCCTTGATTGACTTGCATCGAATACACTTCACTTCACAAATTAAAAATTCCTTTAAAGCAAACCTTAATAAATATTGGATTCCATCGTTAATCCACACATTTAATTTATTGCATACAGAGTTTTCAGAATGTATTATGTTTCAAAAGTATTGTTTCATTATGTAGTTGGAAAAGAATGATCACTCTCCTAAAAATAAACTCTTTATATATATACTGCGGGAACATAAAAAATATATAATTAGACTACAGTTCGAACCCGAGCTTCGGTTTCCCCTCGCAGAGAACCCTATCGTAGGATCATATATGGTGGTTCCGTGACCGTTGAAAGCAAAGCAAAATTTTATGATTGATTTTGGTTCATCGGAATATTTAGAAAAAAATTAGCTCCTATGTCCATCGCAAACGTGCGGGCTTACTCCACCGGAGGGCGAAATCTAAGATGGCCGCTGCTCGCAAGGACAAAAAGGAGATAATGGCATAACTTTGGAACCAATTGACAAAGAAACATGTTTAATGTGTCTTTTTATATTGATTTCAGCATGAGAAATTCAATGAAATAGTCTGTTTTATGCTTCATGGTCAAATTGATGGTCAAAATACATATTTCCTGCCAAAATTAGCTGAAAATGAATGTTTTTGCTTCCACATTTGCTAGACATATTTCAGATACAGGAAAATAAAAGGTTTAGGCTAAAGAAATTGTTATTGAATTTTACAGTTCAAAAGAAACTTTAAACAGATTTAAGATATTTAATCACAAGATGCATCATGAATATCAGATAATCACAATCATCACAATTTCAACTAAATGATTACATTAATATTTACGAAATACTGACTTCCTACAGCAACATCACTGAAGTTATATGAAGCTGTTTATATCTGTGCTTATTCAGCCCATACACTATGTTTAAATAAGACTCATAAGCATGGTTCTCATACTTTCATTATATATATATATATATATATATATATATATATATATATATATATATATATATATATATATATATATATATATATATATATATATATGAGATACTCATTACAAAATGTTTGTGTAAATGCATCTTAGATTTCAACCAAAATGATGTATTAATTTATTGTAACAAATACTGAATCACAAACATATCTAATGTTCACCAAGGGTTTGACACTAATTCTAGTGCTAAGTACAATGTAAATGTATTTGGAGAGTCCAGAAAGTTATATAACAAAATGTGTCACAAGCATGATTATAAATAAACTGAAGTTTTATCATGATTATGGTTTTGAGAATTGGTATGAGCATACCCCTCTTCTTTGTCATATTGATGTGTTATTCTTATTGACATGAATGACTACTAAATATGTTATTTTCTTACTGTGCTTCCCAGGAAGATTAATATTGTCAAATGCTAATACATGTTAGAGTCACAATCTGACCCCGAGGAAGACTCATCATTATCGGAGGAGGATAGATCTGATGAATCTTCATTCTCAGGTTCCTCCACTTGACCCAATTCATTGGGTAAAGCAGGCATTGTATATCTTGCTGGAAGACATTTGCCATCCACAAGATGCCATCCACAATCACCATGTGAGAGTGGTGATTGGTGTGACTTCTTCAGAAATTTTTACTGTATGAAGGCCAAGTAGTTTGCACGCATCACATGCATTGTAAAGGAGTCATGATCTGGTGGGAGGCACATGGTGGACTTCTTCGAGTTTTTCCACTTGACTGCTCTTGCCTCTGCTAAAGTTGAACTCTTCCTATCAGAATAGATATACTTTATGACAAATTTGATATCTCTCAATACAGCATCTGTGACAGGTATACTTTCCCCACACTTCTGTAGTAGGAGGCATGCTTCTTCATTACTCACAATTCGATCATATACTTGTTTCTTCCCATGCCCATAAAAGCCAGAATTGCTGTCACATCCACTGAGCACATGAAGTGGTATGATTACGTCTGCAACTTCATCATTCCAGAGAGAATGGCAGAGCATGACTTTCTGCTTCTTTTTGATACATAGAAGACCATCTGCATGATGTGAAACGTATGCAGCCTGTACATACACATCAGTATCTTCACTGTCTATCATGACAGCCTCTGTGTAGCCAGCATCTCTCAGTGCCCCATATATGGTGAACATTGCTGTGTCTGCTTCAGACTGTTCACACTTGAAGTGACAAACTTCCTCACCAGTTTTTAGGTTAGTGCATTTGTTTCCCACAGAATAGATTCGAATTTGTGGGACTTGCTGAGAGACTTCAGAAAATGCATCCTTGAGGAAGTTTTTCAGTCGCTGCTTGTTACGTTCTCCACACATAATGGTCTTGAACTCTGTGAGGGATGGAAAGGAATCATCAGACTTCATGAAAACATTGGGTACTGTGCCTTGTAACACAGTTCGTTGTTGTCGTCTACAGTCTTTGATGCTGTAAGACAAACAGTATGGGTCAACAACACATATGATGGTCTCTGCAGAGCAGTGCCTTGACATCTTTTCAGCAGAGTCTGCCCATAAATATTTAGTCTCGTCCCCCTTCTCACGATCTTCCGTGGTTGGTGTTGCAAGACACCAAATGAACCCCATATCAACTATGGCAGTATATGTGGTTGGTGAATCAATTGTTGACACGGTCATCTTTTCCAGAAGCTTGCTCTTCTGTGCCTTCCTCATTGTCCCATTTACATTGAAGAATGCAAGGCTTTCCTAAGTGATCCGATTAGCCATGATATCAGATAATTCAACAGCACCACTTTTCTCAACACTAATTACTTCAGACATTGCCTTATTTTCCATCTGTTCAGATTTTATTTTATTGTCCTCAGGGGTCTGTTTGGTAGACCGAGCTTTTTCAAAGTTGAGGCGTGAACTACGATGGATTCTGTCTTGAAGATTTTTGGATTTACTGTACACCCTTCCTTCCATGAAAGAATTAAGCTTTTCCTCTCCATCATTTAAGGCTGATTGAAAGTCAGCTACTAGGTGTTCTGGAGCTGCAATACCAGATTGCAGTGTATGGAGGGTTGGAGTAGCAAGATCAAAGGGGTCACATTTAAACTCCTCAAAACATGCATTCAAATCTTGAATAGCTTGTTCATCAGATTTCATAGGAGTTGGGGTACACTCGGCATGCTTCCTGGTAGTTGATGCCTGTTTAGTGTCATTTTGTACACAAGCTCTCACTCGAAGGATGTTGTTGACGTTCCGTGTGTTTGCCAACAACTGCTTCTCATTCTTCAAGATTGACAGCCAGCCAGACTTCATCTTCGAGCCTTTGTTCATTGTGGTCTCAATCCAGATATCCAGAGCTAGAGTTGAGTAGGGATTACCAGACATTGACTGGGCAAACATACCACTTGCCAAGAACTCCTCCTGCTCTGTAGGCAATGTATAAAGCATTGACCAAAAGTCAGGAAGCCACTGACCATACTTGTCATAGATTTGCAGCCAGGGGAGCATCTGACGAAGTGATGACGTAAACTCTTCCCAATTTCGACTTCTTAGTGAGTGGATGTTCATCATCAGTACCTCAACCATTTCCAGGAAACTGATCCAGTATTTGGCCATGTCAGACTGCTCATACTGCTGGAAAATTTCATTGATGAACATATTCAGATCTGCCACCAGCTGAGCATGACAAGTTGCCAGGCCAGTCTCAGAAGAGGCCAGTAGAGCTCGTAGCTGATCCAGTTGACTTTGTGCATTTTCAGACAGCATTGAGTCATGCAAATGCCTTTTTAGTAGCCGATGAATTAGTAGCCGTAAACAGCAAATCGCACGTTTGTAGTGTTTTCCCCTGAGAGCCTGATCAACCGAACCAGCTGCAATAACTTAATGGATTTTATTATTTTATATTATCAAGTATCCCAATCAACAAGACAAGAAGAAAATTTTGTAAAGACAGTATCAACATGTAGGTAAACGCAAGCAAATCTGGAACAAGAAATGTTATATTTTAACCATTTCTGGCAGAAAACATGAATTTTGGCCTTTAATTTGACCTTAAAACATGAAACAGACTATTTCATTGAATGTCTCATGCTGAAATCAACATAAAATGACCCATTAAACATGTTTCTATGTCAACTGGTTCCAAATTTATACCATAATCTCCTTTTTGTCCTTGCGAGTGGCAGCCATCTTGGATTTCGCCCTCTGGTGGAGTAAGCCCGCACTTTTGCGACGGACATAGGAGCTCATTTTTTTTCCAAATATTCCAATGAACCAAAATCAATCATAAAATTTTGCTTTGCTTTCAACGGTCACGGAACCACCATATATGACCCTACTACTACCCTCGCACTTAGGTACTCCCCCTCCCTCCTCACTACTCCCTCTCCGATCGCTCTTCTACTCTCTCTCCCTCCTCTCACTACTCCCCCTACCATCACTGTTCTACTAGCCCCTCCCTCCTCTCCTCTCCCCCCCCCACCACCCCCACCCATCCCTCACCCTCCACACATCACGTCCGAACGGATACATTTCAAGCTATTAGAATACATTTTTGTGTAAAAACGCCAATATTTGTCCGATTTTTCGAACCTTTTGCTGAAAGTGAAATTTGAACCATCTTATCGATGAGAAAAATTGAAATCACATGGCGAATTAGAGTTAAGATATAGTCGTGAGGGAGTCTGAATGGATTTTATATTAAGGGCTTAATTTCACTTAAAATGCATTTTTGTCCAAAAACGCCAATTTTCTTCCCCGTTTTTTTGCATTCAAAACTTACGCCATCTTAAGGTCCAGTCACACCTTGACGTTTTTGCCAACGTATGCCGGTTTTTGAAAATTTTTTCTAAAACACTGGCACACGTTGAATACGTTATGGGTAAGTTTTGATAACATTGAGAGCACGCTGAAAAACAATGCAATACGTCGTTGTACGCTGGCTTTAAACGTTGTACTTTTCGGTTGTCTTCCAATTTTTCCATGCTTGAAATTTCACGACGTATGCCGGCGTATGAATCACATGTTCCGCTACGCTGGCCACAAGTTGTATGCACGGTCTGCGGTCGTTGACAGACGTCAACACATGCTACTTGTAAGTTAATCATAAGTTGAGACACGCCGAAGTAATGTTTAGCATACCCGAAACTTATTTCTAATCTATGATTAACGTGTTGTTGGCACGTTACGCGATCGTTGCCACACGTCGACAGACGTTACTTTTAAGTTACTCATAGGCTGAAAGACGTCGGTATAATGGATCGTCCTTGCGTCAGCGTCCACGGCCACGGCCAGGACACTTATTTGCAGCATTCTTCAAACTTTTCTTCGGCATGACGAGGATGTTCACACTTCCATGTCTAGCTTGGCTATGATTTCAATTGTCCATCGGCAGTGTCTATTTAAAATAGTCGAGTTTGAATGTTTTAACACGTTCAGAAGAAACGCTTCAAATTTCCAAACCCCAGCGTCAAAAAACAAAGGCGAGTGACAGCAATTTAAATCGTTCATTGTAAACAATGAAAATAGTTGAGTTGTACCGTTTAAAAGTCGTTGAGTGTAAAAAAAAAACCAATTGTTGAGCACAAGCGTCTACTTTCAATAGTGGAGTTTGAGCAATTTAGCACGCTCAATAGAAACGATTAAAATTTCCGAGTGCCAGCGTCAAAAAAACAAAGGCGAGTGACAGCAATTTAAATCGTTCATTGTAAACAATGAAAATAGCTGAGTGATACCGTTTAAAAAAAATCCAATTGTTGAGTGCGAGCGTCTACTTTCAATAGTGGAGATGCAGCCATTTAAATCGTTGAGTGGCAGCCTATGAATAGCAAACCCCACGTCACCGGCAAAGATAAACTGCCGCACGATATGGATAAGTTAGGCTATCGTTGGGCATAGTTTGTGAATGCCGGCTACACGATAATTATTCGTTGGTATACCGTATCTATAAGTTATCGAAGCACTCTATGCACATTATTAGTTCATTGTGCATTTGTCCAACCCATTATGAATAGACCTAAATCGTAAAAACAAGCCATAGCTCATTGTTGAAAAAGCCCCATAAAAAATTAGCCGCGAAGAACTTCGAACAATGGTGCAAAGATGTCTCTTACCCGTGGACACGTGGACGCAAGGACGATCCATCATAACCCACACCCTCCCCCTCACACTCACCTACTACTGCCAACATGAACAAACTACGACTAATACTAATACTGATACTGTTACTGCTGACATGGACATCGACTCAAAAAGGACTCGAAAACACTGTTGGGTTCCCCTTTTATGAACACCATTTTTATATACCAATTCCCAAAATCTCTGGGAACACGTCTTTATATGGCAGTTGTAAGTTAGAAACACGTTCATTTATTTTTTTTGTCGACCGGAAGACGTCATTGGAATACGTCTACATACGTCGATGTGTGTTGGGACTACGTAAAGAATTGGTTCAAAGCACGTCAAACATAAGTTAGAAATAAGTTTCTCGTAAAAAAGACATTACCGCGACGTGTTTCGACTTATGAGTAGCTTATAAGTAGCCTTTGAGGACGTGTGTAAGCGTCCGCATATCGTGTGTACAACTTATCCCCATCGCATGCGGAACGTGTGTCATACGCCAAGTACGTCGTAAAATTTTGAACATGTTTAAAATTTCTTGACGTACTCTACTTACTACGACGTATGATAGCGTATTTAGCGTTCTACTCACGTATACCAAACTTGCTCATACCGTATTTGACGTGCCCCCAACGTTTTAGACACATTTTTCTTCGGTCGGCATACGCTGGCAAGATCGCCAAGGTGTGACCGCGATGTTGACACTTCCATTTCTACGGCAGTTATGATTCGAATCGTTGTGCGTCAGCCTTTTAATAGGCTACGTCACGACATCGTCGGCGATGCGTGCAACGCGCTATGCCGAAGTTAGACTATCGTTGGGCATCGGTTGTGTAGGCCGACAACAGGTTCAGCATTCGTTGGTATAAGTTATCTATAACACAACGAAACGTTCTGTGTCCGTTACCAATGCGTTATACATAAGACAAAGTCGCTATGAATACGTCCGAATCTTGAAAAAAAAAAACATCAAAAGTTCAACGTCAGCCAGCGTTTTACATACATTTTAATACATTGCCATCGCTGGCTAAAACGTCAAGGTGTGACTGGGCCTTTAGCAACTACAAAAAAATGAAATCAGATATCGAATTAGAGTTAAAATAAAGCTGTGAGAGTGTAAGTGCGAACCTCACAAAAAGAGGTGACACAGAGCAAACAAAATGGCGGCGATTCGATTTTGAAGCCCCTGCCTGAATGGTGAAAGCCCCACCCTGAACTGGGAAGCTCTTCCCCAAATGGACAGACAGACCGACAGAGATTATTACATTTACTGATACATCGTGTGGGTGATTAATTTATCGTTGCGGGAACATGAATAGGGGATAACACGTGCAACAAGATGAGTTATACCATCAATACTGTACATGCTTGGCACAAGTGTGTGATCTCTGTGTAAAATAATACAGGTTGTGTCTAAGTTTGTGTAGGTTTTTGAATACGTCATGTCTCTACAAGCTTACCCACCATTCCCCCTCATGAAGTTTTTGAATAATTCCTTCCATAATCTGTCTCTTTGGTTTATGAACTCCATTTTACACCAACTATGCAAACCCCAGTGAAATACCCCCACAAGGATGGCAAAAGAAACATCTTGCGACCGTGCGCTAACGTAAGAGCTGCAGCCCATACTGGACACCACCAGACCAGCCCGTAACCACTCACAACTGCAGGTGTGGCCAGAGGCTATGAGAGGCCAGACGGTTACCCAATCAGCACACTGTTACGAGGTAAGAAAAATTCGAGGGGCGGAGACAGAACAAGTAGTTGGTTCAGGCAGTCAAGCATGGACAGCAGAGGATGAGGAGCTAAGGAGCAGCGAGCGGAGAGCAGTGACAGTTGAGCGAGAGACGTCCAGTGAGTGGACGCGGCAGACAAAGGGAGAGACCGGAATCGATGACGCCAACCAAGTAGTAGCCCATATGTGACACAGCAAGACACGTCTCTTTCCCGCCAAGGACCTATAATCTCACTTTCCCTCACCCCAACCAACACCAACCCCATGCAGGCATTGCGTAGGGATCAGCTTCTATCTTACTCGTCCAGTGATCTCTCCCTGTCTGAATCCTCGTGGTGTGAAGGAGTAAGGTATCGCATAAGCTATCGAGATATAGTGGGTGGGTGGGTTTATAAATTGTACGAATAATATTTATTGATACGTGTGCTTTCTCTTGTTCTCCCTATCCCTCATTGCTTGCTTTTGACTATTTATAAAACCTGTTTCTCACCACTGGTGTGTCGGCCCTGAAAACAGTACTCTGAACTTCACAACCTGTGGTCTTCATGTCTGCAATGTGGCTGGAAAGAATGGTGGCTCGTAAGGCACGGCTCTTTTTGAATGTACGCTAATTTTTATGAAAAAACGTCATGTGTGGGGGAAATGTCAGCCAGTACATCCCATCGGATCGAGGCCATGACAACTTTTTATTCCTTTTATTCTTGTAGCATCTTCTAACCCCTTTTCTCCTTCTGCGTGTACGACTCCCTCTTGAGAGAATCTATTGTCAATAAGGACAGGGCAAGTTAGATTACACCGAGAAATTTATAGCTTCTAAGTGCGACTTATTTTCTGATTGGGACGTCCTTTTCTTCTTCACAAATATAATGAACTGTTGTTTCCCCACACACGAGAAGTGAAAGGCAGGGTTAAGCAATTGGATAATGTCCATCCGTCTGTCTATCTACAAACGTCAGTTTATGATTGAGGAACAACTTGTTGAAAATGAATGTTATAGTGGGGAAACTTAGCATAACAATTGTGCATTTTGTGAGGAAAGCACCAAATTTGGCACACCAGTAGCCTAACATATTATGAACAGATTTGGATATTCGGCCATCTCAAATTCAGCCGCTGATGGCTGTGGAAGCCATTTTCCAAAATGGCCGCTAGCGGTTACTATAATTTCACTCTAACATTGGTTTGAACATTTATTAAAAGCTGAATTAAGAAAAACATGACCTGTAGCAACCTCAAGTTTAAAGATAGCCGCCATTTTGCAAGATGGCTGCTAATTATTTGTTGTACCGGATAACTATCTCACTCAGAGAAATTGGTTGTTGAGAATGGTGGCAAACGAATCGCGGGCTGCGCCTGATTGATATGAATACCAACATCGCTTGTGTAAAGTCAGTGGTTGTTGAGCATGGTGGCAAACGAATCATGGACTGCGTCTCATCGATATGAATACCGACATCTCACTCATAGAAATTGATCGAGAGATGTCTGATTGAAATGTTCTGAATCAGTGACACAGTCTGCTCTGTTAATATTCTCTCAATTTTGTGAGCACTCTCACACACACACACACACACACACACACACACACACACACACACACACACACACACACACACACACACACACACACACACACACACACACACACACACACACACACACACACACACACAAAGCTGTGCATTCAAGTGCGGCCTTTTTGCACTTGCAACGCTTCAGACAGCTCCTCTTGCACTTGCACGATACTAGCTTATAGCAGGTGTGGGCTGCTTTGGGTAGGTTCGTCCAGTGTGGCTCGCACACCCCGTCGTCATTCTTGACCCAGCCCCAGCTGGATGGAGGAGGCAGCTCTGGCGTTGGTAGCATTGTTTGACCCCACACATGGCCTCCTTGGTAGGCCGCCCTCTTCACATGCTCCTCCAGAGCTGCCTTGGTTGGCGGGATCAGCTGCACGTTGTTCTTCTTCGCGAAGAGTTTCTTCCGGGCCTTGTCAATGTCGTTGCACGTGCTGGTTCTGTCATAGAGCAATATGACGAACCTCTCGATGGTGTGCATGACATCATCTGGTATGCCACTTGGTGCAGAGGATAGCTTCAGCAGTGCGTCTAAGTTCTGGCAGAACAGTCCAGATTGTCCAATCAGTCTTCTTACCATGTCCAGCAAAGCTCGATACAGTGTCACACCCAGTCAGAGCGTGAAACATTGGGAGTACCTGTGCCTTCTCTGGTCCTAAGCCAGCTGCTATTTCGTGGACTGCCAGGTACTGAAAACTCTTCTCAGTGCCAAATGCTAGCCACGGTTCATCTTCTGGTTGCAGTCCCTGGGCCACTGACACAGCCAACACCACAACATCGGTGTCAACTGTCTTGATCAGTATCTTGTGGTGACCATGGTTGGCTGCATGGGATGCATGCAACAACATTCGACTGTCAGCTTCTTCGTGGCTGCATGGGGCGAGCAAGGCCAGGTCTAGCAGCGGTGGCTTGCTCAGGACTGCCTCTCCATCAGTGATAACCAGCTGCTTGTCATCCTGGTCAAACCACCTGAAGATAGCTTCTGATAGGAACTTGAACAGCTCGGTCTTGTTGGTGTCCACTCGGAGGAAGTTCTGCCAGTTTCCAGGTATAACTGCTGCTCCGACCACGCGTCAACGCACTCCTTTTCCACGCTTTGTTCTTGCACTGCCTGTCAGTAAATCAGCAACGTAGCGGTCCCAGACCAGGTCCAGGTGTGACAGTCTGAAGCTTTGTTGACAGGTACGGTATGAAGACATCCTGGGAATAGTCATCAAAGTTCTTGGCTACCGCAGGCTTCAGCATCTGGACAATGACTGCCCCTTCAAGAACTAGGCTGGTGGTATCAGGAGCCTCTGATTGGGCATTGGAGAACTCTTCAAAGCATTTGAGGAGATCACGCTTCGTACCTCGACGGAGACTTTCTCCATCGGAGAGAGCTGGAGGACACGCTTGATTCTCATGACGAAAGAACTATTCAAGGTTTCCATCCCTCGTCTGGCAACCGATGTAGAGCCGTGAGAAAAGTGCCACGTCGTTGCTGAGAGAGGCCAGCTGCTGTTTCCCTTTGCTCACACTTCTCGGGGTGGAAGTGCTAAATACCTTCAGCTTGTTCATCATCAATTGGCTTGGTCCTTTCCACCAGGCATTCTCTGGTGAAAGGCTGGAACTGCTCTTGGCCAATCTTCTTCACATTCCTGACATTCTCAACTGCAGCAGGACCTGCAATTTCCTTTGTGTCAAGGACAACCAGATCCATGCTCTCTTCCTCAAAGGGGTTGCCAAGCTCTTCTACGACGCTGACAAGGGCACATAGACAATTCACACCCATCATCTGAGTTACATGGCTTCATTCCCAATACGACCGAATTCATCCATATTTTGGTTACTTCGAGCCGATGTGCTGAGATGTGTTGCGATTGACTGTAAGAGTCAATAAAAAACGCAGTTTCAGAAAACGGAAGGTTTACTCAACAAACTTACTAAAACAAATTAGCTTAGCCATGAAAATGGAAACTAGAATGGCAAACTACTTGCAAATGGTTTGGCATTGCTGTCAATCGAACGAAGATAACCCGAAAACTAACGAGTTATCATGGTAAAGATATCTCGCCAACACGCCGGTACGAAGAGAGAACTTCCTCACTCAGTCGCAAACTGGAACTGGCGCCGTGAAGGCAGAACGGAAATACATGCAGAACCTCGTAATCCATGACTGAGATAATCCTATGACCAAACTACACCCTGCAAACCAAACTCAACTTGATGAACTGCGGTTAACAATGGGATAGCATATAATAGAGAACTCTATGGGCACAGAACAAAATAACGATGAAGAGTCAACGAGTGTGAGCTGGCAACTCAACCGTGCGCGATTCCGGGGTCAATATGCACGCACACCACTTCTACTACCACGTGCCAAGCTAATAGTGCTATGAATGTTTATCATTGGTTTTCATTCAGAATCTGTGTCTTAATAAGACTAATTAGTCCACTTTAACTTTTTTTTCTCAACCAAATCAAATTGTTACTTTCTTTGACCATTATTGGACCTTTATTAGTAAATAAACTTTCACTATCAACCTGCATTCCTCTCCAGTAAAGCAGATGTGTCATAACAGTAACCACTGGCGGCCATTTTGAAAAATGGCCGCCACAGCCATCAGCGGCTGAATTTGAGATGGCCCAATATCCAAATCTGTTCATAATACGATAGGCTACTGGTGTGCCAAATTTGGTGCTTTCCTCACAAAATGCACAATTGTTATGCTATATTTGGCTAAGTTGCCCCACTATTATATTTTGAATACGAATGAGAAAACTAATCTGTAGTAGAACAGTACTTTGGCTCTGAATTTGTCCTGATCGTACGTGCACAATGAGGAGCGAGATAATTTTTTTATTGTGTCTGCCTGCCTGGCAGTCAAACAAAATTGAAAATGATTCCAAACAGGAAACTTAGTGTTTTTAAGAACGTCATAATGGACACAAACAACAGGCACGAAGAACTAATGTACCATGTTAGATCGGGTGATGCAATAGACACTGCTTTAATGGCAGTAAATAGCAGAATTAATTTAACACAATGACTTTTACAATCTTTATTCTATTTAAATTTAATAATATACTTGGAACACTGGAGAACACAAATAGCCTTCTTTGCACTTCCAAAACCCTTCCATTTAGCAATACTTGAACATGTTAAATTAGGTGGTGTGTAAGACTGTTTCTTGACAATGAAACTGTATCGGCAGCCCTGTGCACCTTCACGGCACGAAAGGAATGGTATTATTATTATTATTATTATTATTATTATTATTATTATTATTATTATAAGACTGCTTCAATAGCACTAAACTTCCAGAATTTTTTTAATTATCATTAAAAACCATTATTATATTTTATTTGAAGTATTTGTAGTACATGAACACTGCACAGGGATATCGTGTTGTATGAACTCTATTGTTACCTCTGCCCACCGAACCGAAGGTGGGCAGATGGAGGTGATGTTTTCACCTCTGTCTGTTTGTTTGTGTACAGGATATCTCAAAAAAGTTATGTACGGATTCGGATGAAACTTGGTGGACAGGTTGGGTGTGTGACAAGGAAAAATTGATTCCATTTTGGTGAAGATCCGACTCTGGATCTGAATATGAGAATCATTTAATTTTTAAAGTGATTCTTCACAATTGATGGGGCCAAAAATTATATAGCACTGTATAGCATGATATTTCAAAAATGTATTGGGCCCGATATGTTCTCGTGGATCAGGCATTATGTGGCTGAGGTATGCGCTCTACCAAGTGCCCTTATAGTTACCTTTGTAGTTGTGGGATCAACGATTGCTTATCCATGTGCAAGTAAATTGCCAGCGGGTGCACATGAGCTGGTTTCTCCACACACGTGTGCAACAAAATTGAGGATTACAACATTTCCCTGAGCCACCATTTGGCTCTTTGTAATTTAAATGAAAGTCTCTTCATTCACGCCACCTTGCGGAGTGTCAACTCCGGCGACACCAGGTTCCAATCGAACAGGAACCGGTGGGTGTTCATTATAACATATACTGAAGAGCGAGTCCATTCATTTGTTCCTTCTACATTTCCAACTCCCTCAGACAATTTCCCTGAAAAAATGATGTAATGCATTCTTTTCACAAGTGGAGGGGCAATGTCACAATGAAACTGATGTAAAAAAACAAGATATAATGGAACCTTCAGCAACCTCACAGTCACGTCGTCTTCGAGCCAAAGATGCATGCTCAGTCCAAGCGCCACCTCTCAAGCGGTCGGGTAGTGGTAGTGACACACCTGCGTTGGATTGGATAATCTCGAGTAGGTTCAAATGAAACACGAACACCAAAACTTAAATAACCAGATGATAAGTGACCCAAATAGTTAGTTCATGGATGCGAAACACCCCGTGATGTCTTCCATGAAGAGGAGTTCAGTTCTCGCTGGCATCCTGAATGTATTACCAAAATCCCTGCTCTAACATACATGTGGCACTGCATCTGCATCAACTGCTTTCCCTTACACTGATGCAACTCATAGCCACCTGTTGAAAATGAGAGCACACTCTGATGTTGTCCCCACCTGCTTCTCCTTATTCTTTCATATTCAGGACACGGCTGCGAGTATCATCATTGGCTTTCGGGGGGAGGGGGTGGGGGGGAGGTGCGGCTGGGCCACTGATGCAACACCCACCAGCGAAGGACAACATGGGATCTTTAATATCCACTACCTAACGCAAGCAGACATGACACCCAGTTTAACGTCCATCTGAGGGACGGCACACACTGTGATGCCTCACCTGGCCTGCTAGACACCAGGGTGGCAGTTTTTGGCTGGGTCAAGATTCAAACCAAGCCTAGACGGTTCAGAGGCGAGTGTGCATACCTCGATCGAGGTCATCCTGCCAGCTCACCTGCTTCTTCTCATGTTGCTACACTCCTCCACCCTCCTTTTGTTTTAGCGACTCGCTCCCTCTACGCTCTATCCTCTCAGTCCATAATTAATTCCCTATTTTGAATATAGAAATACCACATTGTTAATGTAATTAAACACTAAAATATTTTAGGCCATTTATTGCCATTTTAATATGTGAATATCACATTTCATTCAACACGAGGTCCTGCACTTTCAGAACATTTTTTGAGATAACACAGAACTTCGACAACATCTTCCATTTAACGGCAAAAAATACTCCTCCAGAAATCAGCAAAAAACATTTTTCTAATTTTCCCAAATGAGGGGATTCGTTGGCATACACTTCTTTAGACAATCCCCTCAAAAGAAAAATTTCACAGGGTTAAATCAGGACTCCTGGATGGTCACCCTATCATGAAGTCTGGTCTTGGCATAACGGTTAGGATGGCTGACTTAAGATCTTAAGGTCTCGTGTTCAAGCCCCTGTCTTCTTGTTGAATTAACACTAGGTGGGTTGACTGTCATCCTTCCGAGTTTGGCAAAATGAGTACCAGCCTCCTGGTAACAGGGGGTACTGCATCAGCAGTACAGCCGCACTCTCCAAAAGATGATGCAGCCAAGCAGCCACAGGCTGCATACAAATAAATACAATAAAGCCTGTGAAACACCGCACGCATCTCCAACATCCAATTGAAATTATGCACTTGCCTAGAATCACAGCACCATGGACAATTGTTGGAGGGGGATTCGGCACAATGGTCCTCATCATAGGGTGATCCAGGTCATCTTGCACTCGATTCAGAAACCAACGAAACGATTCCTTCGAGAGTCTGCAACTCCGGACAAATATGACATCGTCATACTTCTGCTGAGGATTGCATCTATTCTCAAGGATTCTCAATGCACATTGGCAAACTGCCCTATTCCTACCTTCTTCTGCCTCCTCTTGAGATAACTCAAGCAAACATCCCATGTAAGCTACCAATTATTATGCCGTTGTTTCAAGGCCTTAAACACTCTTAAACATGCCAAAGTTTATTTAAACGCTTGTGATTAAGTTTTGATCCGAATTCGATAATCACTCTTCGGTGATTGATGACTAACTTTAAACCACTAACTATGAACGGGTGATCATCACACGATTAGCGATTCTACACGCGTTTAACTCATAAGTTCAGCCCTAAGACTTTAAGTAAACAGGTTTGAAATTTTTTCTCGAACAGTGGAATACGACAGACAGAAAAAGACACACACAAAACCTATAAGTCACACCCATATAGGTGTGATTAGCCCTCGGTCAATCGAGTCATTGCAGGCACTCCACTACCAGGCTGATTGACAGGCGCTGTCTTGACCAACCCCTTTTGGCCCTTCGTTATCCTGTGCATAAATGTAAAGGCGACAGCTATGCTAACTATTTGGAATCCGTTCAAGTTATGAAAGTTTTGAGTAGTCATAGACCTTCTCACTGTTAAATGCAGTCGATTCGTGTTGAATCCAAGTACTGAACTTACACCAATTTTGAGTTGTACTGGAATAAGAAGAAGAGATATGAAGAAGAAGAGATATGAAGAAGAAGAAGAAGAAGAAGAAGAAAGAGGAGGAAGAGGAGGAGGAGGAGATATGATGAAGACGAAAGAGGAGATATGAAGAAGAAGAAGAAGAAGAAGAAGAACAGAGAAGAAGAAGAGTTAAGAAGAAGAAGGAGGAGGAGGAGGAGATATGATGAAGAAGAAGAGAAGAAAAGTTATGAAGAAGAAGAGGAATAATAATTATCTATATATTACTAAAACTATCATCTTGTATGTATGTATGTTCCCAAAATACAGCCAAAACTGTACACGATAGCACAAAAATTTTAGGGCCTCCTTACTCACCATTCTCCTGCAGTGTGCAGTATCAATTTTCGTTCAAATTGGGCAACGAAAAAATTATTAAAAAAAATAAATTCCCGATTCAGTCAAGTACTCTTCGGGAGAATTTGATCAATGGAAACAACCTCAGAGGTATAGTTCGCTGGAGCTATCTTTGTTTTTCTTGAAATGATTTTTTTCATCAACCGCTGTCACAACGGGAACCCGACGGGTTCACGGGTCGTCTAGTTGATTATAATTATTACAAACGGGATGTTTTTTTGTGCGGATAGCTCAGCAATGCTGTCGGATGTGAAATCCCCTGTGGATGACTGGTATGTACTTTAGAATTTATAGGGTCGTATCTTGGGAGAGTTTTTGAGGATGTGTTGTATTAAATGCTCTGGAGTGTCCGTGCCATCTCGACGTAGGAAGTCCCTTCCTGATATTTTCCTCCTGTCCGATAAAATGCCATTCTGGTACCAATTCTTTATTCGTCATCCACAAGTTCCCAATTGTTGGGGACCCAGGTTAAAACCCCATGTATTCCTGTAGGTGTTTGTCCGTTGTTTATGTCACAATTCAAGTAAAAGTACAATGATGTCTCTTACTGTCTTTATCCTTGATCTGATTTATGTGCATGTCGTCCATGGGCTATAAATCAATGTAAAAATGAGAGACAGAGAGACAGAGAGACAGAGAGACAGAGAGACAGAGAGACAGAGAGACAGAGAGACAGAGAGAGAGACAGAGAGAGAGACAGAGAGAGAGACAGAGACAGAGACAGAGAGAGAGACAGAGACAGAGACAGAGAGAGAGACAGAGACAGAGAGAGAGACAGAGACAGAGACAGAGACAGAGACAGAGAGAGAGAGAGAGAGACAGAGAGAGAGACAGAGACAGAGACAGAGAGAGAGACAGAGAGAGAGAGAGAGAGACAGAGACAGAGAGAGACAGAGAGAGAGAGACAGAGAGAGAGACAGAGACAGAGACAGAGAGACAGAGAGAGAGAGACAGAGAGAGAGACAGAGAGAGAGAGACAGAGACAGAGACAGAGACAGAGACAGAGAGAGACAGAGAGAGAGAGAGACAGAGAGACAGAGAGACAGAGAGACAGAGAGACAGAGAGACAGAGAGACAGAGAGACAGAGAGACAGAGAGACAGAGAGACAGAGAGACAGAGACAGAGACAGAGACAGAGACAGAGACAGAGACAGAGAGACAGAGACAGAGAGACAGAGACAGAGACAGAGACAGAGACAGAGACAGAGACAGAGACAGAGACAGAGACAGAGACAGAGACAGAGAGAGAGGGTGATGGGGTGGAAGAAGTCGGGGATGGGGATGCAGGTCAAAAAAAATATTATTTTTGGGAATGTCATATATATATATATATATAAAATCTTTTCTGTCACCTTCAGCTCATCATTACCCAACAGAAGTTCCAAGTTAGATTCCAGGCAGAATCACAATCGTCGAAAACTTGTCCGGTGACACACAAGCACCAAGCAGAGGGTGCTGCATCGTGGAGCATAGCGTGCACTGCAAGCAATATTACCATTCACCATCTTACACAACAACAATCTTTAAGATAATGTTCTGGCCAAATCCATCAAATGGTCATGTAGAGTTACCCACCTGCCTCATTAGGACCCTTTCATTTAAAACTCCTGCGGCAACCTCCCCACCCACCCCCATTTAACAGAAGGGAAATGTCGATTCACCATAATTTCAGAGGAAGTGGAATTTTGGATGTAAATTCAAGAACAAACATGCAATGCAAGTATAAGTTGCTTGGTTGTTCTGAGCAGCTCAAGCTGCAAAGAAAAATCAAATCACATTTGTAATCCACAAATGCCAATTCAGGGTTTGAAGGGTGCAGAAATTTGAGGATTCTGACACAGTATCCTTCATTCCACCATTCCTGCAAAAGACCATTCCACATAAGTGCTCCAACAACCGGCTGACCTCACCTTTGGTTCTTCTGTTGATCCACGCTGAATGTCGCTCGTCTCGTGTAAGTATCCGATAGCCCAGGATGTCGTCGAAATGGAAAGAGAAGGCTGAAGCAATCTCCGTTTGTTTTCATAGACCTTGGATGGAATTGGAGACCGAGTGACACGTTCATTATTAGTCTTGCCTGAAGTGAGTACGTCCCTGTAATTTTGCATCAGAGAGGGCTCTCTCAGGTTATTTCAAAGTATTTTAAAGGAAATAGTCTCCTTAAATTGTACAGAAAAAAACATTTCGCATCGAACCAACTCATCTTTACTGAAGTACGATAAACAAATGACAACAACTCACAGAATAATGAAACAAAAATTAAATGACAGTTCTGAAATGTCATTGAAGGAATGCATAAATGAATGAATAAACAAACAAACAAACAAACAAACAAATCAATCACTCTTAAGCTCTTCCAACTGTGCAACCCGCACAAAGCCAGAAGAGTTTATAATTATTGAAAATTGTGAAATCATTCCTTCTGTCTCCCAAGATGTTTGTGTGGACCACAGGCAGGAGGGAAAAGGGGCAGGCACACCCTGCGGCTCAAGATCCACAAGTCAACAGCCAGCGGTCCCCTGCTCCTGCAAAGGTGAAAGAGCTTCTATTTGAAATTGTACTTTGTCCATGACTTGTGGCTGTCTTTTGCGAAAAGCTGTGGTCTGGATTTTCTTCCTTTCGTAGATGACATACATCACAGGATTGGAGATGTGGTCACATTAGCGTCCAATTGGCAAGACATAGAGCACTTGATATTCATGGTGCAAACAATCTCAGCTTCGCTGCAGCGAGCAAACATGGTGGAAACTTGCGCTTTGGCTCCAGTAGCCGGCCAGTGATTCCTCAGTGGCGGAAAGAGGCTGAGCGACACGGAAGCTCCGTCTCCCAATTCATTGTCTTCATCAATTTCTTCCTTCCCCACTCGATCAGGTGCGATTTTCTTTCGAGCATTTCCCTCAAGCTGGAGAATGTCCACATCTGCTAAAACGATGCTGTTTAAAGCTCCCAAGGGCCTTCCCAGTTTTTAGTTTTCCCCATTGGCCACCATTGCCAAGCTTAGTTGGGAATTCTCGCGTTGCACACCTCTTCGAACGTAACCGAGATGCATCCATCTTTGCCCTGAGAGTATTTGGCTTATTACCTCCACCACTGAAGGTGAAAGAGGTTATGTTTTCACCCCCTTTCTGTCTCTGTGCGCAGGATATCTCAAAAAAAGTTGTGGACGGATTCGGATGAAAGTCAGTGGACATGTTGAGTGTGTGACGAGGAAGAATCGATTCGATTTGGGTGAAGTGCTGAATCCGAATCTGGATAACATTTAAAAAAAAGTTTTCTTTTTTTTTTTAAAGTGATTCTTCACCATTGATAGGACCAAAAACTATATAGTACTGTATAGCATGATATTTCAAAAATGTGCTGGGCCCGATATGTTCTCGTGGATCAGGCATTGCGTGGCGGAGGTATGCGCTCTACCGAGTGCCCTTCTAGTTGATGATAGTTTTGCTCGCTCCGTTTCTAGTTCAACCTAATCGTTTTGACATGGCGCATCGGCAATGGACGTTGGTCGATTTCTGCTGCACGGCCTTGCAATACCTTTGCACAAAATTTAATTGTGGGGACATAGCTATTGAAAATTTTGATTTTATTAATTTGTGGATTATTATGCTCCAACTATCTCCATATTGTATTGAACTCTTGAAAGGATGCTGGAACTGTTGCTTAGACGTCAATCATGCACCTTTTGTTGCTTTGGGTTACACTGCCCCCGAATAGGTGAATACGTTTCGAGTTAGCGGTTCAGCATCAAGAAAGACTTCTTTAATGAGCACTATTATTCTCACTTGTGGGGATGGCTGGGGGAAACTTGGCCCAAGTCTTTCACCAACCGGATCGCCCCACCTGACCTTTGACAAAGTAGTTGGCGCAGGAATTTGGAATTCGACCAGGGTGCCAGCGATAGCTTGCCGACTCTTCGTGAAGGATGACATGGGATCTTCAGCATCCACAAACTAATGCCAGCAGATGGGACACCCGTTTAACATCCATCCGAGGAACGGCATGCACATTGATGAATCGCATTGTCTGTGAAACACAGAGATGACAATTTATAGTTGGGTCGGGCTTCAAACCCAGGCGAGACAGCTGAGAGGCGAGTGTGTATACCTCAAGGCCATCTGCCAGCCATCAAGAAAGACATCAGAACCAATATAGAATGATGCCTCTCCAAAAGGAATGTCTGAAACACCCCCCCCCCAACCCCACCCCCATCTTTCTCAACAATCCTCTTGAAGAAGTCCTTTCATTCAAGCTTCTGGGTCTGTCTGCCATAATCTTTTCAGGGAAAACCACATTTCCAAGCTGGCCTCCAAAACCAGTCGCCGACTGGACATCCTCAGTCATGCAAAGTCTTTCCTTGGCACACCTGAGTTCCTGATCACGTACAAAGCTTTCATCTACAGCCTCGTGGAGTACTGGTCTGCCCCTCTGGTTGGTGCTCCTGCCTCTCACGTTCATCGGCTTCAAGCTGTGGAAACCAAGGCATTTAGGATCATTGGTATCTCCCTCGATGAGGCCGAGTCTTTGGGCCTCTCACTCTCTCACCGCAGGCAGGTCGGTGGTCTGTCTTCTACCATATCCTCTCCAGCCTCACCCCCTCCCCCACCCACTCCGTCTGAGATATGTCCCCCCAATATTTCCGCAGGCCATGCAAGGTCCGGAAGAACCCCCCTTCTGGTAAAACTACCAAAAATCAAGAATCACTCCTCACTTTCATTCTTTTTTTTTTTTTGCCCACTTTGGAACAAACTCCCACACTCTCTTCAATCCCACTCTTCCCTCCAGGTTTTCAAAACAGCTGTTCACCACCATCTCTTATCTTCCCCCATCCAAAACCTCGATCTTTTCTACCCCTGTTAATCCAGCCCAAACTCACCACCTTCAAATACCCTGCCTTCCTTCCTGAAAGTCCCTGTAGCATCCATTTTGTTTACCTTGTGCACCCCACCCCATCCCTCTCCCTTCCACAGATCTCCTGTCTCCGTTCCCCACTGTTTTGTCCTTCCTTCTCCCACCCGTCTTATTGCCTGCTCCTCCTGTTATATATTCTGTGTGTTAGCTCTTATACGAGCCTCAACATTGTATTTTAAAAAATAAATATATAATATAGGCTTTCATGACTACTGCTTTGAGTTTGCGAACACGTCGTATCATCATTCTTGCAGCATCTACTATGTCAGCCACCGATTTTTTGTTGAACATCTCTTTCATTCCTGTGTCATGAAACAAGCGTCATCTGCAATATCCAGACTGCCAACTTGTTTATGGCTCCCACGCTATTCCTGTTGTTTTATTTGGTGTTTATCTCATAACAAAGACGAATGCGATGCCAAACGACACTGGTGAAAGAATGCAGGCCTGCCCGACTCTGGTGGTCACTTTGAAGAAGCCAGACATTTCTTGCTGCAAGTTAATTGCACATTGGTCATTTTGGTAAGGAGATTTGATGATGTTAATGTTCAAATCTTGTTGCTGGAAAGCCATAGTGATACCTTTTGAAAGTGGATTTGACTTCAACACCTGCCCTTCATTATTCTGTTCAATTTTGTTTCAGGGGTTGAAGATCTGGTCAATGCAGAATATGTTTGGATGAAAGCCAGCTCTTCTCAAAGCCTATTATCAATGGTGACCTGATGCAATGGAAGATAAGAGGGATAAAACGAAGAGTTTACGAGGAGCTGATAAGTCTGACTCAATCCCTTACGTTGTTTCAGGAGGTAAGTCAAATTTTGCAAGCTTGGTGTTGGCTTAGTGGTGAGGGTGGTGGCTTGGGATCCTAGGGTCGTGAGTTCAAGCCCCGTTGGCCGCTGAATTAAAATACACCAGGAGGTTGACTCAGCCTGTCATCCTTCCGAGGTCGGCAAAATGAGCACCAGTGTACTGGTAAGGGGGACACTGCATCAGCGGCATAGCGGCGTCCCACCCAATGATGCAACCAGCAGCCACAGGCTGCACTAGAGACAGAGACAGAGACAGAGACAGAGACAGAGACAGAGACAGAGACAGAGACAGAGAGAGAGAGAGAGAGAGAGAGAGAGAGAGAGAGAGAGAGAGAGAGAGAGAGAGAGAGAGAGAGAGAGAGAGAGAGAGAGAGAGAGAGAGAGAGAGAGAGAGAGAGAGAGAGAATCTAATTCTATGGCTTTCATCTTCAATATACAGTATCTTCTTCTTCTCCTTTCGGCTGCTCCCGTTAGGGGTCGCCACAGCGGATCATTCGATCCGCATAGTGATTTGGCACATGTTTTACGCTGGATGCCCTTCCTGACACAACCCTGGTCGCCTCTTACGACACAGGGATATGGTACACCTATTTTAACCGGGGTATACACCGGCCCAGTACACTGATACTCATTTCGCCGACCTCGGAAGGATGACAGGCTGAGTCAACCCCCTGGTGTATTAATTCAGTGGCCCAACGGGGCTTGAACTCAGGACCCTTTGGATCCCAAGCCGCTGCCCTAACCACTGCGCCAACACACCAGATATCTTCAATATACAGTCTATATATAGTTAAATTTAAAAGTAATTAAAAAGGTTCTCAATGCAGACGATAAGCTGGGGGCAGTTGCCTCGATGGCATTGAAGGCGAGCATTTCCGATGTCGGTCTGCTGAAGTCATCATGGAAATGCTCTACCCATCTCTTCTCTCATTGTGTCGTAAGGAGTTTACCATATTTGTCCTTCACTGCATGGACTATCCCCAAAGCACTTGAGATCTCAATCAGGCCTCTTGGTCCACCGGTGAAGAGTACACATGTATCCTGTTACTGCTTCTGCCTTGGATAAAAGTATTTCAATGCATTCCCTTTTGGCTTTCCTTGCCAAACATTTCGCTGCTTTTTTCTTTTCTTTCTTGCTTTCATTTCCTTTGCTTTCAGTGGCTTCAGTGACATTAAGCAGTTTCATTTGAGACTATTTCGAGATTGTATCTCGGTCTGATTGCAGAGCCATTCTTCGTCTTTTTTTTTTTTCTCTCTCCCCCTCTGGTCTATCTGAGCACTGTTATCGCAATGTCAACAAAAGCTTCTTGGAATGCATTTCCGTGCATTCTCTGTCAAATACCTCCTCGATCCATTGAAATTTACTCGGTTGCTGAAGCTCAAATTGCATTCGGTTGCTCAATCTTTCAACGGTAATTTCGCAGGGAAATCTTCGTCTGTCATTTTCTTCCGTTTAATTTCTCGGGTTGCAAGGCACGGGGAGTGATTACTGGCACGATGGGATGGGCATGAAAGCCTGCAGGTATGTGCATTCACCTCTGAGCAGTTTAGGCTGGGTTTGAATATGAACCCAGATATAAACCATCACCCTGATGTTTGGCATGCACCAATGAGTGAACACCAGTTAGGTGCACGTTGGAGATCGCACCTCCGGATGGAAAGACGGTGAGTGATTGCTGGGACCCTGACCAAATTCCAAATTTATGGCCAAATGTGCAGAGGTGTTGCATCAGCAGCATAACTACGCTTCAATGATGCACAATCAGCCAGCTGAAACTGGATTTGAATGCCAGTCCGACGTGTATTCACCAACGGTGCCATCGTGCTAATGGAGATGAGACAGCTCGGCCTGTCAGTGCTTGGGATACATTAACATTTTAGACATGATCTGAACTTCTTTCTCAGTCAGAGGTCTTACAACCACCTGACAAATATGTAGGTTACCTTGTGAGAAAAAGATGGCTACAAGGATCCAACCAGGAAGAAGTCATTTGAATAAAATGGTTAGTTATCCACCATACCAAACTAGCAACAACCTCCAAAATGCACATTTTCTCCTAGAATATCCAATGAATGTTCCTTATCTGTTCACTTCATCCACAACAAATTAGAATGTCATGCTGGGGAACCTTATCTATTGAGGTCCAGAGTGTGTTATCGAAGTTGTTGTTTTTTTTTCTTCTTCCCTTCTTTCATGTGAAGACATGGTCGTGGGTAGCATTACTGGGGTGCAGCAATATCACTGATAGAATGTCACCTGTAGGTTGGACCAGGGTGACAGGGATAGCTCACCTAATTGTTTTTCTCCCCCCTTGCATTAATTTGTTGGAAGAGAGCATTAGATAGTCACAGGTTGAAGATTTGGAATCTTGCTTGGAAATTTATGCAATTCAAGGGTTCTGAACCAAAATAGCTCAACATGCCTAATTAGTTCAATATAAGTGCCATTCTATTTACAGGTGCAAGAGTACCTGAATGCAATGGTTCCAGGAGTACCATGTGCAAGAATACCAGGACTATCTTTCGATTCACATTATATCTGACTGTTCAATGGCTTTTGCTAATGAAGTCTTGCAAGAGTAGCCGTTCACCTAATTGACGGTTTTTGTGATACTTTGAGTTTTTGCCATATCTTTGCATTCCAATATTGATGATGCAGTGCAGAGAAAAATATTTCACGACTGCCCATTGCATTGTCGACTCGATGGCAGGCCTAAACTTCAGTAGCAAGTGAATTATTTTACGTGGCTGGGTTGCTAACCCTGCACACAACCCTCCTCCTTTATCCGGGCTTGGGACCGGCAGCAAGGGCTAAAGGAGCACCTCACAGGCGGAGTTTGTGTCCCCATTCTGAAGACACCTGCAAAATTGATGCCACATATTCGAGAAGTGACATCGACATTAAGATTTCCTGCATAGGTCTGTGTGTGTATGTACAGGGAAGAGCTGCATTCTCAAGCAATGCAAGTACATTGCAATCAGCATTGGGGTGCAGTTCAAAGCCTGACGAGGGAAGAGTGCCATACGGATGGATTACAGCTTGGCCTCAGCGCCAACATTTGTCAGCACGGTGCCATCGTGCAAATGGAGATGAGACATAAGGGTCAATGATGCAAGGCAAAGATGCTGGAATGCCACCGATCAGACCCTTACGGTTTGTTAAAGTTAAACAAACAAAGAGGGTCAGATTTAAGTTAAACGTTGACAAACATATATGTATTGATAAACGCAAGCCACCTTTCCATCACTTCAAGAATTTTTATCTTGCTGAAAAAGTTGTGTGCAACTCCTGAAAAGTTTTCAAACTTGAATTCGTCTGGATTTCTCATATTTAAAAAAAAATAAAAATAAATAATCATCCAAAGGAAGCATCTTGAAGTAACCCATCAAATCCACAAAAACCAGAAGGCTTGTGACAGCAAGGAAGTGGTGTGTGTGTGTGTGTGTGTGTGTGTGTGTGTGTGTGTGTGTGTGTATGTGTGTGTGTGTGTGTGTATGTGTGTGTATGTGTGTGTATGTGTGTGTGTGTGTGTGTGTGTGTATATATATATATATACATATATATATACATATACATATACATATACATATACATATACATATACATATATATATACATATACATATACATATACATATATATATATATATATATATATATATATATATATATATATATATATATATATATATATATATATATATATATATATATATATATAGTTACGGCTGTGGAAATTCGCAAACCACCATTCAGGTCGCGTAGGTGAGATATCTCTTAAGTACATGTGTAGTTAGCCCCAAACCCATTGTTTAGAGGGAATTTATGCGATTCATTCGGGCTGCGATGCTTTGAGCAAGTCCTTTTTCTTTCCCTATCTTTTATTTAAAACAGACGAAAACTGCCAACAATGCTGGTGGGTTTTTCATGCCATTCTTCTCCGCCCTTGGTGTGAGGGAGGAGAAGGGGGAGGGGCAGCTCGCCGCCGATTGGTGGATGAACAGCATGAGGCGGTCAGAGTGAGGGAACGCCCCTCTTCGAGAACCCTCTCGAAGGAGGGTGGAGCCCTGGGGGATAAAAAGTCGGACACGGAAGGAGCGCTGTTGTTGCTCTTGCTCTCTTCCGGCTCACTCGTCCTCTTCTCTTCCTGGTGGCCGCTGGCCTGGTCTTTTGTGGGGCGGTCCCGAGACCCCGCTTGCGGGACGGAGCGTCTTCCATTCCCCACACCGCAACTTCGAGCAACCACGTTTCCAACCCCCCTTCTATCCGCGCTGGGATAGCGCCGGAAACTCCGTCCATGGCGTCGAGCGGCCAACACGTGCCGGCGCGAGGAACGCCGGAGAGGACTCGCTTACCACGCCAGGGCACAGAGTCGCGGCCAGGCGCGACCACGTCCACGGACGTAGGAGAGGGACTCGACGGCCCAAAGGGAAGTCACCATTTCTTTTCGGGGTTTTTGTATGGATCTTGTGGCGCCGTGTCTTGTAAAGTAGAACTCTATAAGTGTTGCAGTGTGTGCACGTATTTGGTTGTAGCTCTGCATTGTTGCCTTTGTTGTAACTGCTGCATGTGCATTTTGACTGTTTGGCTGTATATGTGTGCTTTCCGTGTGTCGCGTAATAAATGTGCATTGTGTGAACTGTTTTCCCGTTTCGCTTCGTCTTTTCTTTATTGACCCTCCATCCTGCTTCACGTAAAGGGTTCGTAGTGGGCTTAATACGCCCGATAATTAATCGGAACCGTCGAGGCCGACGATAACACCGCTCGATTATCCCGATAGCACGGAACGGACCGCTGAAGCGATTCGTGTCCGGAGTCGGCCTGCGGCGAGGTACGATCGCCCGGTCGACCATCCGCGCAGGTACTTTGGTAGATCAAATTTGGTGAGCAACCCTATCCTGCGCGGGTGGGCAATTGGCACGGTCGTGGTGGGGTTAAACCCCACCCGTGACTAGCTCCCGGCGTTGTTCCAAGAGGGTCACGACAGAATTGTCCGTTCCGGTGGGTGAGGCGGCCGCCATTCGAGTCGAGCGGCCGATCGCACGCGAATTCGCAACAATATATATCCCAGCAATATAATTATATATATATATATATGTACCATTTATATATACATATATATATATATATACACATATACATATATACATATATACATATATATACATATATATATATATATATATATATATATATATATATATATATATATATATATATATATATATATATATGTACTCCCGGTGTGTACCCCGGTCAGAATAGGTACACCGTATCCCTGCGTGTCGTAAAAGGCGACTCAAAGGGTTGGCGTCAGGAAGGGCATCCGGCCTCAAAACCCACTCAAAAAAAGGAAGAAGGTAAAGATCCGGCCTCAGGAAGGGCCTCAAAAGGAAACCATGATGAGTACAACTGATGGGCAGGGTACAGCCCGAAGTACCCCGTGGGGGTCCTCACCCCCTCTCGTTAAAACTCAAGGTGGGAAACCCGATCGAAGCAAGGGAGGAAATTTTTCCATTTATGATGACCAATCGTCTGATGCCCCACGTGGAGTGGTTTCTGGAGATCGGTTTCTGAGGTTTGGTACATGGAATGTAGGGACAATGACAGGGAGATCTGGAGAATTAGTTGAAACATTGGTCAGAAGAAGAGTGGTCATATGTTGTGTGCAGGAGACACGGTGGAAGGGAAGTGGTGTGAGAATGGTGAAGGGAAGGCAGGGGCAGAAGTACAATTTTATGTGGCAAGGGTGCCCGGAAGGCGTGCATGGTGTTGGTGTAATGTTTTCTGAGGAGTTTGTAGACAGTGTAGTGAGTGTGACTAGAGTGAGTGAAAGGTTGATGATGGTGAGAATTGTGATCGGAAATCTCTTGGTGAACGTCATCTCGGGATATGCCCCACAGGTCGGTCGAAGCGATGAAGAGAAGAACATGTTCTGGTGTGCGATGGAGAAGTTGATGGAAAATGTGAAAGATGAGGAAGTTGTTGTGGTTGGAGGAGACTTGAATGGACATGTGGGAAGGAGTCCAGACGGTTTTGAGGGAGTCCATGGGGGTTATGGATATGGTGTGAGAAATGGAGAAGGTGAAAGGATCTTGGAGTTTGCTGATGGAGCTGATTTGTTGCTCTGTAATACTCAATTCCAGAAAGCGAATAATAAGCTTATTACATACACGTCAGGTGGGTCGACGACAACCATTGACTACCTGATGGTGCGTCAGCGAGATAGGGGAAACCTCCGGGACACAAAGGTGATCCCAGGGGAGGAGACTGTTTCGCAGCACCACCTGGTTGTCCGCGATATAAGGGTGAAAGGTGCGCGGAGAATTCGGCGGGTGAAGTACAAACCGAGGATGAAGGTGTGGAGGTTGAAAGAGGTGACAGTGAAGGAAGCATTAAGAGAGAGGCTGAGTATGGTTGAAGATGATGTGGTTGAACTTGAAAGTGGTTGGATGTCAATGAAAGATAGTCTATTGGGAGCCGTTGGTGAGGTATGTGGATGGACAAAAGGACCACGAGGCACTCGGAAACATGGTGGTGGGATGATGAAGTTGGAAAGACGATTGAAGAGAAGAGAAAGAAGTTCAAGGAATGGCAAAAGGCAAAGGATACGGTGGAAGAAGAGGCAGCACATGAAAGTTATAAGGAAGCCAAGAAGGCTGCAAAGAAAGAGGTTGCAAAGGCGCAGGAGGCCCATAGGAAAATGTTTGGAGAACGCTTGGATTCGGAGGAGGGTAAGAGAGCGGTATTCAGGATTGCAAAGCAGATAGCAAGAGAGAGATTTGATGTGACGGGGGTGAGTTGCTTGAAGGATGAAGTGGGACAAATTGTTGTGGATTCAG
The DNA here is from genome assembly GCF_056783735.1 of Eptatretus burgeri. Taxonomy (NCBI): domain Eukaryota; kingdom Metazoa; phylum Chordata; class Myxini; order Myxiniformes; family Myxinidae; genus Eptatretus; species Eptatretus burgeri. The sequence goes on along the minus strand of NC_140963.1, from coordinate 117,239,505 downwards.
ATGGAATTAAAGGAAGATGGAAGAGATATATGGAAAGGCTGTTGAATGTAGAAAATGAATGGGATAGAAACATCGAGAGTAACCCAGTTTTAGGACCAGCAGAGAAGATAACTGAGAAGGAAGTTGAGGAAGCTATGAGCAATGAAGAGTAGAAAAGCAGGAGGACCGACGGGAGTTGTGGGAGATATGTTGAAGGCAGCGGGAAGTTGGGGTGTGAAGAGAATGACAGAGATCTGTAATGTGGTGGTGAAAGAAGGCCGCATTCCATTGGATTGGGAACTGAGTACCCTCGTCCCTCTGTACAAGGGGAAAGGTGACCCTCTGGACTGTGGCTCCTATCGAGCAATAAAGTTATTGGAGCATGGAATGAAGGTATTGGAAAGGGTGTTGGAGAAGAGGATAAGGAAGAAGGTAAAGATTGACGAAATGCAGTTTGGATTTATGCCAGGAAGAGGAACGACAGATGCAATTTTTATTGTAAGGCAGTTGCAGGAGAAGTACATGGAGAAGAGGAAGAAGTTGTTTTTTGGGTTTGTTGATCTGGAGAAAGCATTTGATAGGGTCCCACGCGAAGTAATGGCATGGGCATTGAGGAAGTTAGGAGTGGAGGAATGGTTGATCAGAGTAGTGATGGCCATGTACAAGAGAGCACGCACAGCTGTAAGGATGAAGGATGGGAACAGTGGTGAGTTTGATGTGAGGGTAGGAGTGCACCAGGGGTCGGTACTAAGTCCACTTCTATTTGTAGTTGTGATGGAGGTGCTGGCTCGGAGGGTAAAGGAGGGTTTACCGTGGGAGCTGCTGTATGCAGATGATCTGGTGTTGATTGCAGAGAGTATGGATGGACTGAAGGAGAAGATGAACAAGTGGAAGGAATGTATGGAGGCAAAAGGTTTGAAGGTGAATCTCGGAAAGACGAAGGTGATGGCAAGTGGTAAAGCATGTGGTGAGGTGGAAAGGACTGGGAAATGGCCATGTGCTGTGTGCAGGAAGGGTGTCGGAGTAAACTCCATTCAGTGTACAATGTGTGCTGAATGGGTTCATCGAAAATGTAGTGGGGTGAGAGGGTCATTAACCAGTGTGGCAGCGACATTCAAGTGTAAGGTGTGCATCGAGGGAGCAGCAGATGAAGGAATTGTTGAGTTGGATCTTGGAGATGGTGTGAAGCTGGAAGGGGTGAAAACATTTTGCTATCTCGGAGACATGCTGAATGGAGAAGGTGGATCAGACTCTTCGACGGTTGCTGGAGTGAGATATGCATGGAAGAAGTTTCGGGAACTGAGTGGCGTGCTGACAAAGAGGGGAGTGTCGTTGAAGCTGAAGGGAAAGGTGTATGCTTCATGTGTGAGGAGTACGATCATTTATGGGAGTGAGACATGGGTACTGAACATGGAGCAGCAACAAAGGCTGGAAAGGGTGGAAATGCGAATGGTTCGGTGGATGTGTGGAGTATCGTTGAGAGAGAGGAAGACAAATGATGACTTGCGGAAGATGATGGGAATAGAGTCTGTGATGGAGGTTGTGAAGAGAAACAGGTTGAGATGGTTGGGTCATGTGTTGAGGAAGGATGAAAGTGACTGGGTGAGAGGAGTGTTGGAAATGAGTGGAGTCGGAAGTAGAGGACGGGGAAGACCGAGAAAAACTTGGCTAAATGTGGTGGAAGAGGAAATGTGGGCAAGGGGATTAAGAAGGGGAGATGCAGAAAACAGGGTAAAGTGGAGAAGATTGTCATGGGGCCCGCAAGGCTAACCCCCGCTTTAGCGGGGAAAATGGCCTTTAAATGCTTGTGTGTGATATGTATGTATATGTTTATTTGCAGATGCATATACACACACACACACACACACACACACACACACACACACACACACACACACACACACACACACACACACACACACACACACACACACACACACACACACACACACACACACACACACACACACACACACACACACACACACACACACCTCAGTAGATATCGAATCGAACATAATGTAACACCATTCCTCTTTCAGCGAGTACAAGTTCAGTGGTGGATGGTAAATCGCACACAAGTTCAGAGCATAATTTCAATCAAAGCTTTTTCAATCAAACCGAACTGTCCTTTACTGCATGTCAAGGCCTCCGCCATTGCAAAAGGAATGAATTGGCCTCATGGTACTTCTCACCAACTGACTCAAGAGCAGCGCTTTATAATCTTTCATCCAGCCACCAAAAGACTTCTCAGCCATATTGCAGGTCATTGCGAGGAAACACCAGTAAAGGGACACCATCAAAATAAGTTCCACAAACTGTAAAATGGCACACAGGTGTCATTTTATTGCAGATTCGAAAAATATTTGGTGCAGTGCGAAGCAGCGACTACAAGAGGCTCTTCATTGCAAATGCAAACTGCAAAGAAATTCAAATGGACGATACTTCCTCCTCCCATACCCCAAAAAATTAATGCAGGCCAGTACATGCTCGTTTACACACAGTGTATACGGACCAGGCCAATGAGACGCCATACAAGCCGACGAGCTAACTGCTCGCCACAATGACACGTGTAAACAAAGTAGATCCCGTTTCACCCTACCAAAGCTATTACATTGTCATCCAAACTTTAATATCAATCATACTAAAATAAGGCAATTCTCTAGTTGTATGGATGCATGTACATGTATCTGATAATTATAGAATAAAAAACGGCTCAGCAATCTCCACCACATTTTGCAAACGTGCTTGGAGTATTGAGGGTCGGGTCATGGGCACAAAATAATTCTCTCTCACCCCTCCCCGGTAAGAATGGGGAGACTACTTACAATTTTCGCCTGTACAATACAATAGTGTAAGAGGTTTAACTACTGACCCCTGTTGGAGGGAGTGGGTATTGACATTTTCTTCACTCCCGAAGAGAACGAGTATTACTATTACCAAAATAATTTGCATCCCTCTACCCGTCACACAAAAAAGCAGGACCTCAAGCAGGGAGTGGGTAATTGACAATATTCTGCTCCCTGTGGAAGCAGGTATCACTAGTAATTAAAAATAATAATAATTGGCTAAAATCACTTAAAATGCAGAATATATTATCAGACGAAAAGTGAAATCCATTGCTCATCAGCGGTTGTTTTGTTTACCCAAATTTTGACTTGAGAACGAGATAGTAAGGAGTTGCAGATTTACTTTAGACCTGTCAAAAGTGTTTTGGTGATCTGAACAAAGATGAGAATGAAAAGGCAAACCAAACATTCTTTTGGTACAAAGGCAACAATGTCATCTTTAGCAAGCATTTATATTTTCGGCTAATGTATAAAACTATCCGGCTTTGTGCTTAAATACAAGTAAATATTCACATCAAGGTCCGGCACAGGAATACAGAATAAAAATAACAACGACAGAAGCTCGAGCACTCAGCAATGCTGCAGCATCAGCAATAGACCCTGCTTCGATCTGTGCGCATGATTGCAAGGCATCAGCGGCTTTATTGGAAGCTCTTAACAGCGAGAAAAGTGCAACAGAGTGGGGAACCCACTGGAATCCTTGTGCAATTGTACACGAGTTGTCTTGGGTCAGAGAAGAACAATACAGCCTTCAAGAGCACCTCAAAGTTCCATTTGCCACTAATGGTTCATCAATCTCAGCATTTCCAAGAAAACTAGGTAGTGTATCCAACGGTTTTCTTGCCAATTTTTATTCCTCCCCTGACAAAGTCGCCGGTGGTATTATGTTTTTGAGTTGCCCTTCCATACATACACATATGTCCATGCCAATTTTCTGTTTTCTCTGCAACCGCTTATCCGATTGACCCAATTTTCACCATAGGTGCGACTCATTTAGAATGTTTTAATGATCATTATGTCATAGGGCACGGGCTGGCAGCCATGTTGGAAAAAAGGGAAAAAAGGAAAAAAAAGGAAAAAAAAAACAAAAAAAAAAAAACAACTTTGGACCTCTATCTCAAACCACTCCATGGAAAAAATTGAAACTTGTCACATGAGAAGTACTCCCCATGGGAAACAAGTGTGATTATTTTTTGATGATGTTATAGGTGGCTTCATTATGACATCATAATTGCATACGTCAAATGCTTTCTCCGATCAGTATGAAAATTTTTGAAGGTCATGTAGGTCATTTTGAAGTATCAGATGCTAAATTGTATTGGGGGGGAGGGGGAAATTGATGACATCATCGGTCAAGCAGATCGATAGCCATGCTGTTTTAAAACTTAAAAACCTTCAAAAATCTTCTCCAAAACAGCTGAAGGCGAAAAATTGTACAGGTGTGATCGCCTATCCATGAGGAACAAACAGTTCTCCACCGATGACATCATAGGTCACATGGTTTGGCAGCTATTTTTTCAATATTTAACCCTTAAAAATCTTATTCTCCAGAACGGCTCAACAGATCGATGGGGAAGCTTCACCCACATGTTCCCCAAGTCTTGGGGATACCAGGGTGTTCACAAATAATTAATAGGTCACATGGTTTGGCAGCCATATTGGATTGAACAAATATCTTTAAAAAATTAATTCTCTTGAACTGCTTCATCAGACGTGAAACGTCACAGTTATGATCGAGTAATTATGGGGAATATACGTTTTAAATTTCAACCTGATCGCACACATGGTCTGGCAGCCAGAATTATTCAATATTTTGAATCTGGGCTCAGGGATACAAGTAAAACTTGGTACAAGTATGTATAATGATGCAATAATGTGGGTGGAGGCAAATTTCGTGTCAAAGAGCGCCCTTCTAGTTTTCTTTATTTTATAGCACACGTTACGTTAGGCCAAACTGCAGGTAGTTGACAAAAAAAAAGGAAACACCAATGGAAAGTTATTTAAATCGGGCATTGGGCCATCACGTGCGTACGGTATGCACTGTGGCATAGAGTCCACCAGCATCTGGAATTCTGCAGGAGGGATGTGGCACCATTTTTCCACAAGAAAGTCAATCAACTCACACCAGTTTGATGGAGGTAAAAAAACGCCGTTTCAGGTGTCGTTCCAGAATATCCCACAAATGCTTAATTGGGTTCAGATATAGTGACGAGGAAGGCAATGACAAATGCAAAACACAAGTGTCGGGCTCATAAAATCATTTGGCGACCACACATGCTCTGTGGATGGGGACATTGTCATCCTCGAAGACACCCCTCCTGGAAGGAAAGAAATGCTGCAACATGGGGTGAAGATGATCACTCAGCACCATGAGGTAGCAATTGGCATTGACTTTGCCTGAAAGAATGACTGCACCTAAACCATACCAGGAAAATTAGTCCCACAACATTACAGAATCACCAGAACCCTTCACTGTTGGAACCAAGCACTCAGGCTTGTAAAGTTCTTTCGGTTGGTGCTACGTGTGAACTTATCCATTTGTTGAGAACATTGTGAAGGATGATTTATCGAAACATATCATGTTTCTCCACCCTCAGTAATCCATTGCCCATACTCTTTGCACCACTGGACTTGCAAACTTGCATTGCAAGGTGTGATGAGCGGTGTGTGCACTGAAACCAGACTTTGGTATCTCACACTTTGGAGTTAGCGGCAGACCATTTTTGATGAAACTGATTGCTCATGCCCCAGAGAGAAATTTACACTCAATTGATCTTCAGTTGATCACCTGCTTTGCCTTGCACTTCAAATTAATGCACGGATAGCATGATTTTGGAGTATGCGCTTTTGCCCACTGCTGCGCTTTGCTGCTGATGTTTTTCTCTCGGAGTTTCATTCCGACATCACCGAAGACACCGTTGCTCATGAAAAAGTAAGTTGAGCTTTCTTTGTCACTGAAGCTCCTGCCAAATGCACCGCAAAAATTACCCCACTTTCAAAGTCAATGAGGTCTCCTCTTGCAGCCATAATTATAGACAACCAGGCCTGTGCAGCATTTTTACACATGGCCCTAAGCATGCTGGAATGCTATTTACTTTACACATGGGCCACACCAGGGTGGAAGCCGTTGCTTTCAATATACTCGGTGTCCCTCATTTTATCAGGTGTTTCGTTTTTTTGGTCCACTACCTGTGGTTTATTTTTCACCATCCTTAAGTTTGTTTGTTTTTTTTCCTTATGACTGAGGGGGGGGGGGGGATGTAAATATCGATAAGTAAAAAACGTATTTTGAGGAAAATGGTGTTGGTGGTGGTGTAATCATGGCCGGCATGCTACAAGCGTCTACCGGCATGGAATGAGCCACCTGCCGGCGATCGGAAATTGGCACACGACAAACAGCGAGCCGCTGATTGGAGGCTAGTGCGCAATGAGCCACCTGCCAGCATATCAGAGGCCGGCAAGACGAGCTGCCTGCTAGTGATCGCAGGCTGTTGCGCAAAATGCCTACTGGCGAGCAGATGTTGGCGTACGATGCTCCTGCCGGCGAGCGGAGCCTGGCTCACAACGCTGAGGCCGGCGCGTGATGCTGAGGTTGGCCGGTAACACGCCTATTGGTGTTTGGAGGCCGTTGGGCAAGCTGCCCATCGACACGTGAATGACCCACTTCATAGCAAATTGAAGCCAATGAAATCGTATTTGGAGACACAAACAGGATACTAACACTAGATACGAGAACATGCACCGATTAGAGATTGGGGAAATTCATTTGTATTCGGCAATTTGCTGCACACGAGTTCAAGTTTGAGAAAAATATTCCCCACCAAGTCTTTGTGAAATTTCTTATTTAGGAACCAGATGTATTTTGATTTCACATATTGTGATTCCTCAGTGCCAGCAGAAACCTCGAGTGTATTTAAACTTGTATGCAAATAGAGTTGTACAAAAATAAAAATGGAACCTTTCGGATTCATGCAAAAGGGCACTTGAAAAGCAATAAAGTGGAGGAAAAGAACATTGAGGCAAAAACAGGAAATCCTCTAATTCTCCATTATCTCGAGATCTCAACAGGTTGCTTTGATTTTATTTTAGATGATCAATACTCATGATGGAGGTCCAAGGATTTCCCATTTTTCAAATCAATGGTTTCATCTTGACCAAGTTAAAAAAAAGCTGCAACATAACAGTTATAAAATAGTGGGAGGGTGGGGAAAAAAAAAAGTGAAGGGGTTGAGGAAAAAGGGAGGTGGTCGAAAGCTCGGAGACCGAGAGATCTCTGGATTTGGAGGAGGATGGCGAGTAATGTGGAGGGACTATGAATAGAAGGTAAGGACACTCTGCTGGTTCCCACGAATGAGAAGCGTTGACGGAAGGTCCTGTGAAATTACCTCCAACCATGCCAAGTAAAGTGCACTGGGAACCACACCTTTGCGTGCCACCGGAAGTGTGCTGTTATGGGTGGAAAAATAAAATGTGCACACACACAGGTAATTTTCCAACATTTGACAGTAAAACACCGATAAACCAAAAAACACCCTTTCCTCCAACATGCATCTGTCAGTCATCAATTACAAACTTTTTTCTTAATTTTGTGTAATGGCAGTTTGAATATGGCTAATTAAACAAACAAACAAAAAATTCAATCAAAACCAAATTAAAAACAATGACATTGCAATTAAATCTACACATCAAACAAGACCGTTTATATGTACGACTGCCATGTTATTAAAATTATCAGACCAAGAAACGGATGACATTCAACTTAAGTTCAAATTAATTTCACCAAAGTTTATCAAAATTATTCCATTGAACTTATCACACATCTTTATATTGCAATTAGATACAGAGACAAGTTTCCAGATTTCATTTTAACATTCCAAGACCACCCATTACGAAAGGTAGTATAGATAGAAAAAGCAGAAAAACGTACATGACGATGAGTTTGGCATCTCCTGAGTATTTGTGTAAAAGCTCATTAAGGCGGATTTGTCGGTTGGTCTGTCGGACACACAAGCGTTATTCCAGCAAATGTCCCAAAACAGCAAAAGGAATAGTTCTTCCTCAAAATTTAAAATCTCCCCAATGACATGACTCGACCATGGCAAAATGATCTCTGACCAGACTTACGAGTGAAACCGCACAATGAAAACACCAAACCGGTTTTTGATATTAAAAATAAGAGTTATTGTTTCAAAAAACTACAAAGTGCAGACAAAAAGGAATGAAACAGCAAGTCATCCATCCTGCCACCATCACCTTATCCCTGCTCCTTTCCATCTCATCATCAGTAATCTTCCAAGGACATTCCTTCTTCAGGACATCTGCCACCTCTTCTCCAATGTCATCTTCATGTATACGGAATGGCTCGATCATCTCCTCAAATATACGCACACTGCAACACCGCACGCAGCAAGTCATGGGTCCACATAGTTTTCCCCAATCCTAATGTTAGGGTGGAGCCATGATGGCATGGGGCTGGGAATGTGATGATGGTACTGCTGTGACGTGCTGTTCAAATTCAAGGAGGCGAGTTGGGAAAACGCCCCACTGGCCTGGTTAAAAGTGGGATTTCCCTTGGAAGTTGGGATTTATGTGGGAGAAGGTAGTGCTTAAGCCATACCAATTATATTAATTATATTTAAGAGTTGGGTGGGGGGGGCTGTGCTTACTCTGCGTAGTGTGGTCTCTATGGTAACTTACAGTGAGCACACAAATATTACCAATGAAATGGCAGCATCATTTAAGATCTCCACACCTAACACCCCCAATCACAAGCTCAACAAGTCGCCAATGTTCTCACCTCTCCTTGTCTGGCTTTTTGTTCATTTCACCAAGCACCTCAATATCTGAGAAATCGATGCGAAACTTGTTGAGAAGGGTTGCCATCCTTTGGGAGGAAAATAAAAAAAAATGAGCAAAAATATACAAAGCAAAGTTTGGTCAATCTGCTAAAAAAGTAAAAAATAAAAATAGAAACAATTGGAGAAGCTGTAGTAATTTCAGAGACAAGCATAAAAGCTGAAGGTTGCTACCCTAAGTCAGTAGACATCCGATATTGTGTGTGTATGTGTATAAATAAAATAAATATACATGTATAAATAAATATAAATATCCAAAAAATTAAAATAAATATATAAATATAAATCAATGTATATAAATAAATATATACACATATATATAAATTAATATAAAAATAAATAGATATAAATAAAGATGCAAAAATAAATATATATATATATATATATATATATATATATATATATAATCTTTCAAACCACTGATTCACTCACGGACTGATATTAAAGATCGGGACCTTCTGGGTGAAAAAGAAAGCTGAAATTTTGCGTGCCAATGGGCATCGAAGCCAGCACACAGGGGCAAAAATAAATAAATAAATAAAATACATTCATAAATCAAAATAAATAAATATATTTAAAAAAAAATCACAATCAGACAACATCCATAAATGAATATAAAAATAAATTAAAACTAAATAAATAAATGAAAAATCAAATGCAAGTGAGCGACCCAACACAATGGGGAACATGGTTCGTATGCTTACACAATGTGCAAGCACACCCCACTTGTATTTACATCTACAAACTAATATATATACATACATAAATAAATAAATATACACATACATATATATATATATATACATATATATATATATATATATATATATATATATATATATATATACATACATATATATATATATATATATATATATATATATATATATATATATATATATATACATACATACATACATACATATACATACATATACAGTGCCTTCTGAAAACATTCACACCCCTTGACTTTTGTCACATTTCGCTGCGTTACAGCCTGAATTTTATAATGGATTAAATTTAAAAAAATTGTCACCGAGCTACACAAAATACACCATAATGAAAAAGTGTAAACATGTTTTCATAAATCTTTCCAAAGTAACCAAAATGAAAATGTGAAATGTCTTGAGGCAATAAGTATTCAACCCTTTTGATCATCCTTAAGATGTCCACCACTTCTTCAGAGTCCACCTGTGGCCAATTCAATTAATTGAACATAATTTAGAAAGAAACACCTTTCTATACAAGTTCCCACAGTTGACATAACAGTACATGCCAGAACAGAAACTCTATCATGAAGGCCAAAGAACTGTCCATAGAACTCTGAGATAGAATTGTGAGGAGGCATAGATCTGGGGAACGATATAAAACAATTTCTAGTGTGTTGGAAGTTCTAAGAGCACAGTAAGCTCCAGTTTTAGGATATGGAGGGGGGAATGAAACTACCCAGACTCTTCCTAGAACTGGGACGAGACCAACAACCCGATGACCACGATGACACAACTACAGAGTTCCTTGGATGAAATGGAAGAACCTGCCAGAATGCCAACAATCTTTGCAGCACTTCACAAATCTTGGCTTTATGGGGGAGTGGCCAGAAGGAAGCAACTCCTGAGAAAACGGACATGACAGCATGCCTGAAGTTTGCAAAAGGCATATGAAAGACTGAGCACAAGGCAAAATATTCTGTGGTCTGATAAGATGAAAATTGAACTCTTTGGCCTGAATGCAAAGCACCACGTCTGGCAGAAACAGAGCACATCACCCATCTAACACCATCACCACAATGAAGCATGGTGGTGAAAGCATCAAGCTATGGGGATTATTTTCAGTGGCAGGGACTGGGAGACTTTTAAGAATAGAGCAAACAATGAAGGGAGCCAAATACAGGCAAATTCTTGAGAACTTGCTTCAGAATGAAAAAGAAAGACTGTGGCGAAGATATAATGTTCCAACAGGACAATGACCCGAAGCATACAGCCAAAGAAACACCGGAATGACTTCAGAACAAGAACAGGAAAGTCCTTGAGTAAACCAGCCAAAGCCCAGGCTTTAATCCCATTAAGAATCTGTAGAAAGACCTGAAGATTGCTGTTCACCGACGCTCCCCATCCAACTTGACCAAGCTTGAGCAAATGTGCAAGTAAGAATGGGAGAGAATCCCCAAATCTAGATGTGTAAAGCTGACACAGACACACCCAAGAAGATGCGAAGCTGTAATCACTGCTAAAGGCACTTCTACAAAGTAGTGACTCAGGAGGTTGAATACTTATTGACACAAGACGCTTCAGGTTTTCATTGAAAATAAATTTGTAAACATTTCTGAAAACATGTTTTCATAACAAAATGCGACAAAAGTTGAAGGATGTCAATACTTTCTGAAGCCACTCCATATAGAGAGCCGACAAAGTCTACACTCTCAAAATTTTCACCTTTTGTGCCTTATTGCCTGGAATTAAACTGCATTAAATCGGACTTTTTACACCTTTATTTACACATCGCAAAACACAACTTCAAAGTGAAAAATAAATTCCACAAATTTCATAAAATTAAAATATCTTGGTTGGATAAGAGTCCACCCCCATATAATAGCAATTGTAAATTAGCTCAGGTGTAACCAATCATCTTTAAAATCACACAAGTTAATTGACCTCCACCTGTGTTAAATTGTAGTGATTCTGATTATTTCAGAATAAAATCAGCTGTTCCTGCAAGTTTCCTCTGCTGGGTACTGCATTTCACAGCAAAGACTCAACCATGAGGACCAAAGTGGCTTTCAAATGATATCTGGGATAAAGTTTTGGAAAGGGACAGATCAGAGGATGGGTATAAAAGTGTTTCAAAGTCTTTGAATATCCCTGTGAACAGTCAACACAATCATTAAGAAATGGAAGGTGTATGGTATCACCAAAACCCTGCCTAAATCAGGCTGTCCCTCCAAACTGGATGACCAAGCAAGGAGCAGACTGATCAGAAGACACCAAGAAGACAATGACAACTTTGAAAGAGCTACATGTCTTTATGGCAAACACTTGTCACTGTGTGCATGTGAGAACAATATCCCAAGCACTCCAAAAGTCTGGCCTGTATGGAAGGGCGGCAAGAAGGAAGTCATGACTCAAAAAAGCCCATCTTGAGTCCCGTTTGAAGTATGCAAAAAAAAATAAAAAACTCCAAAGATTCTGAAGCAAGGTAGCAAAATGTTTTGTGGTCTGACGAAAACAAAATTAAACTTTTTGGCCGAAAAGCGAAACGTTACGTGTGGTGCAAACCCAAAACAGCACATCACCCAAAGAACACCATCACGACTGTGAAGTATGGTGGTGGCAGCATCATGTTACGGGGATGTTTTTCATCAGCAGGGACTGGGGCACGAGTCAGGATAGAAGGGAAAATGGATGGAGCCAAATACAGAAAAACCCAAGAGGAAAACCTGCTGCCCTCTGCAAGGAAGTTGAAATTGTGAAGAAATTCACCTTTCAGCATGACGACAACCCGAAGCACAGTCAAAGCTCCAATGGAGTGGCTCAGTCAGAGACCCTACCCAATTCTGATTGAAAATCTGTGGCATGACTTGAAGGTTGTTGTGCATCAATGCCCCACATGCAACTTGACAGCTTGAACTGCACAGAAGAATGGGCAAATATTTCCCACAGTGTGCAAAGTTGGTGGATACCTATCCCAACAGATTCACAGCTGTAATTGCGATCAAAGTTACTTCCACCAAGTATTAACTCAGGGAGTGAATACTTATCCAACCAAGATATTCGAGCTTTGTTTTTAACTAATTTTCTGAAATTTGTAGAATTTGTTTTTCACTTCCAAGTTGTGGGTTACGATGTGAAAGTAAAAGGTGGAAGAAAAAAAAGAAGAGTATGATTCAATGCAATACAATTCCAGGCTACAAGGCAACAAAAGGTGAAAATTTTGAAAGGGGGTGCAGACTTTCTATAAGCACTTAACACAATATATATATATATATATATATATATATATATATATATATATATATATATATATATATATATATATATATATATATGTGTCAATAATACACCCGAACGGGTTTTACGGTCAGCTCGGATAGAAAACTTGATCAAACCGAGTGTAAATCAACTTTAGCGACGACGGAAAGTGAAAACAGAATTCAAATTGAATTTAAATTAAACGCATGAGGCCGCTCAAAGCAAAAATCTCCATATTCTAGGAATCATTCGCAACATCATTATAAATACAATTTTCAAACCCACGTTTATGGCCGTGAAATAAATACATTGTGCATTTAATAGCTGTATCCAAGACAGAGCTGGACCCCAACAAAAAAGGACCCTCGGGCCACCAAGAAGCTCAATCACTCGCTGCCTGCATGTCTGCGCGGCGTCACGTGACCAGCCAGCTCGCCGTCGGATGAAATGCCCGAACAAAATCTTAAAACGTCCGTTTTTCACCGGAATTATTTCAGTTACTTGTAGAGCACATCCCCAAACCATCTAAAATAAAAACATTCATCTCAGACACTACGAATAAGCAGTCCCTCAGAAGGACAGGTTACGAGGTGAAGCAGTGAACGGAAAGCATGTGGTGTCCCTTCCAGAGTCGCACGGTTATTTATTGAATTCAATATATTTTCCTCATGAAAAGTGTGTTTGAGTGGATTTGCATGCAAGTTATCTTCATTAAACGTGTAGTGACACCAGAAGGACCCAAAAGTGAAAACTGAAATCAACTAGAACTTAAGACAGCCTCGTTATATGGCTGGAAAAGGATGGAAGCTACCCCTCGCTGCAATGCATGCCACATAGACCGAGGATATCAACATTAAATTTTCACAAAACTTGATGCAAACGAGTGATAATCAACCTCAGCGACTATGAAAAGTGAAAACAGAATTTAAATTGAACTTAAAATAACCGCGCAAAGCCGTGTTGAAGTCAGCAGACCTCGTGTTGCCCAATAAACAGGGCCAGCCGACAGAGGTAATGAGAAACTAGTTGGTCGAATTAAATCTTAATTCCGATGAAACCCATTATGAATTATAGCCGTCCGATGCTTCCTTATCGGCCCTTCGACCAACCTTGACCCCGAGGCGAAAAAGGGCTCAGACGATCAATAGAGAGCAACTAGTTTTATCATCGTGTCAACTTAGAACTCAATCGGCCGAGATGTCTAGGAGAGAGAAAAATAAAAAATGTTGACAAACAGACGGATTTGAGGACATTGAACGGTTATATTAGGTCAGCGAGCTGACCTAAAACAATATATATATATATATATATATACATATATATATATATATATATATACATATACATAAACATATACATATATACATATACATATATACACACACATACATATACATCGAAACATGTGGAGTGTGACGAGCACTACCCCGATTCCAATTGGACAAGGTCCTACAGAAACCACCCAGACGATTGTTCCTGCATTCGCAGGAACAATCATCTCGGTGGCAGACAGAGGTTGCTCTGTGTGGATTATGCGGTTTTACCGTGAGACAATCTACGGCGATGCTCACCATAACAACCAGGAGATGCATCTGATGTGTGTGTGTGTGTGTATATACATACATATACATACATATATATATATATATATATATATATATATACATATATATATATATATATATATATATATATATATATATATATATATATACATATACATATACATATATACACATGTTCACATGTATCCATATATCCAGAAATAAAACAGAGATGGTGAAATTAATATCTCCACAAGTCAGATAAAGTACGTTACACAGAGTGACTCCAAAGCAGAAAGGTATTCTGAATTATCCAAGAAAAACATAAAAAATTGCTAATAAATAATCTTGAAATGTGGGGAGAGGGATGGGTGGAATGGGGGGGGGGGGCTTGAGAAAATTTGTTGTGCATTGTGCAGAGGGAACAAATAGGCCATTTCTAAATGCTACAAACAGCAATTACTTTGATGGAGCAAAAGCCAGATTTGTGCAAAATCACCATGTCATCAAAATATAAAAATCACGGCGGGACGGACCGAGAAGACCACGGGTGCCTGGATGGCGTTTCCATACATGCGCTTGTCATGGTCCATGCGGTTGATCTTGCCTCCGATGAAGATGCGAATGCGACAATTCTGCCATTTCTTTTTGGTGGTGAGGATGTAAGGTATGAGCAGTGTCAGGCCTAGTGTTGGACACACCACACTTCGGTTAGATATGTCTCCTTGCATAAAATATAAATTTATATGTTGACGATTTTAAACGAAATAAAGTATTGGTTGGACATCAATGTAATAGTTGAATCAACCTGGTCGGAGTCAGAGTTTTGTGCTGAAAGTGTATTGTAAAGTGGCCAAAAAAATAGCGAATTTCTTTGTGCTTATATATGATGTAAATTAAGACAAAATATCAAAACCGACGAACAGTGTAGCTTGTTATTTGCATCAAGATTTTATTCCATATTATGGCTCTCTTACTGTAGTTTGATCATTATTTCTATAGTTTGTTCGTCGTTTGTTAATTTTTGCTGGAACTTGCTGAAAAATCGCCATAATAATAACAATAATAATAGTAAAGCGATAAAAATAGAGAATGGTAAGAGTTCGATTCCTGACACCTTGATATAGTACAAGGCCTTGTTGGGCCTTTTTTCCTATCACTTAATTGATTTAATTTAACCTATAAACATTAGACTACAGACGATTTTGACGTTTAGAAATGTAACACATCAACGACATGTCGAGAGGTTAAATGTTGAATTAACCAGAGTTGGTGTCAAAGCCACCCAATGCTCACCTGTTGATACATTTATCGTTTTTAAAAGACGTCTAATAATTAATATTTTTTATAAAGCATTGCAGTGGAGTATAATTTCAAAGCAACATATGTATTTGTATATTGTAATCAGTAACAAGAGCACAAGTGAGCACAATATACGCCCGAACAAGAAGGTATATACAGAATTGTGCTATTACATGGAAAACAGCATCCTGGTTGTCATGGCAACCACTTTAGATGACGAGCGTATGTCACGACACATGTCTCCAGTCTGTACCTATGTACCAAATATGAAACGTGAAAGTTGAAAACTTTGGGAGTTAGAGTGCGGACAGGAACGGATGGAAAACAGCATCCTGGTTGCCATGGCAACCACTTCAGATGACGAACGTATGTCGAGACACACCGTCTACACAGTCTGTACCTTTGTACCAAATATGAAACATGAAAGTTGAAAACTTTGGGAGTTAGAGTGCGGACAGGAACGGACGGACAGACAGACGGACAGACGACCGGTATCAATAATACGCCCCAATATATATATATATATATATATATACATATATATATATATACATATACATATATATACATATATATATATACATATATATATATACATATATATACATATACATATATATACATATACATATATATATATATATATATATATATATATATATATATATATATACATATATATATATATATATATATATATATATATATATATATATATATATATATATATATATACATATATATATATATATATATATATATATATATATATATATATATATATATATATATATATATATATATATATATATATATATATATATATATATATATATATATATATATATATATATATATATATATATGTATATATATGTATATATATATATATATATATAAATATATATATATATATATATATATATGTATATATGTATACACATACATACACATACACATACATATACATATATACATATATACATATATACATATATACATATATATATATATACATATACATATATACATATATACATATATACATATATACATATATACATATATACATATATATATATATATATATACATATACATACACACACACATACATGGTCTTGGTTAAAAACACATCAACCACACAACACCCCTTGACAAGACCCCCACCAACAGCACTCCGTACACAATCACCCATCAATGCTCAAACTACCTAAAAGTCCTGTCTTTAACTCTCCTCTTCTTTACTCTCAAGCTAAGGCCCCTGGTCCCATCACTGTCTATTCTGTTGAATAATTAATTCATCTGCACTCATTTTATCTCTACCTTTCATTATCGTAAACATCTCCATCATATCTCCTCGTAACCACCTCCTTTCTAGTGAATAAAGCCCTGACTCCTTCAGCCACTCCTCATAGTTGAGTCTAGCTAGGCCCGTAATCAATCTCGTAGCCCTGCGCTGAACCCTCTCCATGGCATCCATGCCCTTCCTGAGTTGTGGTGACCAAAACTGTACACAATATTCTGGATGTGGCCCTCACTAAATTTCTGTACAATGTTAACACCACCTCTTGATATATAAATGATCCTCCTCCGAATAAAACCTAAAACTCGATTTGCTTTACCTATAGCTTCCTGGCATTGTGCTGCCTGCTTACCTCCCGTATCCATTACCATCCCCAGATTCTTCTCCTGTGTGACACACTCCAAAATTACCCATTGCATCCTGTAATCCCTATTTTCATTGTTCTTTCCCATTCCCAACACCTTGCACTTGCTCAGGTTAAATTTCATCTGCCAATCTTTTGTCCAATCTATGCAAGTATCAATACTTTATGCCTGGTGTTGGCTTGATGGTTCGGGTGGTGGGCTTGAGATCCTCGGATCCCGAGTTCAAATCCCCCTTGGCTGTTTAATTAATACCAGGTGGGGTTGACTCAGCCTGTCATCCTTCTGAGGTCGGCAAAATGAGTGCCAGCTTGCTGGTATCGTGTGTTGGAGTGGCGACCTGTCCAGGATTCTGTCCAGTAGCCAAGGAGACTGCTTTGGCAGCACCAACACTCTGCACAGAGTATGGTCCCAATGGATGGATGGATGGATGGATGGATGAATCAATACTTTCCTGAATCTGATCACCATCCCCTCTGTTTATCCACCTTACCTCCAAGCTTTGTGTCATCTGCAAATTTGGAAAGCTTATTCTTTACCACATTATCCAAATCGTTGAAGTAAATAATGAAGAGTAATGATCCGAGTACTAATCCCTGAGGTACCCCGCTACTTGCATCCAAACAAGACATCCTCCCACTCACAGCAACTCTTTGCTTCCCACCACTAAGCCAGTTTGCAATCAAATTAGCTACCTGACCTCTGATGTGCTACCTGACTCCACACGTCCTCACTTTGGCTAATGACCTCCGATGTGGCACCTTATCAAATGCCTTCTAAGAGTCGAGATATACCATGTCCACTACCTTTCCATCATCCACCCAATCAGACACTGCTTCACAGAAATCTAAAAGATATGTTAAACAGGAGCTACCTTTGGTAAACCCATGCTGACTACCTTTAGTTTGTATTTGTTTCAATGGTTCCTCATCTGGTCCTTAATTAATTTCTCTAATACCTTCCCGACAACTGAAGTCAAACCAACAGGTTTATAGTTTCCCAATTCTTCTATGGACCCTTTCTTAAATAATGGTGTTACATTTGCTACTCTCCAATCCTCCAGTACATGTCCTGACTCCAATGAGCAATTGAAAATATCCATTAATATTTCGCTTACCTGCTCAGCACCTCCCTCAATACTCTCGGTTGTATATTATCTGGACCCAGAGCCTTATCTTCTCTTGGATTACCTAGCTGTTCCTTTACCTCCTCCACTCTAACCTGGATCTTCTGTAAAAGCCCTTCCTCACCTCCTCGATCGATACTCTCAGCTATTAGCTATTCTCCTGACTGTTCTCGTGTAAAAGTTGAAGAAAAATACCTGTTCAATAAGCATTCGTATGTCGCAATAAGCAATAAGCATGTCGCATCTGCCAGCATTCCTTGATGGACGTAAAAGATCTAATGGCATCCTTCAAGATGAGCTTGCGGCTGTGCCGCTGAAGCAATTCCCTCTGCTGGTTATTGCAAGAATTTATTTCTTCGTGGCAGCCATGGTGCTGGCGATAGCTTGTGATCTTTAACATCCACCAACTTATGCTGGCAGAAGGGTTACCCAATTTAACGTCAATTCGAGGGATGGCACACACATTGATGCCTTGCCCTGCCTGCTGTCATCAGACACCAGGGTGGTGGTTTGTTGCGAGGTCAGGATTTAAACCCAGGCCAGAAAGCTTAGAGGTGAGTGTGCGTACCTCTACGCCATCTTGTCAGCCCAGTTGGATAGTGAATTTTGTGCAACATGGTCTACCCTCAACAGGTTCGGAGGTGATAACAGTGCTGTTCAAGACATTTTGGCCAAAACCAAAGTGGCGACCAAATAGTCGTGCATGCTGTGGAACAGTGGTGTGTCAAATACCTTATGGAGAACATCAGAGCAGCTGAAATTCACAGGAGACAGTCTCCACAAATTAGTGATGGCTTTTTCCACAGTTGAGCATTTATAAATGGCAAATGCAAAAATGCCCGTGAAGTGGTGAGCAAACTTGAGCATTTTCACAACATACAACTGTCATTCGAGCAAACTCAGACGTTTTTCAACAACACATCTAACAACCGACAGAGGAATATATATATATATATATATATATATATATATATATATATATATATATATATATATATATATATATATATATATATATGTTTATATATATATATATATATATATTTGCAGGATAGTTGGCTGTAATTGTTGGAAGTGTGGAAACAATCAATCAGTCATAATCTCACGTTTGATCAAAAGGCAACTTGTGTTGTCATTGCAACAGAGATACTGCAATTCAACCAGAGGAAGTGAGATAATTTATTGAAGACTGTTGCATGTAATGAAACCTGGGTTCATCATCTCACACCAAAGCCAAATCAAGTGAGGCGAGCAGTACACAGAAAACAGTCAGATCGTCTGTGTACTGCTCGTAATAATTATCTTACGATTTTACCACAATAAAATTCCGGCTCATGCTGGAAATGTGACCATGCCTCATTCGCAGAGATGGGTTGGGAAGTTCTAAATCATCCCCAATGCAGTCCAGACTGGTTACCCATTTTGACCACACAAAGGATATCTGGATGGCATCAAGTCTACAAAGGAAGAAGACATAAAAGAACATCTTGAAATGGCTATGTACCCATTTCAAATGTTTTGGTGCAGGGGGCATCAAAGTTGCTACCACATCAATGGGACAAATGTGTACGTGTATCAAGGGAATCCCTGGAGAAATAGGTGAAATTTCTTCGACTACCCTGTACCCTCTTTGATTGCCAAGAATAAAACATCCACGTCAACTTTTATTTGCCATTGTACTCAAGACGGAATATCTGTTAAAGGGGTAACAAATGCAATTATAAAATGTCTGCCAATCACACTTTATACCTAATCTATGCAGGATGAATAACCAGCATCATAAATATGGAAAGGTTGCAGTAACGAGTCAAGTGGGGCACAAGATGACACACCAGAAAGTGAGCCGATATTGGGGCGAGTCCCGAGTAGATTTCCCAGATACTTATTTCATTGTTCAACAGTACGAAATTAACAACATGAAGTTCACGCATGCTTAGGGGTCTACCAAATGGATATCCAAAACAGAAGAGCAGCTAAAGCTACGTCAGTTACAATAATGTGATAACCAACAGGACATACCGCCATCATCAAAAAGCCACCAGACGTCAACCGTGCCTGAGCTCTGCTTGTGTCGATACTGCTGGCTTTCATGGAAAAGTTTCTGCTCATGCTCGCTCAGTTGCACTCTGGCAGACAGTGGGCCTAAGGAATGAGAAAGGCAGCAAGAGAGCGCAGTCAAGAGTTAATGTTCACAGGCCAATGGCCGAGGCCAATTATAGGAAGTACAAAACACAAAGGTCTCTTTCATGGTTGGGAAAGGTTGTTGTGGCAGCACCAGTAAGGTGAAGTACCAGCCAGACCACCCTGTGCTAGTCACTTTTTGGAGGATGTGAAGCAGAACGCATGCAAAGCAGCAACGGTTGTGTCTTGCTCCTTTTCCTCGATGATGCCGCTGTAACATCGAAGGATCGAGAAATGTTGGATGGTTCGTATGGGACTGAAATGAGCAATCGTGCAGCAGTCACGGCAATTGGGGTTTTGGCAAAAAGGGGAGGGGTGGCCGCAAAGGGTGTGGGTGATGGAGAAAAGAGGACAGAATGGGAGCAAAATGAAAAGATAAACAAAAGCATGCAGCAAAAAAATGCTCAACCAAGGCGATTAAATAAACTTCAACAACAATAACAAAAACATAAAAATAAATAAATAAACCTTGCATAGAAGCACAATGTTGGGATACAAGTTGCTGTTAAAGAGAGAGAGGTTGTAAAGGAGAGTCAAGAAGAAAGTCTCCTCTCACCAATCTGGACCTGCCCAGCTTCAGTCATGACAGGCCCAACGGACCCACCTGGGCTTTGTTTCAATGTCTCGGGAGGTTCGGGAACTGCAAGCTCTTCTGAAAGATGAGAGAAGTTAAAGTAGATTCAAAAACAGCAATTGGACAAATTGCAATTCATACATAATATATTTTTTCTTTGCAGGAATGCAGTGTCATTAACCTTTCAGTCTGTGAGTCCTAAATACAACCTCCCCCTCCCCCATCCGACCACCCCAACCAAACAAGCAGCTCTAAAAATCGAGAGATCACATCTACAACAGGATAGACTTTCCCTGCATACCTTGTGCATTCAGGATGTTAGATATGTCAAGGCCGTCTCTCATGCGGAACACAGCAACGCTGTACTGAAAGTCAAACGCATCACTGAAAAGTGGAAATAAGAGAGGGTAAATACATGGATCACAACAATCAATTCAAGAGATTTTTTTTAAAACAGCAACAATTAAAAAAAAATTTTCATTAAACTTGCATTGCAAGTTTGGCGATGACGATTATCAAAAACACCAATACAATTTACCACGAGGGCCTTACTGTATAATGTTGATGTAATCTTCAAATTCCTGTGCGTCAACAGTCCTCCAATTGCGTTTGAATCCCAGTACAATAGTG
>NC_140963.1:117200333-117202833 GCF_056783735.1 Eptatretus burgeri | reverse complement strand
GACATGTCTCAACCATCTCTATCAGTTCCAGTCAATGCATTCAAATCCCCCAAGACTCGAGGAGTATCTCGCCTGGGGCACTGATCAATCACAGACTCGAGTGGGGCATATAATGTGTCCTTCACGGTGGGATCACTCGCCTCAGTCAGGGCATATACAGAGACCAGGAAAATGACACCAAAGTAGTGACGAATCTTTTGTCTCATAATACGCTCGTTGACCGGTGTTCCCTCAATTATTATTGGAGTCAACTTCTTGGACACGGCAACAGCAACTCCTTGGGCATCGTAACAATCAGAGCGACCAGATCAATAGTAGGTGTAACCACCCGCCATGATCTCGCCGCAGTCCGGTCTACGAACCTCAGAGTGCTGTAATTCCGATGTCCAAACACTTGAGCTCAGATGATAGAGAGGTGATCATCCTCTCTTTGGGATACGACATTCGAGGAACCCACCCGAAGAGAAGCCTGAGGTTAACTCAAAGAGACCGCCGTGTGGTGCACGACACCTCAGCACCACCCCGACACAAAACTACCGCAATATGACCCGGGCAGGTTACCCTGTGGTTTCCCTCCTATCTTCAAAGATTGGGGGGGTCCCAAAGGCTTTGCCCCAATCCCAGCATCCAGTGACCTGCCCTGCGAAGGGCAGCTGCACAAGAGGTACTCCCACGGAGTGGGTTTTCAGATGTTTTTGTGCTTTTCAAATGTTTTGGGGAATGAAGGGTTTTACGGTGGCTGGAGTGCATATCCTGCCACCAACCTCCTAATAAAAAGCAACCCAACTGCAGGACAACATCCGCAGACAGTTGGCCATGAGATTCCCCACCCTGTCAGGTCATCACTAGATTGATGTCAGGTCAGGTGAGATTAGATCTGTGACTTGCCACAGGTCCCATGTAAACCTGTACTAACCTGTTCCAGTCAGGTTGTCGGCGACTAAACAGTCTCCCCCACCAAGTTTCTTAGTAAGGAGGGTGTAAGATATGGACACCCAGCAGGATGAAGAACAAAACATGTCAAAGGGCAGAAGAGCTCCTTGTGAGCCAACGGCTATCCATATCTCGTGCCCAACTGAGGTCGTGTCAGTTCACGGGATGTTCGGGTGGACCCTGTTGGGGTATACTCGGCGGCAGGTTTCTCGACCCGTGGCGCACGGGGTGTGTGTTAACCACCACGGGGGAGCAGGGAAGAAAAAAAAAAAAAAAAAAAAGGTAGTGGTTGGGAACTTTGAAAGAGACAGGCCACTGTGAGCCTGTGTCAGTTTGAGCCCCAATTGTTTTTCAAACATGCTTGTTCGGATAAAATAGGAGCTGCGAGTCGTGAGTCGCTAGATGCTCATGACTCACGACAATGAAGGAAAATGGGAAGAACGGGAGGTTAAATGCCTGCAGTGGCTACAAGGAGGGGTAGACAGGTGTCAGTTTGAGAGGAAGTGCTGGAGCAGCAGAGCAGGTTTTTAGGACACATGAGCTGATGCCATCCGGTAAAGTAGCAGAGTCAGAGTCGAGGGTTGAAATAACCTTCTCCACCTTCACACGTGCAAAAGACAAAGTCCAGGCGCAGTTGGGAATGACGGAAGGATGGGTACCGACAGTGAAGGGTTGGGGACACAAGATTTTGAAGCAAACACAGAACTTACGCATTCCGCCTTCTCATGAGCGGAGTCAGATGTGGTACCATTTTAAATTAATGTAAGGGATGGAAGGGGAGCATACACCAGAGACAGACTAAACAAGGTGCCAATAGATTTTTGAAGAGAGACAAGTTTGAAAGTTCATTCTTGAGGTTAGACAGATGTTTTCTGACTCTCCTGAGAGTGGACACACTTGTTGCAGACTTTTTCGAAAGCACTGAGATTGCCTTCAGTCAGATTTTCCTTCCAAGAAAAGAAGGGAAGTTGTTTAAGAGCAACTGCATCACCATAATATTTAGTGCACCATGGGCAGGAAGAAGGGTAGGATAAGTGAAGATGAGATGGGATGAATGTGCGAGAGAGAGAGAGAGAGAGAGAGAGAGAGAGAGAGAGAGAGAGAGAGAGAGAGAGAGAGAGAGAGGAGAGAGAGAGAGAGAGAGAGAGAGAGAGAGAGAGAGAGAGAGAGAGAGAGAGAGAGAGAGAGAGAGAGAGAGAGAGAGAGAGAGAGAGACACACAGAGGCACAGAGAGAGAGAGAGACACACAGAGGCAGAGGCAGAGACAGACACAGAGAGGCACAGAGAGAGAGAGAGACAGAGAGGCACAGAGAGAGAGACAGAGAGGCACAGAGAGAGAGAGAGAGGCACAGAGAGAGAGGCAGAGAGGCACAGAGAGAGAGACAGAGAGGCACAGAGAGAGAGACAGAGAGGCACAGAGAGAGAGAGAGAGGCACAGAGAGAGAGGCAGAGAGAGAGAGAGAGAGAGAGAGAGAGAGAGAGAGGGAGAGAGAGAGAGAGAGAGAGACAGAGAGAGAGAGAGAGAGAGAGAGAGAGAGAGAGAGAGAGAGAGAGAGAGAGAGAGAGA
>NC_140963.1:117115333-117192833 GCF_056783735.1 Eptatretus burgeri | reverse complement strand
GGGAAGAACCTGGACCGATAGATTTAAGCAGTTACTCCCCAGGCTCAAACGAAACAACATGTACAAGCTGCCAGAGGTCCGTATGGGATTGCTTAGAATCCTATATGGACCTCTGGTAGCGCTGATGAGCTGTATAGGATTGCTGAGGATCCAAAGCATGAACTTCCTTTGATGTGCATTGTAAGCAATCACAGTACTTTGTTTACAGAGTCAACATTCCAGTACAATTCATCTTGAAAGTGACCAAATAAGCAAAAACAAACACCATATGGCCAGTATTTTGAACAGCATTGTGAAGGCACAACATTGTTTTTGCAACGTTTGATGTCAAGGTTAATGTCCCACAAGTATTTGGTGCAATTTCCATAAATCTACATCAGGTGCATTCTTTCCAAATGATTTACCATTTCACTTTAAAAAAATGGAGTACAATCTTATCACAACGGAAACTTTCTGTGGCCAATTGTATCAAAAAAAAATTGTTTTGCTGTGAATTCTAAGACTGCCCCCACTGGCTCCACAGCCAGCTCACCGAGTGAAATTTTTAATAAAAAGGCTGCCTTTTAGCATTTTGGATGCACAGGCATGACATCACTGACTGGCATTTTGCATGCAGGGTGATTCAATGTGCGTGCCATCCATTAGAATGACGTCAAGCCAGAGTACCTTTCAGCGAGCACAGGTTGTTGGTGGACATTAAAAATGTAGGCGAGCTGTCGCCGGCACTCCAAATAAATCCCAAATTCCTGCCCTGACCGGCTGTTGAGGGATGGCAAACTACCCAGCACAACCCACGCCAAGAAATGGCTTTGACAGTCGCAACGCTCTGCAAGGACGAGGGATACATTGATGGTTAAATTAAATCTACGTTGCACCTGTGGCTTGACCTGCAGTTCCTATTTGGCCAAAAAAACAGTGCTTAATGAACTGGCCACAGCATTTTACTCAAATTGTTTGTAATAGCTGAACAAGTTGTAAAAAATTTAAAAAATTTTTAAAAACCACATTTCATGACTTAGGACCCATCATGCTTTTCAGCACGTACAGCCACAACTACATTCCTCCATCTTATTCAGTCTTGAGCAATACTCTCTGCACACTTCAGGGCAATCCCCCTTTCTAATCGAAGCTTATTTTCAGAAATTCTCCATATATTTATTGGTCCCCCCTCTTACTTTTCCCCATTGGTGTCCAAAACATGGCTTCTGTAGTCAAATGCCCTCTTGCTTTCTCATATGTCCTCCCCATTGCCATCTTCATTATTTGGCCTGTACCACAATATCTTTCTTTAGCCCTCAATCTTAATTCCACCACCAAAGGTGGATAGAGGTTATGTTTTCACCCATGTCTGTCTGGTTGTGAACAAAATATCTCAAAAAGTTGTTAATGGATTTGGATGAAATTTGGCGGACAGTTTGGGACTGTGATAAGGAAGAATTAATTCGGTTTTGGTGAAGAACCGAATCTGGATCTGAGAATTTTTGAAGTGCCTTTTCACCATTGAGTGATCGGGTTAAAACGATATAAAGTACAATATCCGAAAAAGTTATGGACCAATTCACGTGAAATGACAAGAACAAGCCGATTCGATTTTAGTTCAGGTCTGAATCCAGATCCGGCCCATCAGTGGAATACAAAACGTAAAGTAGATCAGCCTGGTGGAGGTATGCGCTCCACCGAGTGCCCCTCTAGGTTCCTCATTTCTTACCCTATTTGGCCAGAAAATCTTTAAGCTCCTTCTCAAACATCTCTGGTAGCTTGGATATGGTGCTGCGTTTGAGCCTGAGGAATAACTGCTGAAGTCCATCTGTCTGGATTCTTCCTGACATCTTTGTTCCTTTCACACTTCTTTCTAATTTAATTTATTTATTTTTCATAATTCTCTTTATTCATTCTAATTCTTGCTTTTTCTTCTCATTCATCTTTTACTCTCCATCTCTCTAAGGAGAAGTGAATTATTGCAGAAAGTTTTCTGAAAGGCTCACTTGGCTGCACCTGGATGGGTCTGAGGGTTGTGGAGTAGCGTCTGAAACCTGAATCCTATCCAGGTTCCTCAGGATGACTCCATCTTTGCTCTTTACTTCTTCGGGTTCCTTTTTGGTCTTCTGTTTCATCTATGGTGGAAGTCCGTCAGTTTGCGTTCCATTTCCTAATTTTTCATGTTTGTGTGCTCTATAACACCAATCTGACATTGAAATTGAATAGTGTAATCTTAGTTTTTAGTGATAGTTGTCTGAAATTCCAAATCTTTGATAGAGGATTAAACACACATTTCATTAGTGAGTGAAATTTGTTAAAATAAGATCACGCCTTTAATGGGATTTTATCAAGGCATTCCACATTGAACAACGAAGAAAAATTGATCAATTTTAAAAATGGTTCAATCAAAAGAAACCTCAGTTCAAAATTCAAAATTAACAATTCTCAAGCAGAGTTAGCACTCCCTGGTGACAAAGGTCAGATTGACAACTATCAATTTGATACTTGGAATAAATCTCAAAAGAGAAGAGGGTCGGGGGGTTTTGGAAAGGGGGAGGGGGGTTGTATTGTTGCGAATCGGGAAGCCATGAGCACACAGACATTCAGGTTCCTATAGCTTAGTTATTTCGAAAAGTATATGTTTTATAGATAGATTCCATCCCCTAGTCTAATGAATGAATCAATGTAAATGCGCTGTGAAGTTATTTTAATAGTCAGGTTTTCTTTCATTTAACAACACCAACGATAACAACGCCATCTTCACTTCCATCCTGACGCCATGACGCTCGCAACATTCTTCTCGTGCTCGTCAGCAGGCGCGCGTGGGCGGAGTCTAGCATAGGCATGGCGTCCCTCAGCCAATCGGCAAGGAGCGGGCGTCTTCCCCGCCCCGTCTCCGACTCAACACGATCGCCATTAGACACGTGGTCAGAGGAGAGGTGATGGGCGGAACCACAAACGCCTCTGCCCGGGACTCCGCCCAGGGGGATGGGAGTTGCCCCGCCTACCATGCGCCTGTCCAATGGAGGGCGGCCAGGGAATCGCGCGATGGTTCCGACCAATGAGAAGGCGAGTGGCCATAAAAAGAGGGCCCTCCCTCGATGGAAGGACAGAGAGAGTGTGGTCGGCACGAGCAAAAAAGAATGTGTGGTGTCCTGGGTCTGCTGGAGTGCACGTCTCTGCCCGGGTTCACGGCGGACTGCATCTCGCGTTTCAGAGGTGCCTCATCTGGCGCGTTAGAGTGAGCGACCCTTTTTCGTCGAGGGAGATCACCTCATCTCACCTCAGCTGGGTTCGGCTGCGCTGGTCCGTCCTTCGGTGACCGGAGCTCTGGGAAGGAGTGGACGCCCAGCCACGCGCTCGCGGCCTGGTAGCCAGCTACCCTGATCTTCAGCCCGACTGTCCTCCAGGCTGGAGGTCCAATTCTTTGTGTGTGCGTGTGTGTGCGTGCGCGTGTGCGTGTGCGTGTGCGTGTCCTGTCGGCCCCGTCTTTAAGTAATAATTGTATAAGTGCTTTGCTGTACATTATTTGCCTATTATTCGGTTTAGCTCTTGCCTGACGTGCTTCCCTCATTCCCCACCTATTGAATAAATAAACCCCTATTTGTTAAATGTTTTCAGCTCGTTCAAGTCTCTTCTTTCATTGACTGAGCGTGTCGCGTGCCGGGGAATGAGCTGGCCATTGCCGTTATAACGGGACAATCGGGACCGACGGTTCTCGGCGATTAAACCGCTCAGAATCGCACACGGAACGAGCGCGCTCAGCGGCTCGTTTCCGTACGGGTGCCGTCGAGGGTATGAAGACTCGGTAGATCGCTACGTGGTCTCTAGGTATTTTGAGATTTGGCGAATAACCCTGTACCACGTGGTGGAAATATTGACCCTTCACGGTCCAAAGCAAAGGACCCGTATTATCCGGAGTTTTCCGGAGAAGTACGATCTGAATTCCAGGCGATCGGTCGAGCCGACTTGCGGTTCTATCTCGCGGTCGTGCCCGCGGCCGATACCCGGCCCCATAACAGTATAACGTAGTTTAACATGCTTTCTCCCATGCAACTTCCAATTGGCCTTTCGTCGGTTACCAAGGAGAGATCAAGTCTGAGATGGTGCACCAACACAGATGACGAACAATTCCTGGAGACCTGCTCCCACACCCACAAATTGGAAAATTTGCTTATGTTAAATAAAAATCTATGTCCATGAGGAGTATTACTGAAATTATATAGTTTTTGAATATAAAAATATAAAATTGTCTAAAATTCTCTTATTGGTGGAGCGACCATTAAAATTCTCATCCATACAGTCAAACTGCTGGCATTATGCATCAATAAAAAATTAGGCCAAAACAGATCAAGCAATACAAAGTGAGAGATACAAAGAGAGTTATATTGTTTGAAGATGGATGTACGAAGGAAGAAACCAGAGTAGTAACGACTGCATAAGGCAGGTTTACTGAGGCTGCTGAGCAAATTAGCATACCATCACAACGTGGCCGCACACCATGAGGCCCACATTTTTGGTAAAAGCATGAACAAAATCGGTGAGAGCAGGACGGATTTCAGGAGGTCCAGTCAGCACCAGGCATTGGGGACTGGGGGAGAGAAAGGTGGTGGTGTATGTTGGTAGAAAGGTTCAACATGTCAGTAAAAGTATTATCACTCATTTCTTTTGACATCGATCAATTTGTTTGATATGAAGAGTAAAACAGTTGCTATGCGTTTCAAAGCAAAGCAAATATCACTAGCTATAAACACACCGGAAGTTTTTGACATGTTCCTCGACACCATACAGACGGAGGGCACTTTGCAGTGCCTGCTGATATGACAGTGCCTGTGTCGATGAGCCCCAGTTCACATCTGGGTATTTCAAGGAAAAGTTAGAGGTAAAATAATGATATCAGCATTTCAATCTCCACTCCACTTCACCCCTCCCCCAGAAAAAAGCTGTCCGAGATTGGTACTTGCACAATCATTTGCTGGAACCTTGGCCTTTGGACCTAAAAAATAGGCTTCTAGCTTTTGATCGGTGAACTAATTCAGTGACCCAATATGCAAATTCTGTTCAAAATTCAAATCAATCGGATGTAAATTGATAATTGTGACCTTGACCTTTTGACCTCAAAAACAATAGGCTTCTTGCTATGGACTAGTTCTACCAGGTTGTTAAGTTCCGTGAAGATCGGTGTAGAATCGAGACCTGTCGGCGATTGCCAGCCACAGGCAGACAGCATAGCAGACCAGACCAGACCAACCAATGTACAGTGCATGCGAATCTTCAATTTCACAAATAATAACCTACAACACTTTCAATCCTCAAAGAACATAAACCTCAAGAACAGGCAAGACAGGCTGCATTAGATGCCCTCAAGGACAAAAAGCAGACTTCACATTTGATAAACCTCACCCAACCAAGTGACTCCAAACAACTTCAAGAAACCAAACAAAAAGGAACCACGGCCATAGTACACATTACATGTCGATCTTTTCCTCACCTGGCTTTTTATAGGCAACGTAGAGATACAGGCCGAGCACAACAAAACACGTCACGAGGGCAGCCCACCAGTTGATAATGAACATAACGGCACAGCACAACACAGCACCAAACAACGAGACCCACATGTTGTAGTACTGGAATGCAGGTCGCCAACCTTCATGGGAGAGAATAAATATTTTAAAATATTTCTTTAGACAAATGAGGGAAAGGGATGCATCCAGTAAATACTACCACAGACCAATCCAATGTAGTGCATGTACACGCCGTAATTTTGTCGGACAGATGCAAACTGGTGTGCCTCAACGTGGTGTTCTGGGCCTAGTTCTTTTCTTGATCTTCATCAATGATCTCTGACTCTCTGGAAAATCCTCTTTATCGATTTGCTGATGACTCCACCCACTACCATGACACCCCTCATCCTTCAGACAGTCAGGCTGCAGCCTCTTCTCTCTCTTCAGACACCATGACAAAATCACAAGCTGGTGAAACACTTGGAATATGGCTTTCAATCCTGATAAATCTCACACTCTCACTACCCCTTTCTGAAAGGACCATCTGGCAAACCCTCAGATCTACTTTCTTAACAATCCTGTTGAGGAAGTTGTCATTCATTCAAACTCCTGGGTCTCACCATCAGGCATGATTTTTCTTGCGCAAACTACGTATCCAAGTTGGCCTCCACAGCCAGCCACCAACTTGGTATCCTCTGTTATACTGTTATGAATCTAGAAGTCATGAGCACTCAACATACAGGTCCTATAGCTCAGTTATTTCGATAAGTAAATGTGGATAGATAGCTCCCTTTCCCTTGTTTAATGGGTAATTAAATGTTCATGCGCTGTGGAGTTATTTTGAGAGTCAGGGTTTTCTTTCATTTTAAATCAACTATAAGTACAACAACAGCAGCATCACCCTCACCTCGCTTCCTCACACCGACGCCATGGCCTACGTGCATGCCGGCACGTACGTGGGGGGAGTCCAATGTGCCAGGCGGGGTTTCTTTGGGGCATTGGCATCTTGGATTTCGCTCCAAATATGGGCATGGCGCCCCTCTCAGCCAATCGTAGGGGTGCGAGCGAGATTGCCGTCGGGTAGCCAACGAGAGAGGGCTAGGCCTGAATGGACGCCGCGGAAGAGAAAGAAAGGAAAGGAGAGCGGAGGATAAAGCGTGGCGGATCTGCTGGAAAAAAAAATAGGAGAGTTTTGGTTGTCGGGACGAGCGCTGAACGGAGCTCCGGACTTTGATCGCTCTCGCTGGCGCCTGGTTCTTCGGGCCGTTTCTTAGAGCACGTTTTCTGGGCTATGCTCGTCCCGTCGCTGGCGCCTGGTTCTTCGGAACGCATCTCGACGCTGGCCTGGTTCACTCGTGTCAGCCAAACCACACAAGGTGGACAGGTCCATGTCCTTCTGGGTATATTTGTGTGTGTGCGTCTGTCAGTGGGCCTGATTTTAAGTAGTAAATTAAGTGCCTTTGCTGTGCATTATTTGCCTTGCATCTCTTAGTCATGATAACTCTGCCCTTGCATGCTTCCCTCCTTCCCCACCACCTGTTAATAAATACCCTATTTGTTAAATGTATCAGCTCGTTTTTGTGTTTCTTGTTTTGGTTTAACACAGCGAGTGGTGGGGAATTAGAAAGGCCGTTGTTGCCGTAGATTCGTGGTCCCTAACCTTTTGATCCCACGGGCCGCATTCACTACTCCCAAGGATGTTGGGAGCCAGAAAAAAATTGATGCATTTTATTGAGAAACTTGAGTCACACAACGTTTGTGTTGAGAAATCGATACAACGTTTGGGGTTTATTGGAGTATTGTTTTTTTTTAATCAATAAATTTTATATGTATTCGATTGATTGATCGATTGTTCACTCACTGTAATTCTGAACAAATTTCCGTTCGGGGTGTAATTAATTTTCAATACTGCCGCAAGATAAAATCAAATTGATTTGATTCCTCCCGGCGGTAAGCGGCAGTGGTATTGTGTAAGGCTTTTCAGGTCACGGCGCCGGCCGGCAGTGGCATTGTGTAAACCCCTTTACAATTGCTACATGGAATGCGTTTTGATTGGAAAGTCCTCGCGGGCCGCAGTATAGGACTCCACGGGCCGCATGCGGCCCACAGGCCGCAGGTTGGGGACCAATGCCGTAGATGGACGTTTGGACTGACGGATCTCGGTAACCATCCGCTCGGGTTACGCACGGTTCGAGCTCACTACTGGCTCGATCCGCTCGAGCTCCGCCAAGGACGAATTTCCCCGGTAGTTTGGACAACGTGGGTATTTAGGTAAATTCAAATTTGCAATCGACCCTATCTCACGTGGTCGACTTATTGGTGATCTTCGGTCCGATAAAGGACCCGTCGGCTCCGGAGTTATTCGGGGTGACGACCTATAAATTCCGGGTGTTCGGCAGAGGCGACCCTACTGCTCCACCTAGCGGTCGTGCTCGCAACCGATCCCCGGCCCGCAACAATACAAAGTCCTTCCTTGGCACACCTTAACTATCCACCTACAAGGCCTTCATCTGCAGCTTGATGGAGTACTGCTCCCCCCTCTGGGTTGGCTGCTCTGCTTCACATCTTGCTCAGCTTGATGCCATGCAAACAAAGGTCTTCAAGACCATTGGAATCTCCTGTGCTGATGCTGAGTCTATCACTTTGCCATCGCAGACAGGTCATTGGTCTCAGTCTTCTACCTCCTCCTTTGTAGTCTTGCACCCTCTGCTCTTTTCATGCTTTGCCGCCACCCACCCCTCACCCCTCACCCCCCCCCCCCCCGGTATCTGCAGGGCTCACACGGTCCACCATCAACCCCTTTCTGGTGAAACTACCTAAATCCACAGGATCACTGCTCATCTCCACTCATTTGTTCTTCCTTTTTCCCCCCACATATGGAATAAACTTTCACATCCTCTTCAATCTCATTCCTCCCTCCAGGTCTTCAAGACAGTTGTTCACCACAATCTCAGATCGTCCTCAATCCAAAACCATGATCTTTTCTACTCTCGTTAACCCCACCCAAATCCCTCCTAATTTTCCAGTCTTTCCTCCTTGGAGTTTCCTTCTCCATTCAACCGTGTTTTGCGTCCTGTTTTTGTCTGTTACATTGTGATCCATTCAGTGTGCCAGCTCTTCCATAAGCAAGGAGAAGGAGTAGGAGTAGAAGGAAGAGTAGAAGGAAGAGTAGAAGGAAGAGTAGAAGGAAGAGTAGAAGGAAGAGTAGAAGGAAGAGTAGAAGGAAGAGTAGAAGGAAGAGTAGAAGGAAGAGTAGAAGGAAGAGTAGAAGGAAGAGTAGAAGGAAGAGTAGAAGGAAGAGTAGAAGGAAGAGTAGAAGGAAGAGTAGAAGGAAGAGTAGAAGGAAGAGTAGAAGGAAGAGTAGAAGGAAGAGTAGAAGGAAGAGTAGAAGGAAGAGTAGAAGGAAGAGTAGAAGGAAGATGGAGAAGGAAGATGTAGAAGGAAGAGTAGAAGGAAGAGTAGAAGGAAGAGTAGAAGGAAGATGGAGAAGGAAGATGGAGAAGGAAGAGTAGAAGGAAGAGTAGAAGGAAGAGTAGAAGGAAGAGTAGAAGGAGGAGAAGGAGAAGGAGAAGGAGAAGGAGAAGGAGAAGAAGGAGGAGAAGGAGAAGGAGGAGAAGGAGGAGAAGGAGAAGGAGGAGAAGGAGAAGGAGGAGAAGGAGAAGGAGAAGGAGGAGAAGGAGAAGGAGAAGGAGAAGGAGAAGGAGAAGGAGAAGGAGGAGAAGGAGAAGGAGGAGAAGGAGGAGAAGGAGAAGGAGAAGGAGGAGAAGGAGAAGGAGAAGGAGAAGGAGAAGGAGAAGGAGGAGAAGGAGAAGGAGAAGAAGGAGAAGAAGGAGGAGAAGGAGAAGGAGGAGAAGGAGAAGGAGGAGAAGGAGAAGGAGAAGGAGAAGGAGAAGGAGGAGGAGGAGAAGGAGAAGGAGGAGAAGGAGAAGGAGAAGAAAACTATCTTGGATTGTCAAGTTAGTCTCAGGACGACCTCAACATTTACCAAAAACATTCCCACCTGGAGAGTTTGCCAGAGAAGCATGGAAGCAGGAATAATTGATGAGCGTATACGATGCCAAGAAGAAGTTAGAAATAATAGGGGCGATGGTGTTGAGTTCACCTGTGGGTTACACATAGGCAAAGTTCACGTGATCACAAAACAGATGCGAAAACGAACAAGAGCAGGACTGGGAAAGAATAATAAGTACCGATGAGGATGAAACCGAGAGCGATGAAAAAGGCGAGGACGTATCCACGAATCGGCTCATTGTTCCGCCCATAGCCGACAGAGAAGTAGTTCAACTTGGGATATATGTGATCAATACACAAAGCCTAACAAGGGGTCAGTGAGATGACAATGATGGCAAAAAATTGTTTTCGGTCATCGACTACCCACATGAAAAAATAGTTAATCTACCAAACAACATTACAAAACTTGGTGGTGTCATGGTTGGAGCATCTGTTCCGAGTCTGGGAGGTCGGTGGTTCGAACCCAACCATGTCTGAGTCATAACAAATAAATACTTTTTTTAAATGATAATGTGCTGCTTCCTTGCTTGATGCTCAGTATTTAAAAAGGACAGAGCATGGACAAACAACCATAGATTGGCAACCATTGCACAGGCTAGGCTTACAGCATCATGGAATGCCTTTGAATGGTTTGTCAGATATATTTGTGCTATACAAATTCTGTAGATTATGATCCCCATACAGTTTTTAAAAAGTGGGGGGATATTGTAATCGGCTCTGTCTGTCTATTCGTCTATCGATCCGTCACATTATCTCCAAACAGTTATGTCGAAATTCACTAAACTTCGTAGTTATAGATCACCACATAGCAAGAAGTTGCAAGGGCAGTATCATTTTTGGCACCACCAATGGGGCCCTGTGGCAGGGTCAAAACGTCAAATCCCCCAAAAATGCAATTACAGGTACATGTTAAAACATTTTGGATTTAGAAAGAGAAAGAAAAAATAAAATAAAAAGAGAAAAGAGTGCAGTTGGACAGACCCATCATGTTCAAACTATGCAGCCTGACAAAGTGAAAAAGAAAACTTCCAGAGCTAACATCCGACAATCCTTCCGACATAAACTACAGAAACTACTTCGGGACAACGTTGGCTTTGAGCCTCGTTTTAAAACAGCTTTGAATAAGATCCGTTTGCACCAACTGCACCTGGAATATCTTGGGTGCACCGACAAATGATGCGAGGGCCGAGGAAAGAGTCGCTGAAAAAATACCAGCTGTAATGAGTGGAGCAAACGCAGAAATCGTACTCATTACCTGCAAAAGCATCATCGACATTACGTTTGAGATGTTTCATGTGCAAGGAAAGGAAAAGTGGAAAAAATATACACAAAGGAGCGTACGAGTGAGAAAGCAACCTGGAAGTTGTTGACAAGACCGTAGCCACAGGATGAGACGGTGCATGTCGTAAAGTTGTATCCCAAATTGCAGGCAGCCTCTGTGCAGTTCGCAAAGCTGGATAATGGAACACTGTCGTTTAAAGCCCCCGTCGCATCACGCACAGTCGTGGCACCTGGCACAAGGTTTGAGAAAATGAAGGTAGAAATCAACCTTTTGTAGATCAAGGAAACTGCTTCGCTTTGTGACATTATGCCGACTTGACTCAGAGCCAGTTACATGGAGTCTCGGGTTACTCTCAGAGGCCACCCCAGTGAAGGTACAGACCTACACAGATGGCAGCGAGCACGTAGGTGACAGTTGTGATGACTATGGCCAGCATGGTTCCCAGAGGAATGGCTCTCTGTGGATCCTGCAAATTCACAAGAGTTACTCACAGGGGCATACATAGGAGAACAACATCGTTTCCTTCTATGATGTTCAGTTTATTCACAAGTATTTGCTTGCATTCCAATTTGGTTTGTGTTTTGTATATGCAATGACGAAAGACATTCAGTCCGAAGATCCTTGTCATATGCATGTAAACGTAATCTTGGACTTAGATTACAGCATTACAACATGGGTGAACCATTGCTCTATTATAACTGAAAGCAAGATGTTTGAACCTTGTGCTCTACAGCTTATGAGGTTGGTGATGAGAATCCCTTCGAAATATACAACCCAAACAGAGGATGGACACAATAGGATGACTGACAACCCAGAGAGCGAATCGGCGATGGACGGTGAACGAGAGGAGAGCAGCACTCAATTCAAAATTCAAATACCAGGGAATAGCTCGACGAATGAGCTGTAATTGGAGAAGGCTCGAGATTCCAGTGAACATCCTTAAAAGAGCCCTTGGGGTAAATATATGATGCAGAACTGAAAAAGTTCAAACTTAAAAGAAAAAAGAAAAGAAAGAAAACGTCAGATTGGTCCTCAAAACGTAATCCGAATTAAAGAAAAAGGAGGATATTTTGAGCCATAGGAGCCAAAATGGGAATGGGGAAATGTCCACTCCATCCCACTATCACCACATAGGCCTACAATTTATGGGTGCACAGGTCACTCGTACACTGTAATGGGCATAGTGAATGCATTTGTGTATCAAATCTGTGGTTATTGCCCGTGTCATTGTGGTGCTTATTCCTTCACTATTTTTATTTAAATAATTATTATTTAATTTCAATAAATTAATTGAAATTGAACTTTCTGCACCCACTCTGGGTGGGGAAACAGCGAGTTGAACCGATTAGCTTCCAACATATCCAATTATATCATACCTTTAATTCATATTTCTCCTTTGCCATAGTCAATAAAATGCCGTTTAATTTCCTTTTTTTCCATTATAATGATGCCTCTCATGGTACTTCGTTAAAACTGACATTCTTGCGGCAATCAAATTCATCATGCAACTCTTCATTTTGTATCCCACTGATAGGCCAGATCAGGATCCAGACTTTAACCAAAATCTAATCGGCTTGTTAGGGGAGTATCAACGGAGGGTATCCGTGCATCCAATGGAAAAAATTGGCTGGTGGATATCCTTACTGCTGGCCGGTGGATAAAAATGTTAATTTGCACACCTGATATACAACTTGAAGATATATTACAATGAATTAAAATATTAATTTACTGGATATTATTCTTAGTTTCAGGCTGTTGTATTCAATTTTCTATGATTTTGCCTATTGTGGTGGCCATTTTGGATGCCATCTTGGAATTTAAGCATTGTAACAAAATTCAATCACTAGGTATGAGTTACTAATGATGAGAAAGACATTATTCTAATGAATAATTTACAATTTTGTCAGTTTTTGGCTGTTGTATACAATTTTCTATGATTTTGCATATTTTGGCGGCCATTTTGGACACCATCGTGGATTTTTAAGTGGCAACAAAGCCCAATTATCAAACTAGTAACTAATGATCAAGAACCAAATCCCAATGATTATTTTTACAATTTGCCACATTTTGTTATGTTATATACCGTATTCTATGATTTTACCCATTTCGGCGGCCATTTTGGACGCTGTCTTTAATATCGCAGGAATGCCGGGAATTTTTTTTTTTTGTTAACATCTCAAATGTTATAAAAGGAAGCTTAAAAAGTTGGTTTAGTAAAGTCCTGGGGGGGGGGGGGGGGAGAGTGTGCACGGAAGCCCTGCGTAGATACTTGACTATGTTCTTGTCACCTAACAAACTCATCCACACCTTTTTCAAGTATGTGTGTATGTATGTATGTGTGTATGTATGTATGTATGTGTGTATGTATGTATGTATGTGTGTATGTATGTATGTATGTATGTATGTGTGTATGTATGTATGTGTGTATGTATGTATGTATGTGTGTATGTATGTATGTGTGTATGTATGTATGTATGTGTGTATGTATGTATGTATGTATGTGTGTATGTATGTATGTATGTGTGTATGTATGTATGTATGTATGTATGTATGTATGTATGTATGTATGTATGTATATATGTATATATATATATATATATATATATATATATATATATATATATATATATTGTTGCGGATTCGCGCTCGCCGGCGTGCGGACGGCCACGTAACTCGAATCGCGGCACGTCGCCCACCGGACGGACAATCCAGTCGTGACCCTCTCGGACTAACGCCGGGAACCAGTCACGGGTGGACCTTTCGGTCTCACCGCGATCGAGCCAATCGGCCCCCGCGTGGGATAGGGTTGCTCGCCAAATTCGACCTCCCTAAGTACCCACACGGAGGGTAGACCGGGCGATCGCACCTCGCCGCAGGTCGACTTCGGACACGGGCCACTTAAGCGACCCGTTCCGGACTATCGGGATAACCGAGCAGTGTTATTCGTCGGCCTCGACGGTTCGATTAATTATCGGGCGTCTCAGCCCACGACCAACCCTTTACGTGAAGCAAGATGGGGATTCAATGAAAGAAATGACGAAGCGAAGCGGGAAAACAGTTCAATAATAAGCACATTTATTTCGCGATGAACGGAAAGCACACATATACAATTCCACCAAAAGCACATGGAAAAGAAGACAAAAAGCAATATTACACACAAAGCAAATGCAACAATGCAGATCTATCCGACTACCGGGCACACGGCAACACTTATACAATTTTACTTCACAGACGGCGCCGACAACACATATTCCCAAAGCAAAAGAAAAGAGAACCACCCTCCAGGATGAGGGGGTAGGCGGGCCTGGGGCCGAGACCGTGTCGGGCCGACCCGTCTGATGATGAGACGCGGAGCGGCGGTGGTGCCTCAACTCCGCGGGCCTCGCGGACAGTGTCTGGTAGGGGGTGGGAAGGGGGCCCCCTTTGTCGCACTATCTCAGCGCGGGGGGGAAACAGGAGAGGGTTGCTGATGCTCGGGGAAAGGAGGATTTCACAAAATCTCGGGTCCCGCGACGAGCGTCTCCACCACGACCTCGGTCGCGCCGCCGGCCTTTCCCTCCGCAGTTCCCCGAATCCGACGCGAGCACCCCCTCAACCGCCTTCGCCGCCGCCGCCTTTCCACAGCTTCGTCCTCTTCACTCCGACTCCGCGAACTCCCAACTGCGAACTGCCACTTCAACTCAACTCTTCCTCCGCTTCCAACTCAACTGAACTCGACTGACGAACGCAGTCGTTTTTATAAGCCCCGTGGCTTCGCTCTTCCACCCTTGACCCTCTGCCTCCGACCTTTCACCTCGCTCCCAATTGGCCCGAGGAAAAGTGGGCGTGAATGCTTTTTGATCCATGAATTTGCATATAGCGACCGCCCTCCAACGCCCTGGAGGCGGGGCCAAACCGCCCCTTGCTCACCGATTGGACGGAACAAAAGTGGGCGTGAGTCGTTTTTGATCCGTTTTTCTGCAGAAAGTCCACGATGCTTTTGAACACGCTGCTCGGTGCGCGCCCTACACGAGTCCAGCATCGGTGCCCACGAGTGGCACGAGATGACGGTGACGCGATGGTGGCGAGTTGTGACGGTGAAGGTCGTGGCGGTTGTGGTGAAGCGGCGTTGTGGTTGGTGGTTGTTGTTGTGATGGCCGCGTTATGGTTGGTGGTTGTTGTGTGATGGCTGTTGAGACGTGGTTGGTGGTGGTAATAATGGCGGCTGGTCCAAAATAAAGATAGTAAAAGAAAAACGGCTATCCTGAAGAGTCGCAGCCCTCATGAATGACATTTATTCCCTCTAGACAACGGGTTTGGGCCTAACTACACATATACTTACCGAGATATCTCACCTAAGGGACCTGAATGGTGGTTTGCGAATTTGGTCAACCACAACAATATATATATATATATATATATATATATATATATATATATATATATATATATATGTATATACATATACATATATATAAACATATATATACATATACATATATATATATATCTATACATATATATATATATATATATATATATCTATACATATATATATATATATATATATCTATACATATATATATATATATATCTATATATCTATACATATATGTATATATATCTATACATATATATATATATATATATATATATATATATATATATATATATATATATATATATATATATATATATACTATATATATATATATATATATATATATATATATATATATATATATATATATATATATATATATATATATATATATATATATATATATATATATATATATATATATCTATACATATATATATATAACCGGGTGTAGTGGTGTGCGCCTGTAATCCGGCTACTCGGAGGCTTGGGTTGGAGGATCGCTTGAGGACAGGAGCACTGCGCTGGACCATGCTATGAGAGGGTGGAGGGCAGCCTGGAATCATGGCGAAACCCAATCCTTATCCCTGTGTCGTAAGAGGCGACCAGGGTTGCGTCAGGAAGGGCATCCGGCGTAAAACCTATTCCAAATCAGTATGCGGATCATAACGGATGATCCGCTGTGGCGACCCCGAACGGGAGCAGCCGAAAGAAGAAGAAGAAGATATTATATATATATATATATATATATATATATATATATATATATATATATATATATATATATATATACATATATATATACATATATATACATACATATACAGACACACACATACATATACATATTGTTGCGGTTCTCGGAACCGCATGCATACAACAGATAGGTGTCCCGAGACAGTTATTCCATAACTGTATGGAAGTAGTATTCAAATACATGTTTACTTTTCTTAATCAGTCATATATAATAGTCATGATCCCTCAAAAATTGAACATTTTCATTTTTCCCCGAAATTCAGGTGAGTATTGCAAATAAATGACAAGGTATACCACTTCAAATTATTCACCATTGGAAAGAGCATATTCAAGTTTACAAAAGTGTCAAATATCAAAGTGGTATATTTTTTTTTAAATATATTTTATATATTTTTTTAAAACTGTTAACACAGTCGTGAATACATGAAGTGTGCGTATGGTGTGGGCACCATGGTAATCATGAATGATTAGTTCTATGATTCAAATTAATAATACAAAAATATGTCACATACTGCAATAACAATGTAATAAAACATTTCACGAAAATGATTTGAATAGGTCCTTGATCTGCTTTTCCAAGTCAGGTGCGAGCTTGTACTGCCTCCCAGTTGACGTTAGGGGAGCATCAATAACTTTCATCACATGGACCAAAAAGAACCCAACAAATGTCCTCCCTTGAATGTAACTATATACACTGCTGACATCAGCAGATCAGCCACTATTCCTGAGTTCTATTCTAACAAAGAATTACAAATTCAAATTTCAAAGTATTGTGTTCATGGTATCCTAATAGCAGATGATATGTATGTACATTGAATATACATGTACTACACATATGTACTACACGTAAAAGGACTGTTCATTAAATAGCACACACAACGCGAACAGCACTGGCAGATCATTTATTAAAATATTTTTAAAATATTGATAGAAACATAATACCACTTATTTTTTTTTTTTTTTTGTATACCTTGGTCGAGGCTCGTATGAGAGCGAACACACAACTCACAGCAAGGAGGCATGAGACAAGAGGGGCGGGAGTGGAAGGGACAAAACAGTGGGGAGCAGACACATTAGGTGAACTGTGGAAGGGAGAGGGATGGGGATGGGACGGGGAACATGGCGAAGAGAAGATGGACATTTCAGGGACTTTCAGGAAGGAAAGCAGGAGAAATGAAGGAAGTGGGCTTGGGTGGATTATCGGGGGTAGAAAAGATCGAGGATTTGGATGGGGGAAGATAAGAGGTGGTGGTGAACAGCTGTTTTGAAAGCCTGGAG
Source organism: Eptatretus burgeri (assembly GCF_056783735.1). Taxonomy (NCBI): domain Eukaryota; kingdom Metazoa; phylum Chordata; class Myxini; order Myxiniformes; family Myxinidae; genus Eptatretus; species Eptatretus burgeri. Next base: position 117,175,663 of record NC_140963.1, on the reverse strand, counting down.
GGAAGAATGGGAAAGAATAGAGTGAGGAAGTTTATTCCAAAGGCGGGAAAAAGAGGAATGAAAGGGTGAAGATGAGCAGTGATTCGTAATTTTGGTAGTTTTACCAGAAGGGGGTTGTTGGCGGACCTTGAGCGCCCTGTGGAAATGTGGTGGGGACAAATCGCAGAGAGAGCAGGGGGGCAAGGCTGGAGAGGAGTCGGTAGAAGACAGAAAGACCACCGACCAACCTGCGGTGATTGAGTGAGAGGCCCAAAGACTCAGCTTCATTGCGGGAGATGCCGATGATCTTAAATGCCCTGGTTTCGACAGCGTGAAGCCGAGAAAGGTGGGAGGCAGGAGCACCAGCCCAGAGGGGAGAGCAGTACTCCATCAGGCTACGGACAAAAGCTTTGTAAGTGGTCAGGAGCTCAAGAGGGCCGAGGAAGGACTTAGCACGACGGAGGATTCCCAGTCAGCGACTGGCTTTTGAGGCGAGGTTGGAAATGTGACTTTCCCAGGAAAGGTCATGGCAGATAGTGAGACCTAGAAGCTTGAAAGAAAAGACTTCTTCCAGAGGATTGTTGAGAAAGTGGATGGGGGGGGGGGGTTTGTAAACGGTCCTTTCGAAGAGACATAGTGAGAGTGTGAGATTTGTCTGGATTGAAAGACATGTTCCACGTGTTGGACCAGTTTGTGATTTTATCCAGATCTGCAGTGAGCGAAGAAGCTGCTGCTTGCCGGTCTGAGGGATGACAGATGGTACGGCAGAGGGTGGAGTCGTCGGCAAAGAGAAATAGAGGATTTTCCAGAGAGTCCGAGAGATCATTGATGAAAACCAGAAAAAGAACAGGGCCCAGAACGCTACCTTGAGGAACTCCAGCCTGCACAGGAAGAGGGGATGAAAGAACTCCATTTAGGGCCACACGTTGACTGCGACAGGAGAGGAAGTCTGCGAGCCATGAGTGGAGATGGCCTTGAACTTTCATCACATGGACCAATATTTGATATTTGACACTTCTGTAAACTCGAATATGCCCTTTCCAATGCTGAACAATTTGAAGTGGTATACATTGTCATATATTTGCAATACTCAACTGAATTTCGGGGAAAAATGAAAATTTTCAATTTTTGAGGGATCATGACTATTATATATGACTGATTAAGAAAAGTAAACATGTATTTGAATACTACTATCATACAGTTATTACCTGATAAAAATTCAAGCTTCTGGGATGGGTCAATAAAAATATATGGGGTCTCAAAGTTGGGTCTTCATACAAAACCAACATTTTTTTTCAGGATTTCAACTGATCAGGTCATAAAAATTAAGAGGTATGCTCAGTTTTATGGTTGTTTCTTACAGAGTAGTTATAGAAGAATAATCTCTGAAAATTTCAAGGCTCTAGCATTAATATTTTAGAAGTTGTGGAAGTTTAAAAGTAGCCATTCATTTTGTGATGCTCGCAACGACCATAAAAATAGGGCCACAACCACATTTTCAACCCTCAATATCTCGGAGTTGACCACATCTATGGACCTAAAATTTTACGCAGCTTCATTTTGATACCTGGGAACTATTTTATGAAAGTTTAAAGTAAATCTGAGGGGGTCAACTGGGAAGCCTCCGGTGATACGAGATGGAATGACTGAGGTAAATCAGCACGTGTGGCACCACGGTGAGGAAACTGCTGCACAGGTCCTCATTCCCGGGCGAGCCCTAAACCCGGCGTGTGCGGCAAGTGATGTGCGCTTGGCAGTGCGGGGTTGTCGACTCGGGCTTCCGGTGGTCTGGGGAGAATTGCCGATTGCATTCGAAAGGCATGCGAATAAATACCTCTTAAGAGGCTGCACAAATGGTGTTTTTCACGAAACGGGAAACACAGCCAGCACAAAACCCACATTGCACAAGACGCGTACGGAGGCCGATAAAGCAGACTCCACGCCATGTTGGGCAGGATACGAGTGTGCGGGTAGAAGCGGCTTGTTCATTTTTTTACCTCAATATCCAACATATTGGTGTTCGCCCCACATACACACTCGCGGAGTCATGTGAACGCGAGCACTGGCCACGTGCGTAATGGCGGAACCGCGCGCACTTTATGGAATGTGCTCGAAAGCAGACACGTATGCCGCTCGTGAAACGTGCATGGATTCATCCATGGCGATGTACCTTCGGTCCTCGCTGGCAGCGGTGGATGCTTCACGGATGGTGAACGTCTTCTCGTCTCTGCGGCCAGCTAGGCTGCGATCGAGCCAGGGAATGTAGTGTGGACAACGTTGGCGCGTGCGGAACGAATGCGTCGATTGGCGCTGGTCGGATGCCCAAGCTGGCGTGTGGGACGCTCGATCGCTCGCCCGGGTATTTTTGCAGGTTGATTCGAGTGACAATTTCGGTGTGGGCGATTCATGTCATCTCGTGGATTCGGGTGATGACGTTTGGATTCGGCATGGCCCCTCCCCAAGAGCTGTGGGCCCTAAAAAGGTCGGGGCAGTTCCTCTTGCCAGGACTGTCTGTGGTTTCCTGCTTCTTGTCTCCACCTCCTCATCTCCTCCCATGCTTCGTCGACACAACTACGACCCGCCTCCTGCTCTTTGACTCCGCCTCCTCTTCTCCACCCACACGTCGACCCCACCGATTGCTCCACTCTCACCCTCTGGATTCCGCCCTTCTCCACGAGTACAGTCTCCACACGTACGGCTTGGGCCAGAGGCAACGCGCCCACTGTAGGGTACCGCACCCCAGAGCACCCCCCCCGAAACGTATTGGTGGCACGTCGTGCCATCGGGCACACAGGTACCGAGATCATAACATCAACTCCCCCCCCCCCCCCCCCCGGTTTCAAAACTCCCTCTACATCGGGTTCTGTGTCTGTGTGTGAATGTGTTGGCGCCTGTCGACGATTGTTATCATTGTTATTGTTATTATTTCCGCGTTAAGTCTGCTCTGTGTCCCCTTTTGTAAGTTGCCTGTTTATTGTCGCACCACGCTTCTTTCTATCTCTGCACAACACACCCCAATAAATCTTCACTGTGCCACATAGTTTTCCTCACCGACTTGTAAGTAAATAATTACCATTGGGGAATGTTCCCAGCTCGTTTTTGTCTTTTCTTCCATTGATCCAGCATGGTCCGAATCCTAGCTTAGCCGGGACTTTACTCCCAATGATCCGTTCCTTTTAGCTGGTACGTCCTTGGCAGTGTCGCTCGGCTGCATCCGAACTGGTAAAGTGATCCGGTCCGGTAGAGTGATCCGGTTCGGACAAGGTGTACCGAGGGCGTGTTTCCCCGGTAATTAAACCACGTGATTAATTAGGTACCCCGATTAACCCATAGATGGGAGGACCCCAGGTCACGCGGTTGAGTTATTGGCATTCACGTTCGGTTAAGCGACCTGCCGCGTCACGGAATTATCCGTGTACGACGGCCTACAATTCCGGGGAGTCTGGTGGGAACCGACATGGCTTCCCCCACCTTGTGGTCTTCTCACTCGGCCCGCAAATATATATATATATATATATATATATATATATATATATATAATTCATAAAATAATGCATTCATGTGAATGGCAGTCAGTAAAGGAACAACATGCAGTTGAGGCGAGCGAAGGGGCAGACGAGAAAGCAAGAAAATTCTCGAAAAATTGAGAAGAGAAAAAAAAAATTGAGAGGATACGAAGAGAAAGGTACTTAGGGAATGGTATGGGAAGGAAGGACAGGGGTAGGGGTGGGGGGGACAGGTACAAATGGTAAATAGAAGAGGATAGGCACATGGGGCACAAGTAATAATTTGAAGGCTTCTAGTGGAATTATCTGGCTTTTGTGTGGGACGGCAGCACGACTCGTACTACAGAGCCCGATTTCACCAAACTGAGATCCTGGTCGGTCAAATTCCATTTCAATGAGTGACAAAAATTGTCCACATTCAAGATGTACTAAAATTTGCAAGTGAACATGGACACAAGACTTGTAGTGCCACGTACCTGCATATACCAAGGTACACGATGAAAAAAATTTTTTTTGAATTAACGTATCAAAAGTAATAAAAAAAAAAAAAAAGACATGTTTCTCAGACAAGAGCACTGCATGTGGATGCAACACAAGATTCCACACACGTACAACTAGGAAAGAAGCAGCAGCACACACTATTACAAGTCATTAGACAAATGTTTGAGCAAACGACTGTGCAGCTTGGAACCCAGGCTTAAATATCCATGGAACTGGTTACATCCTCACTCTGCGTGAAATATATTACAAGCTCCTTCAAGGGGAATGGGAGAAAGAATCATCTCTTCCACCCTCCATTACCTTGATTTTAAACATTTTAATTGAAAAACTGGTAACTACTCTTTATGAATCCCACGACTCGTATGTTTTTGCAAGTGTGGGACAGGTTTGTGCAGGACCGATAACGCATCCACCTCGAGAATCGCACACAGATCAGTTCCACACTTGCTCATGAAGTCATTAAGGTTCTTATCAGAGGCCATTATAAACAGTAACATCAGTCAAAGGCAGAATGCATTTTCATGGAGCTTATGACGTCTGCCCAACGAAGGTGGACGGAGGTTATGTTTTCACCCCTGTCAAGTTGTGGACGGATTTCGGTGAAACTTGGTGGGCAGGTTGGGTGTGTGACAAGGACGAACCGATTAGCTTTAGAAGATCTGGATCCGGACCAGGGTGGAGGTATGCGCTCTACCGAGTTCCCTTGTCGTTGGAAATGTAATCTGCCCTTACATGCTAACAAGGCATCCAATCAAGGGTGCAATGTTAGCAACTACAACATGGGGAAAATAAAATTCATTATTGGACACAAGTCAGGGTCGCATTCCGTGAAAGGCGGAGCAAAACAAAAGCCACGGGGAAAGATAAAACTTCTCACCTCCAAATCTCCTGAAATGTTTGCTCCTGCCAGGATTCCGGTTGCAGCAGGGAAGAATATCGAAAAAACCGAGAAAAACGTCTCACTGTGACGAAAATCCGGGCCAAAGTTTTCGGAGAAGATTGCGGCTACACAACACACAAAAACAAAACAAGAAAGAGCAATCACAGATTGCAGACCCTTGACATGGCTTGTTTTATGTGGTGTATTTTGTGTGGCAAATAAATGGAAGGATGTACTAAATGCAAATGAAAGGTCTAAATGGTCGAGTTGTAAGTGTGTAAAGGGCAAAGGTTTGAAAAGTTGTGAAGGTCGAAAGGTCTAAAGGTCTAAAGGGTGAAATTTAAAGTCTAATGGGTCGGAATTGTATGAAGGAGATAAAAGGGGAGAAGAGTCGAAGGGTCTTCGGGGTTCAAAAGGGTCTCAGAGGATCTAAAGGGTCTTGGAGGTCTCAGGGTTCTAAATGGTGTAACAGGGTCTGTGAGCATCAAGTCTATTATGGGTGTTGAAGGGCCTTAGGGTTCTAAAGGGTCCAAATGGTTTTTGCGGTCGAAGTGTCTCAAGGGTTCTTAGGAGCCTCTGTGCAGACAAGCAGAAAAACAGACCCAAATGCAATACCCTCTACTGTGGTGAGGGTAACAAACAAAAACCAAAAGATTGCTTCCCTCTGGCCTCACTTCACTTGTGACCAACAAGCACTCAAACTCCAGTTTCCTCATTTGGCAGGGCAAACGGTGAGAAGGGGCAGTGGATTGATAAATGTTCAAGCTGGCACATTTCAAGTTCGTTACTATTTCAATGTCACAAAAGGTGAAGACATGTACATATCCATCCATTGGGACCATACTCTGTGCAGAGCATTGGTGCTGCCTAAGCAGTCTCCTTGACTATTGGGCACAATCCTGGACGGGTCGCCACTTCGACAGTATAACAGCATGCTGGCACTCATTTTGTCGACCTCGGAAGGATGACAGGCCGAGTTAACCCCACCTGGTATTAATTCAACTGCTGAGAGTGATTTGAACTCAGGACCCTAGAATCCCAAGTCCACCACTCTAACCATTAAGCCAACACCAGGATGTGGACAGATGACATTTAAAAAAAACAACAGCCAACTCCCAGGTCGTCAGCGTCGCTCATATGCAGCATGTGGCTGCGGGTAGCATCATTTGCTGGGTGCACAGCTGTGCCACTGATGCAGTACACCGTTGTGGATTCGGGCAGGAATTTGTTCATGGCGCCGGCAATATCTAGACGAATCTTCGCGAAGGACACTGGGATTTTTAATGGCCACCAATTAATGCTGTCAGAGTGGACGCTGGTTTTAATGTCTATCCGAGGGACAGCTCACACATCGACGCCTCACCTTGCTTGCAAAATACCAGGACAACAGTTTATAATGAAGCCAGGATTTGAACCCAGGCGAGACAGCTCATAGGTAAGTGTGCCTTCATCGAGGCAATCCTGCCAGCCAATCCCCTCCCCTCCACCTCAAACTGCATGCCTTCTTTTCATCAAATGTTTTTTTTTTTCTTCTTAATTTAATCACCTTCCTCCTTCAATCCATGTACATGTCAAAAAACGTCACATACTCGAGAATGACGAAGACGGACCAAGTCTTCACCATCATTTCTTAAACGTTGAGCACACAAATGTGACATACCCTTGTAACTGAAGATTCCTTGACTCTGTTTGACGTCGTCTGGTGGGATAACGGTGCCGATAAAAAAGTTTACAATTGCAGCAAGCAGAATCAGAAGCAACAGAAGTTGAGCCTGTTTGCCAGGGGAGGGTCAAGAGACACATTCCAAATCATTCAGTGTAATATCATGTAGCAGTAATGGCAAAGCATCCATATGTACCAGCAATCCCTTTAACCTTCCCTTTCAAAATGTCATTACCCACTTCACCCTTCCAGCCCACACTATTCTTTCTGTACATGATAATCTCTTGGAGAAAATGCAACAATGCATGTGTAGTGCAGTTGCAGGGAATTCTCTACTTGGTTAGAACTGCCAGGAAAGGCCAGAAAGTAATAGAATATCTTGCATCACTTAATTTAATATGAGGTGGAATGAAAAACCCCATCGTAAACATTAAAAGCAGTGAACGAAACCTTTTTGAACAAAGCAAGGTGGATGGATGTCAGTTTGAAAAGAAGAGAGAAATACAGGACCTTCTGTGTACGATTATAGAAAATCATTTCAAAGGTCATTCTCGACAATCACAATGGCTGTTGATGGCAGCTATCACATCAAAGGAAGAATGTTTGGACTTTTCCAACTGAAAACACTTAAAAAAAATAAAATAAAATAAAATTTAATCACGGGTCAACTTCAGCAGACACCTGACACTATTTCCAAAACAACCACCCACAGGGAGATTTCTATCAAAATAATCAGCTTGCTGTTAGTTTAGACCGAGTCTCTGTAAACGTACTATCACAGACGCGAGTGCAAATCGTGACCGACAACGAAACAAGCAAAAGAAGGCATCTTCGAATCACGACGAGACATGCCAGCTGAAGGTGTTGGTGCTTGAAGCAAGCAGCAGCAATGTCACTTCCACATCCACCCCACCCTCCCCTGAAGGATCAACAATGAGAAAATTAACATTCCATGCCGTTTACTTGTACATCTATGGAGCCCTTGTACCTCCATATTTACGAGCTCCCTCCAGCATTCTTTGATCTGTAATTTCTCAAATACTTTCATCGCCAAGTCTGTCTTTAAAGCAATAGCCTTTTGCTGTCACATAGTCATCATTAATGAGAACAAAAAGTTGGAGGGCAGCATTTTCCAACAACCTTGGCTTCCCACTCCATGCCAGCCACTGACACTCCAAAGATGAGGATAACAGTAAGCAGGCCAATGATACGCACATCATTGGTTTCATCCACCATCACAATGCCATAGTCCTGCAAATAGGAAAGAGGAGGTGGGGATGTTGGGGAGGGGAATGGAAAGGGGGTGAAAGGTCAACGGTTCAAGGGCATTGGGATAAAGGGGAGGTTGGAGATAAAGATCTTAATTTTTAATACAAACAATAATATATCACCATTCATATCAAGCACACAAATCAACCAGGTTACTTCAATCTGAACATCTTGCAAGATCAAATAAATACATTAAAAAAAAATTACCTCCATTACGGGTTTTCAATGACATTCACCAATCGTGATATTTCTCAATTTGTTCTTCTTACAATGACCAAGCTACAAAAGTACACTACAAGTCCTGCAACAGTAATTTTAAAGCCTTGGGAGTAAATGGTACTTTGTACCTGTTTTGCTGCATTTGAGCCTTGGGAGTAACTGCTGAAATCTAACTCTCTGGATTTTTTTTTTTTCTCTTTGGTCATTTCTCTTTATTCATTCAATTCTAGCTTTTTCTTTTCTTTTTGTTCATGTCATCTCTCATTTACTCTTAATTTCTCTCTCCCTTTATACATCGGTTCAAGGCAGTGGTGGGCAACCTGCGATCCAAGGGCCACAGGTGGCCCATCAGGCTTCTGAGTGTTGCCCACACGCATGACGAAACAACCGCTCTTTTTGACTGACGTCAGCCACTTGCATGAAATGCAAGAAGCACAACAGTTTGACGGATGGAAACCTCAGTGCTGAATTGCAATGTGTCTGCACATCCCTAATTCCTAATCTAAATGGAAAGGGGCAATTAACCTGGGGGCTCACCTGATAGAATGAAGACCCTGGTTTCACAAGACCACTTACTATGGGAGAGCTGGAAGCAGGAATCTCTACCCTCAAACCGGGAAAGGCAACAGGGCTGGATAAGATTGCAACTGAGCAGATCAAGCACTTTGGTCATGAAACAAAGAAGTGGCTTCCACAGCTCTTTAACGAATGCTTAGGCCTAAGTCACATTTGCTCTCTGGCGAGGATACAGCGGCCGTACGCCCTCTGAATTGACAGAAACGTGCGGCGGCCGCAGAAAATTTCTGAGGTGGCCTCAGGGTGTCTCTACGGCATATGGCTATATTTTACAGGCCGTAGGGTCGCCGTGGAATTATAACGCGGAGTTATAACTTTTTCATTTCTACGTTCGCCGTAGCAATTCGACAAGCCGAAAAAAAAAAACTGGTAAAAAAATAAAAATTAACCCATTCGTTACCATCCGTCTGGCCGCACGTTCACCTTAGGGCCCCCCTGCGGTCACCTTGCGTCTGCCTTGAAAATTCTATGGCCGCCGCAGGAACGCCCTAAGGTCACCGTGCGACATCAAATCAAAGACCGTACGGCAACCCCATGTTTTCGGTCTCCACAATTTATAAATACGCCGTGCGGCTCCCCAAAGAATAAAAACATATGTGACTGCTACATTGTGTGACCGTGGAAATACTGTGGCCGCCGTATAATTGCGAATGGCCGTAGATTTTGGAGACCCCACGGCCGCCATGGCAAATGTGACTTAGGCCTTAGTAACACACAAGCTCCCTAAGATCTGGAAGAAAGCCCACATTATAGCACTGCTGAAACCTGGGAAAGATCCATCCGCTCCTAAGAATTTCTGACCAATCTCAGTCCCGAGTCACACCAATAAGCTTTTTGAATGCCTGATCCTTAACAAAATTGGTCCTGCTGTCGATGGACACCTCATCCCTGAACAAGGAGGTTCCCATCCTGGCAAGTCCACAACTAGCCAAGTACTCAACCTTACCCAGTACATCGAAGATGGTTATGAGGAAGGGATGGTAACTGGTGTAGTGTTTGCAGCGTTATCATCCTACTACGAAGAGAACCACCTCCATGCAAATCCATCCAAGACACAGGTGTGTGCCTTCCACCTGCGAAATCGCGAAGCCAAGCGCCAACTGCAGGTCGACTGGTCAGGAATCCCTCTTGCACACTGTGAATACCCAATTTACCTTGGGGTAACCCAAGATAGATGTCTCTCTTTTAAGACTCACATTGAGAAGACAAAGTGCAAAGAGAGTGCGAGGAACATCGTCAGTAAGCTCACTGGCTCAACTTGGGGTGCCAGCCCACAGACATTGAAGTTAACTGCACTAGCTCTCTGCTACTTAACGGCTGAATATGCCTGCCCTGTATGGGAACGAGCTACACATGCAAAGAAGCTCGATCCCGTTCTCAATGTTAACTGCCGCCTCATTACAGGCTGCCTTAAACCAACACCTACGGATCGTCTGTATATCCTGGCAGGCATAGCCCCACCAGAGATACGACGAAGTGCAGCAAGTAAGAAAGAGTGTCAACAACAGGCTACAGATGAAAGACATCCTCTCTTTGGCCATATGCCAGCCCAAAGCCGTCTGAAGTCTAGAAAGAGCTTCCGAAGGTATGTCACCCCCCTTGAAACATCAAGCACAAGCAGGGAAAGAGTTATTCAATGGGAAGAAAGACTGAGCAACCTTCCATTAACAACAGCAATGGAGCTAAATGTGAGTGAGGCGCTCCCCCCTGGAGCAGATTCAAGCTATGCATTGTGGAAATGCCTGAACAGACTAAGATCTGGTGTTGGACGAACAAATGTCACTCTCTCCAAATGGGGATACTTCAATGACAGGGACGCTGTGTGTGACTGCGGCACTGAACCACAAACCATGCAGAATCTCCTGACATGCCCCCTGCTGGAACAGCCCTGTACAGCATCGGATTTGGCAGAGTTTAATTAAAGGGTCAGCAATGTGCTCAGCTTTGGCTGAACCACATCTAGCCATGTGTACTGCAACTGCTGTTTTTGTGGACACGATAAGTAAGTACCTGATAGAATAATGATACTGAGGAAGAAGTCAATGTGGGACGGAATCAGCAAAATGAACCAATGTTATAGCAAATACCCATTTTGGGGGGCAACCCCCCACACCCGTAAACCGCCTGAGAGCAAATTTTTAAAATAGCGTAAACAAACTTTGGTACATCACGGGTGATAAAGGTTGTGGTGAAGTTCCATCAAAATTGTCGTTTCGGAGAGGAAAGAAAATACATAATTTGGGGGGAACCCTCCCCCCACCAAAACACCACCTTGGACCCCGATGTTTTTTTAATGTCGTGAACAAAGTTTGGCATATCACGGGGAAGAAGATTGTGGTCAACTTTCATCAAAATTGTGTATGTAGTTTCGTTGGAGAGAGCAAATACATAACCAATTGGGGGTTCAACCACCCACCCCACCCCCATAAACTCCCTTTATGAGTACCGTTGTTGATGCAGTCAACACACTTTAGTACATGATGGGTGATGAAGGTTGTGGTGAAGTTTCAGAGAAATTGTGTGTGTAGTTTCGGAGAAGAGAGCAAACCTATATGGGGGGGGGGCAAAACCACCCCCATAGACCCCTTAATGAGCACAGATTTTAATGCAATCAATACACCTTTGTTTGGCATCAGATATGAAGCTTGTGGCCAAGTTTCATCAAAGTCATGGGTTTGATTCATGCGATAATGACTGTTCACGGACAGACCGACTCACTCTCTCTCTCTCTCACCTACGGACAACGCTCGAGCGCACAAGCTCACCTGACTAAAGTCCAGGTGAGCTGAAAATGCTTGTAGAGGACAGATCCAACCAGACGTCGCATTGAGTATGAAGTATTGCGAGATAATCATCAATAAATATTTATCTTACTTTTGCTATTTGAAGTTGATGACAATGTCACTATTAATTTGCAATTGGCCACTGGCTTTGACACAAATACAAATTTTTATTACAGACCCAAGGCATCAAATAGCTACATATAATTGGACAAGCAGTTTCAAATAGAGCACCTCACCACCATTAGAGCATTTAAATGGCATCAGATGTGGAAATTAATGTGAATTCTTGATCCCAGCTTTCCAGCTCGGTGACAGAAGATGCCATTTGTATTTTTGCCTTCTCCATTCCTACGCCATTTAGAATCCCGTGTGGGCACAGGCAACTTGCTGGCTCTATTAATTTATGAATGACTAAGCATTTTCTATAACTCGTTTTAAATATAGTTACGCTTATTCGTGGGGTTGTGGTTTGTACACATGCCCCATTGAAATCATGTGGCCCAATGAGATGAAGTAGGTCCAACCATGCGGTCCACTCACTCGCAGAGATTGGCCATCACTGGTCTAGAGAGAGGTGAATTCTTACAAAAAAAATTGTTGCAAGGCTCACTTGGCTACACCTGGATGGCATCCTTCTGGGAGACGTGATTCCTTCTGAACACTCCAATGCAGTACAGTATTTGGTCTTTCATTTGATAAGTTACAAGTCCCACAACAGTCTAACTTGAAGGATTTTAATTAAATTCTTTTCAGAATGGCAAAACTTAACGAAGAATGGCAAGAGAGTTCAGATTAAAAACCATGATCACGCTGCTCCGGCATATGCTCCCATACCTAACCTAACGTAATAACCATTAACAGATTTTCAATCAATAGTGGCTTGAATAAAAAGAAGAAAAGTTAGAGGAAAACAATTCAGTCAGATGACGTGGATGGTATGAGCATGTTGAAAGTTGTCTGAACTTGGCCAAGCTTCTCACATTGTGCCGTCTCTCAAGTCGAATTAGAATAACCATTGGCAGACTGAGGAATGGGGTGGGGAAGGAGGATCTCCACAACAATAGCCATTTAACTTTCTACTTGGTGACTTACCTCTCCAAACAACTGCATAGCAACAGCTATGTGTGAACGTGCTTAGAATTATAAACATGTTCTAGACAGAGAAACAAGCCTTAAACGACCAGAGGCATCACAGAAAATATGCATCGGAGAATGCAAACACCATCACGTGATAATTCAAAAGAGCTTGGATCCACCAAGAAATCCCACACTCCACCCTTTCCATGCCCCACTCCATTTTTAAAGCCAAAGCGAGTCCAACCCAACTCACCTGCAGTAGATCCCGCATAGTCTCGGCAAACCCAACCACATACATGGCCACAGCGACGGCATTGGCGAATGAAAAAATGAGGCCAATGGATCCGCCAAACTCGGGCCCAAGGGAACGCGAGATGAGGTAGTACGCCCCACCTAGAACCGGGGGAAGAGCAACGAGGGGGATTAAATATCTCGGGTCACAGGCAAAAGGAGAAGGAAGGGCATATTTTTCTATCACTACCGAAACAGTCCAACAGTCCAATCCAGCAAACAAGTCACTCGAGTGGAGAGTCGATCAATCAGGCTGAATATTTGCAGGCAAATGACATTCAATTAAACTCAAAAGTGAGTGCAGTGAACCTCATTGCATGTCCAAACACATCACAAAAGTTTATCAAGTTACTTGTCAAAGTTGATGCTGCTGGGGAGGCCACACTTAGAATGTATCAGAATCTAAAATATGAGGTGGATCAAAAAAGTGCCCCCCCGCCCACCCACCCACCTCCCCAAAGCAAAAAAAAAAGACTTCCATTCAATTGGCCTCAAGAAAAACTGCTGTGAGAAGTGCAATCCTGCCTAGAAAGAAAATGAAAAAAGCAGAGCTGTGCAGCATTTTGCTTTGTGGTCCAGAAAGGAATGGGGAGAGGCAGAAAGAGGGCAAGGGAGGAGGGGAGGGAGGGAGGGGGCAGGAATAGTCTTACTCATATTTTGAGAGCTGGTTGTCAGGTCTGTTGGCATTATGTGATGGACATTAAAGATCCTACGGTGTCCTTCACGAAGAGTAGGTGAGTTAACAGCACCATGAACAAATTACCAATTCATACATACACCTTCAGTCGAATGTCAGGTCTGGCTGGCTGGTCCGTGAAAAGCTCCCCAAAAATTAACTGATGTATATTCACTGAAGGCAAATTTTAATCTTCAGGAAATATCATGTGATATCTCTTCTTTTTTTTCTCTCTCTCTCTCGATTTTTTCTCTTTCTAAGCCCATTGTATTGTCCAACCTATTTAATCATTTAATCAACCTAACAGCTTTGTTACAATTCCTACAAGTAGAGTTCCTTGGTACTATCAAGGTTATTTGTACAAGTGGCTGGGATGAAAACAAGGATCCTTTGTGTGTAGCAATAATTGCATATTTTGAAGGTTACACAAGAGAAACATTAAATTGCAATTGAAGGTCAGAGCGATTATCTTAACTGAGTGTAAGCATCAGCCCAAAACATTGCTTGAAGAACCATTCATTGTCAAAGGATAAAGGATTTCTTGACAAACGTCATCTTATTCAGAAATGGTTTCCAATTCTCTTTTTTTCCCCTCCATTACGAATCAGGTACAATGAGAACGAGAGCAAACAGTCTTCCACACATGGTTACATCTTTAAATCGCATTAATAAGACAAAACCCAGCTTTTAGATCCAAAAGGTTTATTAAAGAATGATTGGGTTTAGGACCCAAACACAGGACAACCCCTCGAGATTTTGCTTCAACGGATTAACATTTAATTTGATGCATTAAAGGATGGCAGTTTAAATTATGACCACTACAACCACCACCACAATTATTATTATTATTATTATTATTTCTACCTTCATGTGGGGATAACCGGAGGGAACTTTTTGGCTCAAGTATTTCAAGAACTAGCTGCTTGGGCCCGACATTCAACTGGAGCCGATTTGGGCACGAGTTTGTCACTTGTTCAGGATCCCGGCGAGAACTCACCAACTATTCACGAGAGATCTTTAACATCAACCGGCTAATGCTGGCGGATGAAAAACCCGACTTGATGCTGTCCAAGTGTCCATCCGAGGGCCAACACTTTGTGAAGCAATGCTCTGCCCTGCCCGCAAAGCACCAATCCACCGGTTTAAGGTCGGGAATCGAACCCAGACTACACAGCTTAAAGGAAAGTTTCCTACCTCTGTGCCATCCTATCAGACTGCATTAACCACAACACCATGATCAATTCACATTAGTCGTACCAAGCATCGACACTTAATTTTACCCAGATTTATAAAGCAAGGCTAATATCTCAGGATACCTTTTGTCCTTCATCCACTATTGCTACTTTTCAAATACAGTACATATTTCTACTTTCTCCATTTATTTCATGAGAGAATAAATTTTAAAAAAGCAACTGGGTTTGTAATCTTCTTCGTTCGTATGAAACACAAGGCTGCGGGTTGTCATCACCAGCTGAGGGCATGGCTGTGCCACTGATGCATTGTCTTCTGCTGGTTGGGGCAGGAATTTTGAATTTGGTCAGGGTGCTAGCGATAGTTCGCCTACTCTTCACGAAGGACACAGTGGGATCTTTAACATTCGCCAAATAATGCCAGTAGACGGAACGCACAGTTAAACAGCCATCAGAAGAACGGCACCACATTGATGAATCACCATGCATGTGAAACATCAGAATGAGTTTGTAGCTGGGTTGGGATTCAGATCCGGGCTACACCATGCCATCATGTCAGTTCACTGGATTTGTTTTGAGAATGAGAGATGTGATGTCGGCAGATAAAGGGAATATGCACAATACGTATGTCCGAGCCTCTGAAAAGCAAGAGGAAATGTACAGAGTCGTACACGAGGGGTGACAATGACACACAAGAAAGCATTTTGGAGGAAGGTAGGGAACCCATCTACATCTGTAATATAAAAGGAGCTCGGTCTCGGCGTGCCTGCATCTGTCCGTCAACAATTGTCCTCGAGGGTATACCACGAATCAAGCCCAATCTGCAAATTGTACGATATCGGTGAGTAGTGTGTTGATAGATGGGCCGGTATCAATTTACATTAAAACAAAAACTCGTCCTCCATCTTCTTCTTCTTAACTCACAACAATGGTGAGTCACATCAATTAAACACTAGCTTCATTCAATACTTTTATTTATTTTTACAACACTTCCATTTTATTCATAATCGCCCAATCAAACACCATTTCCGATTATACACCACCTTTTAATGCATCACAAAGCAGGTTGCTCTACTTGCAACACAGGTGAGAAAAGAATACAGAAAAAAAATAATAAAAAGCAACTGATATTCAATAATTGCACGCTTTTTAAAGGGTGAAAGTTAATTTTTAATTAATTTTCTCTCAAGTGATGGATCTTACATTCCAGTATTGCAGAAACAAGGGGGGGATGGGGAGGGGCAAATTTAATCAGAATGGAAAAAGGAGACAGAAGAAAATGGAGAGGGCCTCACGAGAAGGTAGGGAGTAAGGGGGGGGGAGAGAGAAAGAGGGGGAAGAAGTAATGCAGTAAAATTTTGTATGGTCCATGTGGCATGGTAAAATGAAGTAAGGGGTCAATTCGAAGAGGGTGGTGCAGAGATGACATTGGTCTCAAGTATCATCTCCATCTCACCTCCTCGGATGTGGCCATTGGTGCAGATAGCAGACATGGAAAGTGTAGTCAGTACTGTAACCACAGTACTCATCAGTACGATAACCACCGAAAGACCTGCACATAACGAAAGTGCGCACGGCTCAGATTCTGAAGTTCTTGTGGATAAATAAAAGCACTCCACCAACGAAAAAAAAAATTTCAAACAATGAAATCCAAGCCCAAAATACTTTATAGACATATAAAAGGGGAAATAAACCATAAACTCAATGCAATCACCGACAGAGTCGGCATTGGTGGACAGGTAATGCACTAGAAATCAAATGGTCAGAGAAATGTATTCATTAACAAAACAGATTTCAAAGCACACATTATGATTCTGGGAGGGAAAGGAGTGGGGGAGGGTGGTGGGGGTAGTTTTCTTTGAGATGAAGTTCTGAACAGGTATGGATCACAGTCATCCAAAAGGCAAACATATTGGAATTCAAAACATTTTACTGCAAACTTGGATGGGGATCACAGAAGTGAAAGGAAGTCGAAGGCTGTGGTTATAAAAATAATAATAATAATAATAATAATAATAATGATAACTAGAAGGGCACTCGGTAGAGCGCATACCTCCACCCCATAATGCCTGATCCACGATAACATATCTGGCCCAATACATTTTTGAAATATCATGCCATTACATCATTTTTGAGCCCCATCTCTCAATGGTGAAGAATCACTTCAAAAAATTTGAGTATTCAGATCCGGATTCGGATCTTCACCAAAATCGAATCAATTTGTCGTGGTCACACACCCAACATGTCCACCAAGTTTCATTTGAATCCGTCCAAAACTTTTTTGAGATATCGTGCTATATATCAGTTTAGCCTAATCTCCCAATGGTGAAGAATTACTTTAAAAATTATCAGATCTGGATCTTCACCAAAATTGAATCAATTCTTCCTTGTCACACACCCTACGTGTCCACCAAGTTTCATCCGATCCATACATAACTTTTTGAGATATTCTGTACACAGACAGAAAGGGGTGAAAACATAACCTTTTTCACCCAAGGTGGTGGAGGAAATAATAATAAAAGGCAGACAGGACAATGTGAAGCTCAAAGCCAAAGCCACAGTCCAGTATTGTCAAGGAAACGGACTGCGGTGAAGGGGGGAAGTAAGCATGCACAAATACCAAGGTAGCATGCCAGGACATGTTAATGCATAGGCCTCAAGTGGTTTAAGTGAACAAGAGCTGGAAGAGTGAAAGGGAAATTTGAACCCCAGCCCTCACTCCCAGAAACCCATCCCTCACTCTAAGAGTTGCGGTACATGTTTTGGTTTAGCTTTGCGAGTCGAGCACAGAAAATTAAAAGTACAAAGTCGTATTTTTGTATTTTCACAATGATCCATCATGGAAGAGCGTGTAGAATAGGTCACATGCAAGACAAATAAATTAATGAACCTCCGTGAAGTAGCGCACAAACGACTCAGATGTGAACCATCTGAAAAATTACCAGTACTTTGATGTTCAGCAACTTGCACAAAATGTGTACGCACATCAACGTATAGTCGACTACCAATACAAAAACAAGGCCATTTACATCATGTCATGCAAGCAAATGCAAGGTGGGAAGCAAAATCAAATCAGAAAAACGGAGACAAGAGTGAAGAGAAAGGAGGATTGGGGCGTTGAGGAAGAAGTGGGAGAAAGTGATTGTAAGTGACAAGATTAAGAGTGGGGGGGGAGGGAAATGGAATTAAGAGGAGCAAATTGGACCTTTTGTTTGTTTGTTTTTAAAAATGCACAATATAAAGATGGCACCTCAACACAGCCATTCACAATAATCGCCTCCATGCCAAGTCTCTTCACTCTCTGCAGACATTGATCCAACACCTAGAAGATGCCTTTCAACTCCGACAAATCCCACACCCTCTCTCTCTCTCTCTCTCTCTCCGAAAGGACAGTCTGGCAAACCTTCCCATCTACTTCCTAAGCAAACCACTTGAAGAGGTTACATCACTCAAGCTTTTGGGCCTCACCATGAGCAATGATCTTCCTTTGACAGACCATGTTTCCAAGATGGCCTCCAAAGCTTACAAAGGGCATCCTTTGCCATGTAAGGTCTTTCCTTGGCCAGTCTGAACTTCTGACAATCTGTAAGACCTTCATTAACAGCTTCATAGAGTACCGTTCTCTCATTTGTAATGATGCCCATGCCTCACACCTTGCCCTTCTTGATGCTGTGGAAGGCAAGGCCATCAAAATCATTGGGATCTTCTGCAACGAAACCGAGTGTCTTGGCCTGTTACTTTCATATCACAGACAGGTTAGTGGCCTCTCTGCATTCCACCACCTCCTTTTTGGTCTTCCAACCTCTGCCCTGTCTTGGCTCTATCCCTCCCAGGTTTCTGCAGGGTGCACACGGTCCGACTTACCCTCGTCTTGTTGAACTCTCAAAATCCTGGTTCACTGCTCACCTCCACCAATTTCTCTCACCTGTGGAATCAACTTCTCCAATCTGTTTGGTCCCATTCTTCCCTCCAGGAATTCAAGACAGCTGTTTGCCACCACCTCATCATAACCTCTTCTACCCCAAAAGACCCCCCCCCCACACAGCCCCAGGTTGGTTTGCACCTTTTCTGTTTCATCCATGCTTTCCCCTTGCTCTTCACGCTGTGTTTCATTCAGCTTGTGTGCAACTGGTTCACTCCTACATGTGCTTCTCCCCTCCCCTTGATCTCAATCTCACTTCTACTCTGCTGTTGCTGCTTCCCCTTTCCATTTTGTTCCCTTCCATTCTGCTCTTGCTCATTCATGAGCCTCCATCATGCAGACAAAAAAAAAAAAGAAAAAAAAAAAGAAGTCTTACAATAGCAAGTGATCTGAAGAAAGTTCTGCTTGTGGGACAAATCCAGCCCCCCACCCCCTCTAAATATTGAAAATACAACATTACAAGTATCTTTGGCAAAATTCTTTTTAATTTGAGCACCATTCATACAATTTTAAATTAAATACAAACAAATAAATAAATGTAGCACAAGTTCTGTTCAAGACATTCTCCACACCCCACCCCCAACGTCCCCCTTTCTCCCACCTCCACCTCAACCTCAACCTATTTCAGGGGATCACCACCACAATAGTATAATAAAGTAATCCGTTCTGCAAAGGAAACAGAACTTGTAACATTAAGTCGAGTACTCACCGATTCCACTCTGACCGACAATCCAAGAGAGACGAATGAAGAGCATCACACCCCAGATGTTGAGCATACATCTAACCTGTCATGGACCATCATGGCAAATTTACAATCCATTTAAATTAATAAAATAAAATAATCAAGCTTCAATAAGCCTTAGCAATTGTTCAAAATCAAACACGTTTTCCATGAGATGCATCATCCTGTATAGCGCTGCACAACAGTGAAGAAGATTCGAGCATGTTGGTGCTTCACTCACCAAGACCCCACGGATCCAACCAAACTTTATCGCACCACCCTTGTCCCTGGTTGCCTCAATTGTCGGGCTCGACGGACCTCTTCTGCCATTCACGACATCGATTCCATCCTCATCCTCCTGCAAAACATGAGACATTCGATTGAAGAAGCACCATGGCCATGATGGAGGCCAAGTGGTAAGCACGGCCACGTACGTCACTGATGCAGTGCCCCAATGTAGGCTTGCACAGGTATTTGGATCTTGAGGGTACAGACAATAACTCACCTTTGGCTCAGCAACATACTTCAGGGGAGGAAGAGATCCACCTGCCTTTTCTCTTTAGCATGCGATGCCAGTCTATATATGCACGAAAGAACATGGTGGAGAATACCGACACGAATCTGCTGTCCTTTGACAATTTCCCTGCAGCAACTATGGACTTCATTTTTCAAAGAAATGAATGGCTATACAAAAGCACTTAACTCCCACGAGCAGAATTCACTGCATAATTGGTGAGAACGCAACACCGTGTTCAGTAACACATTTCAAACATTCAAACGGCAAGAGTAAAAGATGCACTCAAGGTTATGAGGAAGACGTGCAAGGGTAAACAAAAGGAAACTTTATGTACGATCAAAGTAAATTGATATCTGCAAAAATGATACAATTAACTTTTTAAATATTAAAAAAAATTATTATTTTTCTTTAACTCTAGAAATGCAACCAAAAGTAGAGTGGCCACAATATTTTGTTCCTCGTCCTCGCAAAAGGGAAGCAATATTTTGGACAAACGGTGAAGGAAGGGGTGGGGAGTGAGTCAAAATTAATAATAGTAAAGTTGGGTGGAGAGGCCAACCTTTTTACTCAGGGCAGTCACATACTTTATTTTTTATTTTTGTTCCCCACCCCCAAATTCCACCTGAAA
This sequence comes from Eptatretus burgeri, assembly GCF_056783735.1. NCBI lineage: Eukaryota > Metazoa > Chordata > Myxini > Myxiniformes > Myxinidae > Eptatretus > Eptatretus burgeri. The sequence goes on along the minus strand of NC_140963.1, from coordinate 117,155,265 downwards.
AGCAGATCGGATTCACAGTCTCAATTGAAACAGACGAGTCCTGCCAATCAAGCAATATGATGGTGCAAAATGCCATGAATAAGATCAGGGGTCTCCAACGTTTTTGGGTGGAGGGCCACAAAACCAAAGTGGTGAGGGGCGGAGGGCCACACACAAAAAAAGGACGCTAAATTCCCCAAAAAAAAAAAATATACATTTTTTATTAATATGCGGAATTTTAAACAAAAATTAGTGCTGAATATATTTTTTCTTGCCAACGAATATGATAAATGAATAATCGTATTAAAAACACGTGTCTAATATGAATCAAAATCATAATAAAAATTACAGAACGCTTTGATCATTGACCCTGACAAATTGGCAGTATCGCGGGCCGCATTGTAATGTAAACTTAATATGGCACCGTGGGCCGCATAAATCCGTCTAAGGGGCCGCATGTGGCCCGTGGGCCACAGTTTGGAGACCCCTGAATAAGATGTAGGGATGCAAAACAAATCTGTGCTGTTCATGGAAACCCTCTCCCAATGGAGGCTTGAGTGCCTCAGAGCAGGGACTTGCTCCCGATAATAGATAAACAACCTCTCCGATGCTCTGGGAAACACATTCTTCCTTCTTCTCTTTGACATACGATGCCAGTCGAAAAATGCGTGAAAGAATGTGGTGGAGAATGGAGAAAACGGGTTCAAATACATGTTGTTCTTTGACAACTTGCCAGTGGCAGCAACTCCATTTTGCAAAGAAATGGATTGATATACAGTTCAAGCACTCCCCACAAGCATAATTCACCATGTAATTGGTGAGAACACAACGCTGTGTTCAGCAACACATTTCACACATTCAAACCGAATGGACGCGAGAGTAACAGATGCACTCAAGGTTATGAGGAAGAAGTGCAAGGGCTAACAAAAGGAAACCATGTACGATCAAATTAACTTTTTAAACAAAAAACATCCTTTAACTCAACCGATGCAACTAAAAGTATAGTACGTGTCAAATTGTCGTCTTCATAAAGAATCACATCCATGACCTTCAAAGTATAAAAGGTGCATCACACGTCACCATGGATGCACCAGCTGACAGAAACAAACTTTGCTTCAGCATCGACAAATGAGCCTCTTGAACCAGCTGACGAGAGTGTGCCTTTTCGGCTCGCCTTACCAAAGCTTTCATTTTGCATCACAAAAGGCTTTACACAATTAAAATTAAAATTTACCATAGCTAAAAGTTAACATTTTCATTGACAAAGTGGGTCTGTGACACTTTAATGGACTTTATTCCTCGTCTTTGGCAAAAAGGAAGCATATTTTGGGCAAATGGGGAATGAGCGGGTCACAATTAATAAAATAAAAGTAGAGTGGAAAGACCAACCTTTCGGCTAAGCAAAGGAAAGACTAACCACTTGTAACTTTTTACTCCACATGCACAAAGCAAAAAGCGAGGTTAAGCAATTGGGTCTGTCGGTCTCTGCCTGCAGACATCAGTTTATGATTAAGGAACAACTCCATTTAAATTGAATTTTACATCTTCAACACTGGAACATGAACTCACCGTTTATCAGTACTTTGGCTCTGAATTTGGAAAATGGTACAGAATTTCATCCTGATCGGGCATGCGCCCATAGTAGCAAGGCAATTTTTTATTTTTTTTACCCTTTCTGCTTACCTGTCAGTCAAATAAAATTGAGAATCATTCCCAACAGGAAATTTACTGTTTCTAAGGACGTCAGAAAGGAAACAAACAAATGGCATGAAGAACTCATGGTTTGTCGTTGTTGTTATATGCCCCCGAACAAGCCCACGGCACAGAGACAACCAATCAATCTCCCAGATTTAGGTTGGTGTACCCCCGCCTTCAAGAAGTCAGGGCCACGACAGACTTAGAGTGAGAGAGATGGAGAGAGAGAGGGAGAGAAATAAGACAGGCAAATGGGAATGGGCTGGTCAATGGGGGACCGATGGGCAGTCTGATCATGACCATGCTGCAATGAGGAATCCGGGCAACAGGGAAAAATGAGGAAAATTTGGACTCATGCAGTGTTTTAAATAAGGTGGTGTAAAAGACTCTGCATCAATGGCGGTAAACCTCAGATGAAAATAAAAAATAAAAAAATAACAATTCTACAGCCTTTAAAATCTTTATTTTATTTCAATCTAATTATATACTCAAACACTGGAGAACATAAATCACCTTTTTGGCACTTTGAAAAACCTTCCATTTAGCAGTACTTGGCCAAAATATTCCACCATCTCGACCAATTACATTTGCTGCTCGCTCTCTCAGCATTAAAGAATATCAAGATTCGGACAAAATGGCGACCGGTAGGAAATGTAGATAGTGCGAAGAAACGCAATAAGCAAGAATTTAAAAAGACCATTCTCATGTGTTTTTTTTTTTTTTTTCGCAAGATTGCGTGGTAAGGTGTTTTATGAATTCTCGTTTTATTTATTTTTTTTAATCTTGGTCCCCACCCCAAAAGTGGAAAGGACTCGGTCTCGGTTGAAACAGATGAGGTCCCACCAATCAAGCAATACAATAGTGGAAATGCCATTAATAAAATGTTGGGATGCTAAACAAATCTGTACAATTAATGTACTCCCTCCACTCCCAACGGAGGCTTGAGTGCTTTGGGGCAGTGTCTTGTTTACGATATAGATACCGTTACGCATGGCCTCCGTGCCTCAAAGCGAGTGCCCCGCAAGTGCACGAAGGGTCAGGTTGCAGACAATTAAAAACGATCACTTTGAACTTTGTCAATTGACAACCAGTGCACAACATAAAAACAGAAGGAACTATAAAATGCAATTTATTAAACCCCACCGTTAAAATGCACCAATTTCATTCGATGATAATTAATTCAATCAATAATTTATCATCAACCCCCAGAAACTGTAAAATTCCGCACATGAAATACAAGTCACGTTCAATGCTTTTAAAATCTTAATCAAAGTTACACACATATATTTCATTGAAGTATAAATACTTCCACAACTCTTACAAAGGCAACTTCCAGCCCCTGATAAAGCAACTATGCCTGGTGTTGGCTTGATGGTTAGGGTGGTGGGCTTGGAATCCTACGATCCTGAGTTCAAATCCCCCTTGGCTGTTAAATTAATACAAGGTGGGGTTGACTCTGCCTGTCATCCTTCCGAGGTCGGCAAAATGAGTGCCAGCTTGCTGGTATCCTGTGTCGGAGTGGCGACCCATCCAGGATTGTGCCCAATAGCTAAGGAGACTGCTTAGGCAGCACCAACGCTCTGCACAGAGAATGGTCCCAATGGATGGATAAAGCAACGATACTCACATTTTAATACACCACTTTTATAAGATACGTGCCGCGACTCAGTCAGAATCTTGCAGTGTCAATGTGCAATTGATGAACCTTACTGTATTGAAACGAACATGCAGATGAACAGTCAACCTTGTATCTGGAGTGCGTGAGCCCAGCAGGAATTATCTCGCAGTAAGGAATCAACACAACCCTGGTCGCACTGAGGAGCGGTGAGGGACGACCTTGACGAGAGCTGCCCAGAGAAGCTGTCAGCGTGGAATGTCAACGTGGACCCCGAGTGCTGTGGTGGCTCCTCGTGAGCACAACCCGTCTGCTAGCAGGAGTGAATCCGAATACCAACAAGGTGCACTGGATCATGACGAGGTCTGTGGTCAACGTGCATCCAATGATGCAAGGCTCACGATGCTGTCGCAGCCTGCTCCTGTTGTGCACAGTTTGCTTGGCCCTTGCTTGGCAACACGAACGTCTCTGCACTCCGCCACTCTAAGTCTCTGTACACTGCTGGAGCTGGATCTCGAGTTCACTTCCAAGACACCCTCTGTGTTACTTCTCCTGAATGCTCATCGTTTTCACCTTTTATGACAACCATGCAAGGTCAATCCCAAACCAATGCAACATACTGTCTGAATTAAAAGATTGACCAAAGCTTGACCATTGTTTCAGAGCATTGCTTCTCCATAAATCTTTCACCCAGTCCAGCTCCGCCCAACGTAGGAGTGATGCTTTTCACGTTACTCAAACATTGTAGCCTCAACAAGAGTCATCTTCAAAGCTCTGTTGATAATCTATCTCGATGTCACCGACACACTCAGTTGTCTGTGCACGTGCCCTCCCTCCCCCCAATACACATCACATTTATTTAATTCACTGTAACTCAAGTTGCCTTTCGCACAGTTACTATCAGAATCATGTAATGCACATTGCCTTGAACACAAAACTTAACATATCCAATTATATAGGATTCACTAATCCATAACAATACATCACCTATCCGATGCTCTGGGAAATCCCCTCCTTTTTGCGGATGACTTGGCATTGTGCCATAGAGTACTCAATCACTACATCACCCTCTGCCAATATGTAATTGATCAAATGCTGGTCTGACAATGGGAAAAAATCTCGGTCTCACCGTGACCCATCAGAAGGATCTTCAAACACTCGTTGCTTTTACTATGGTCAGTCATTGAAAGGTTAGGGCTCTTGAATCTCTCAGCCTAATGATCATCCATGACCTATCCAGGCTCATTTACGCCAAGTCTTTGAGGCTACATGGAACTGGGGCACAGTGACCATGAAAGGGCATTTGGTGATCACACCTTTCACACGTCTCACACCATGGCCACCAAGGGATGTCATGTATTTATTTATTTAGTTATTTATTTTTTAACATGCACGTGACATCACCCACTATTTAATTGAAGCTGCACAGACTCATCCAACCAGAGCGAAAAACAATACCTGCATGTGCGTGGTTTGCCTGTACTGAGACAAACTCTTTGCTTGCAAAAACTCAAGAATGTCCGTCATTTTATTTCTCCTTCCTCTCAGAAATCCATTGAATGACCACTTATATGCTCTGCTGGCAGTTGAATGTTGGTTTTCTCACGCAAGTGTTCCATCTTATTGTGTTGTACATAAACGACATGAAGTCTACGGTTATCAACCAGTACAGTAAATTCATAAAGTTTATCAAGTATGGCGAATGTTAAGAGATCAAGCCAAACGAGAAATCTACCACTGACCAATCGTGCTTCACGTCATTAGGAGGATGACATGAATGTCAGTGTTTCTCAAATTATCATCGGCGGTGGACTGGGGCACTGTTGATTCATGATCACATGACCGTTTCGGTTACAACCACCGGCGCATGACTGAAAGCAAATCTGATTAGCGGCAGGGCTCGAGACCGGGCAGAATGACTCGTCTAATTGTCAACATTTATGTCAGGTGTTCATATCATTTCTGTCACAAGTCACTATATTAACCCCACTTTGGGGAAGGGGAGGGGGGGGCATGTTGTAATCGGCTCTGCTTGTCCATCCGTCACACTATCGCTTCAATGGTTGTGCAGAAATTCACCAAACTTGGTAGTTATAACCCCAGGGCCCAAAAGTGCAAAAGAAGCTTCATTTTTGGCCCCACACCTTTGGTTGAGGTCAAAAGGTAAAACAACAACAGAAAAACGTAATTACAGACGCTTCTTTTAAAGAACCTTTGTTTCTTGCAATCAACATTGGGGGACGCATGAAATGTGTTATGATCTTTTGGATTTGACCTCCGGTTCATGCCCCAGGAATGTGGGGACTGAGGGTCACAGTGGTCAAAACAGAAGTTTTTTGTTTTTTTTTTAAACTCAAAATTTGATATTGGGTCATTCCTGGTGGAACATTTTGCCATGTTTCAACCTTGCGTTAGGTGGGAAGCGTAGGGATTTGTGATTATTGACTTCACTCTCGAGTTAGATTTATCAACAATTAATAAATTAGATGAATGGCAAGCATTTGCCTGAAACCAATAAGCAATTCATCGTTTGCATTTCATGGCAATGTCATTGTGCGGGGCATTGGCCTGTATGGCAAGCGCCATGCCAGGCCGAGTTCTCTGTCATCGATCTCACGTCTCAACTCTGCTCGCATTGTAACCATACCGAGCATGCGTCGCAAGCGTAGGCAGCGTTTGCAGACTACATTAATAGCCATGTGACGCGATAAAAGGTGGTACAAAAACTCATCAGACTAGCAAGTTCAGCAATCCTCCTTATTGCAAGCTTATTTGAGTTCCAAGCCGATCCAGGACCCAGAAAAAAAATTTTACCCAAAATTACCGAACCAAATTTTTGCTGCAGAGTTACAGGCCTGTGGTGCCTTTATTATGTTGTTGTAAATCTTCCAAAGTAAAACCCAATCTTGTGATTAATGAAACTATAAGAGCGACATCCTTCAGAATGGCCAAACAAAATATTTCACTAGTAGCATCACAGTAAGCAATCTCCTGATTGGAGAAACATCCTGTGCGCAATTAATCTCAAAGAAAAGTTTTATTTCATAAAAATCAAACGTACAATTTTTTATTTTCAATGTCAGGTGGCAAGAAGGTACAAGAGCAGCGTCATTTTGGCCCCACCCATGGGGCGGGGGTCAAAAGTTCAAATACGGGCACGTCGTATTAATGAAGCTTTGTACATGGAATCAACGTTGGGGGAAATCATGCAAGTAACTATTTTTTTTTTAATATGACCTGCGGTTCATGCCCCAGTGGTGAGGACTTAGTCATAGGGGTCAAAATGCGAATTTCTTTTTCTGATATTGGATCAATCCTGGTGGAACTTTTTGCCACCTTTCAATTTTGCTTAAAGTGGGAAGCATATGGATTCGCGATGGCTTATCATCATCAACTTCGCTCTAAAACGCATACCTCCGCCAAGCTGCACAGTTTACAGTTTGTATCTGTCCCACTGATAGGCCGTATCCACATTGGGACCTCAACCCAAATATAAAGCGGTTCGTTCTTGTCAGATACCCAACCGGTCCACCACGTTTCATTCAAATCCGTCAATATCTTTTTGAGACACCGTGCAACACAGTTTTTGGCCCCGTCTCTCAATGGTGAGGAATGGTATAAAAATTCCAGCATCTGGATCTTCACCAAAATCGAATCAATTTGGCTTCATCACACCCAACCTGTCCACTAAATTCACCCATAAACTTTTTGAGATATCCTGCAAACAAACAAAGACAGATGGAGGTCAATAGGTAACCTCCGTCGACCTTCGGTGGCGGAGGTCGTAATTATCAGCAGTTGTTCACATTTTCATGAAGTGTCATTACATTGCGCATCACCGCTTTTATGACAACCATTTGAATCACAGATGTGTTTGGACTGTTGGCACAAATGAGTAACAGTTTAAAAGCACGTCATATGCCCATACATGCGCCAAACCATGAGGTCATGATATAGTTTTGCTGCTGAGGTATACGTTTAAAATAGCAAAATTAGAAGAAAAAGAATACCTATAAAACAAGAGTTATCAGCTTACACAATGCATGTTGTGGTGACGAACAGAATTTTGCACGCATGCGCAGAAAATCAAAACGCCTCTACGCCGAGCCGAAGCACGTCATTGCTCGAATAAAGTAACCCAAGCAAGCGGCATTCGGGCTTCCTGCGAGTGGAGAAGCATCCATGCAGTCAGGCGAGAAAGAGAGGGCGAAGATGATGCAGGAGAGGGCCCCCCCACCCCCCCCACCCCCCCCCCCGACGTGGGAATGGAAATTAGTGGAGAGAAACATGACACTTCAACAAGAGATCTCAATTTACAGCACAGACATAGAAGACAAAGGGTCATGATCAAATTAAATAATTCTTCCACTGGGGGAAACCCTTTAGCCACATAAAGAAACCCCCCAAAAAAAATTAATCTCTGAAAACCACTGTTCATAAATAATGTTCGGCAAGCACGCCGGCGAGCAGGTGATACGTAGCAGGCAGGGTGGCAGGTATGCATGTATGCAAGCTGGCGTGCAGGGAGGTAAGCAGGTACATGGACAAGTTGATACAATGGTGAGCACAAAGGTGGGTGAGCAGGGGATTGGGAAGAAAACCCAATAGATTGGAGGTAAGACAGTCAGGCTGGCCAACAGGCAGGTAGGTAGACATTTGGGCTGGCGTACAGGTAGGTAGACAGGAAGGAAGGTTGACATTTGGGCTGGAGAACAGGTAGGTACACATTTGGGCTGGCAGACAGGTAGGTAGGTAGACAGGAAGGTAGGTTGACATTTGGGCTGGAGAACAGGTAGGAAGGTAGTCATTTGGACTTGCAGACAGGTGGGTAAGTAGGCAGTGGGGCAGCAGGCCGACACATACAGAGTGCTTCAAAAAGATTGATACAACTTTGACTTCCTGCCATTTCCTTGTTTTTTAACCTGTACAGTTTTCCTTTTCAGGGTTTGGTGATGTTATTGTGGTAGTTGTTCCCTGGGATTTTTAGCTCTGTAGTTCAACTATACTATTGACAGTGAAGCAAAAGACAAAAGTGGTGGCTCTGTGGTATGAGACAATGATATGTAGATACCCGCCGGAGGTTCTGCCAGGAATACGACCTCAGAACACGTGATGGACCCACAAATTGTGCCATTCAACGTACTGTGAAACATTTTGAGCACAAGGGTACAGTGCACAACCAGAACAAGGGCAACAGTGGCAGGATAGCATCAGCAACCAAGAGTCAAGCCAACATAGACACCGTGCGGGATTCTGCAGTGGACAGTGCCAAGAAGTCCCACCGCCGGCGCTCCCGTGAACTAGGCATCAAACCAACATCAGTCTGGCGTATCCTCACTAAAGGCCCGGTCAAACCTTGACGTTTTAGCCAGCAATGGCAACGTATTAAAATGTATGTAAAACGCTGGCTGACGTTGAACTTTTGATGTTTTTTTTTAAGATTCGGACGTATTCATAACGAGTTGGTCGTATGCATAACATATTAGTAATGGACACAGAACGTTTCGTTGTGTTATAGATAACTTATACCAACGAATGCTGAACCTGTTGTCGGCCTACACAACCGATGCCCAACGATAGTCTAACTTCGGCATAGCGCGTTGCACGCATCGCCGACGATGTCGTGATGTAGCCTATTAAAAGGCTGACGCACAACGATTCGAATCATAACTGCCCTAGAAATGGAAGTGTCAACATCGCGGTCACACCTTGGCGATCTTGCCAGCGTATGCCGACCTAAGAAAAATGTGTCTAAAACGTTGGGGCACGTCAAATACGGTACGAGTAAGTTTGGTATACGTGAGTACAACGCTAAAGTACGCTATCATAGGTCGTAGTAAGTAGAGTACGTCAAGAAATTTTAAACATGTTCAAAATTTTACGACGTACTCGGCGTATGACACACGTTCTGCATGCGATGGGGATAAGTTTTACACACGATATGTGGACGCTTACACACGTCCACAAACGCTACTTATAAGCTACTCAAGTCGAAACACGTCGCGGTAATGTCTTTTTTACGCGAAACTTATTTCTAACTTATATTTGACGTGCTTTGAACCAATTCTTTACGTAGTCCCAACACACATCGACGTATGTAGACGTATTCCAATGACGTCTCCCGGTCGACAAAAAAAAAAAAAAAAGAACGTGTTTCTAGGTGACAACTGCCATATAAAGACGTGTTCCCAGCGGTTTTGGGAATTGGTATATAAAAATGCTGCTCATAGAAGGGGAACCCAACAGTGTTTTCGAGTTCCTTTTTGAGTCGATGTCCGTATCAGTACCAGTATCAGTATTAGTAGTAGTTTGTTCATGTTGGCAGTAGTAGGTGGGTGTGAGGGGGAGGGTGTGGGTGTGGGTTATGATGGATCGTCCTTGCGTCCGCGTGTCCACGGGTAGGTTCATAGGCTGCCACTCAACGATTTAAATGGCTGCATCTCCACGATTGAAAGTAGACGCTTGCCTCAACAATTGGATTTTTTTTTTTACACTCAACGACTTTTAAACGGTACCACTCAGCCATTTTCATTGTTTACAATGAACGATTTAAATTGCTGTCACTCGCCTTTGTTTTTTGACGCTGAGGTTTTGAAATTTGAAGCGTTTCTTCTGAACGTGTTAAAACGCTCAAACTCGACTATTTTAAATAGACGCTGCCGATGGACAATTGGAATCATAGCCAAGCTAGACATCGAAGTGTGAACATCCTCGTCATGCCGAAGAAAAGTTTGAAGAATGCTGCAAATAAGTGTCCTGGCCGTGGACGCTGACGCAAGGACGATCCATTATACCGACGTCTTTCAGCCTATGAGTAACTTAAAAGTAACGTCTGTCGACGTGTGGCAACGATCGCGTAACGTGCCAACAACACGTTAATCATAGGTTAGAAATAAGTTTCGGGTACGCTAAACATTACCTCGGTGTGTCTCAACTTATGATTAACTTACAAGTAGCATGTGTTGACGTCTGTCAACGATCGCAGACCGTGCATACAACTTGTGGCCAGCGTAGCGGAACGTGCGAGTCATACGCCGGCATACGTCGTGAAATTTCAAGCATGAAAAAATTTGAGGACAACCGAAAAGTACAACGTTTAAAGCCAACGTACAACGACGTATGGCAGTGTTTTTCAGCGTGCTCTCAATGTTATCAAAACTTACCCATAACGTATTCAACGTGTGCCAGCGTTTTAGAAAAAAAATTCAAAAATCGGCATACGTTGGCTAAAACGTCAAGGTGTGACCGGGCCTTAAGGAACTGAAGCTTTTCCCATACATCATCTCCATTCGGCATAAACTGAGTTAAGATGACATGAGAAGGAGACTTGATATGTGCATTTGGCTCAGTGGCAGGATGGAGCGGTCCTCAAACTGGATCAACCTGATCTGGTTCAGTGATGAATCCCATTTCCACTTGAACGGTGCCATCAACAACCACAGCAACATTTTCTGGGGGGCAGAACCACCCGAGGAGATCACCGAGAGGTACCTGAAAGGGCCTAAGGTCACATGCTTCTGCCCCTTCAATGCCAGATGGGAGAACGCTTGGGCCTTACTGGTTTGAGAATGACAACAGCAGGACGGTGACGATCAACGATGAGTGCGACCGGGCCGTGGAAAAGAAGTTGCATCATGATCTCGCCCAAAAGGTCACCCCAAACTATCTCGGTGTGACCCGGTCGATGCAGGATGGTGCACCCCCACATATAGCCTCATTGCCCTGGGTACCGCTCATGACTGAGCACCCCCATAGCCCAGACTTGAACCCTCTAGACTACTGGATCTGGGGGGCTGCCAAGGGACTGTCTATGTCAACCACCCTGCCACACTGGACGATCTGAAGTAGGTGGTGTCAGAACAATCAACACGATTGGGAACCTTTCACTCCGAGCAGCCTTGGGAATCGAACAAAACATCGGTGAGGGCAACGCAACAAGATTTCACCCAGTCAACCAAATAACGTGCTATTAAACGGTTAACACAATAATAATAATAATAATAATAATAATAATAACAATAATAACAATAATCAGGGCTGGATTTTGAAATAGGAAATATAGGCAATTGGCCTAGGGCCCACCAGTAACTGGGGGCACACCGGGGACTTGTGGGTTCTCTGATCGGCCAAGGAGGAGGCTAGTAGGCCCTATAGTAAAATGAATAAAATAAAATAAAGGTTATGAAAAATACAACAGTACATTTTTAAATGCCCATTTCCCACCATCTATCTATCTGTAAATTATATACATTACGTGTTGTATTTAGTGAACTTCATTGTTATATTACATGCGTTTTGGTGTTCTTATTTTGTGATATTGGTATCTCTTATACTAGACTTGAACTAATTTATTATTACTTTATGCTTCCCTGATTTATTAATTATCTGACCTCCTACAATCCCTTGACACAAACAGTATCATTGACAAATTTGCCATAGAAAAAAAAAAAAAGCAGGAAAATGTCATTTTGAACTTCACATAGTTGTGCTTGCAAAATTTATTATGCTTCAGTTTCATTGTATTTTTCCATTATTCCTATGTGTAAGATGTACATGATATGGAACTAATTTGATGAAAAATTATTGGTGTTACATCATGTTGTACATTACAATATTACGATTTTTGGAGGGGGGGGTGGGGGGGCACTGATAAAGCTTGGCCTAGGGCCCACAAGCAAGTAAATCCGGCCCTGTCAATAATAATAATAATAATAATAATAATAATAATAATGTAAGAACGAGAACAGATCCAACTTATTTCATCCTCATGATCCCCTCCCCTCAACGCACCACAAACTCAAACACAAGGGCAGCCAGGTGACAGACAGGTCACGTGTCAAATTATAGTTACAACGCTCCACAATCTCAAAAAAAAAAAATCTCGAGATGTCATTGTTATCGTTACTATGAATCGCAGAGGCAAAAAAAAAAAAAAAAAAAAGCACACAGCCTTCCATACACCAAGTCACAACAATGAACCAAAATGACGGGTCGAGACGGTGAGCAACGGTTCCTAGAACTGCAACAACATACTGAATTTCACTGCAGAGCTCCTCGATTTGGTATCCCCCCCCCCCCCAGAGACCCACCAGGTCGTGAAGCTCAGCCAAGGTGGGTCGCGCGAGTTTCTCGGCGAGCGCGCCCGTCGTGTTGCGGTAATGGTCGATCCTCGGCAGCGCGTCCATGGTGTTGTGACCAAAGGTGCGCAGGTAGGTGTGTGTATCGTAACCCGTGGGATAGCTGTATTGAGTTTCGCCATTCTCCGTGACCTGGCCGCTACTCTCAGAACTCCTCGGGACGAAGTTGACCCTCGGAGCGGACCGAGCTAACTTGGGGTCGTGCGCCGGACTCTGTGGGTCCTCGGCTTCCTTCTCGACACCTTCTTGCCCGTCCTCCTCGTCCACCACGTTCACCTTGAACCGACTGCCACCCAGAGAGCGGCTGGTCTCTGCCAGCTGTAAAGTTTCCGACATGTCTCCGCCCCAACTGCAAGACCCTCGCTCCGACACAACCGTCCTCTCAGTCTCCCTGGGTCGTCACGCTACAGCTTGACGCTCCTCCGGCTCACAAGCAGCAGGTCTCCCCCCCCCCAACCCTTTCCCTCAGAAAAATCCAGCGACTGAGGGAAGGGGTAAAGGGAAACAAAACGGCCAAATGAGATATCTGCAAAAGGGCGGCAACAAAAGCACCGGCGGAGCCATTTATGGGCGGGGTCAAACCGCACCGGCGGAGCCATTTATGGGCGGGGTCAAACCGCACCGGCGAAGGACGGTCGTCGGAATTAATTAACGATTTAAATATCGTTTTTCCTCATCAATTTCAATAAACGACACATTTTGTTTGCGAGCTTATCGTTACGGGAAAATATTTGCGAATTTAATCTCTCACAATGTCTCACGGCACTTCCGTTCTGCGTCACGATGCACGACGACTCTCGCCGGAGCACGAACTGTGAGGAACTTCAATGGGTTATTACACGTGTGTGTATGTGTATATATATATATAATATGAAGAAACGACGAACGACAATGTAAATACTCGGAATATTTATATATTGGTGCTTGTCACGTGATTCACAGACACACGTGGGATTGATTAATTATTATTCATCTTCCATCGTATCAGGTGTAAAAGGGTGAGGTATTTTTATTTTTTTTAGTTGAACAGCCTCGACGACGTTGTGCTCCCCCCTGATCGAGCCGACGCTGAGCTTCGACTCCACGTGTCCTTGGACGTTGAGCCTCTTTCACCATGCCAGGACAACAACCCCACTCGCTGATGATGAAGTTGCAATATTCCATCTATTACGTACGCAAATATTGAGGTTTTTTTTTAGTCGCGTAGCGCACCGCTGGCTCGAAGAGAGCTGCTTCTTCTTCTTTTTCTTTTTCTTTTTCTTTTTCTTTTTTCTTCTTCTTCTTCTTCCAAAACCTTTTGGACTCGACTCTTTTATATACAGGATCCGGATCTCCTTAAATACTAAACACCTGTACACATCCTTACATAGACGGTGCCTTTTGAGAGCGTCTATCATGAACTTTTAAATATATTCGGACATTTGCTTTAAAGTTTCGAAAAGTTCACGTTACTATTTAAAGATTATTCCATTTAATGTGTCGTAATTTAGTAAATACACGATTTTCTCGTCATGAGCAGGAGCCTCCATGACGAGTCTCGCTATTGGCTCCATCAAGGCACGTGACGAAATATCGGAAGTTGTTGTTGTTCTTCTTCTGGTGAAGATAAAACCTTGATGACGCGGCTCTTGGACACATTTGTCTGACTTTTTTTTTTGACCCCACACACCCCCGACTCCAACCCCCTGGTACATAATCTTTTCCTCCCATTATTACTGCCTCTTCCTTTATTTCCCCCATTCCTCAATTGTCCTTTCTTTTCTCAGGTTTTCACCACCCCCTTCCACACATGCATAATACATGAATTCACTGCTGAGTTGCAGTGATTTTAATGCTGATGCGACTGTTACCGCTATCTTTAGTGGGGAGAGAAAAGTTTGTCATGTGTTTAGTGAAATAAATAAAAATCGTATGTAAAGTCAAAGCTTGTGGAAAAGTTAGAACACAACAGAACAAAAGGAACAATGGAAGGAGGGGGGAGCACACTAACAGCAGGGTTGAGGGACAAAATAGAGGAAAACTTGGGCAAATAAGGGATGTCGGGAAGATTTGAGGGGTAGTGGAGGACATATGGGGTGGACAAGATGGATACAAAAACAAACTCTCAGAAAGGAAAACGATAGGCTTGGGGGGGAGGTAGTGGTCAATGAGGGAAGTGAGATCACCGTTTTCGATTGAGGGGGGGAGGCAGGGTGATCTGTGTGTTGGTGGTGAATGGCTAGCTTGAAGAGAATGCGAAAGTTGGTTCCACAAGCAAGAAAAAAAGAGGAACAAATATTCTGGATTATGTGAGGTTTACAAGAAGGGGCTTACTGGTAGACCTGCAGAAACCGTGGGGGTGGGGGGGGGGGATCACAGCGGGCCAAAGAGTCACATTGTCATAGAGCACGGAAAGAGCAAAGGGTGGAAGACCAGAAAGGAGGCGGTAGAAGACGAAAGAGACCATCGACCTGTCTCCGATGTGAAAATGATAGACCCATGGAATCAGTTTCATCGAGGGAGATTCCAATATTGTTGAATGCAAAAGTGGATGAAGGCCTAGGAGGTGGATAAAAGGTCAGGTGTGCCAAAGAAAGACCTTTACATGATGGAGGATGCCCATATGGCAACTGGCTTTGGAAGCCAACATTGAAATGTGGTTTGCCCAAGAAAGATCATGGCTGATAGTGAGACCCAGGAATTTGAATGACTGAACTTCAAGAGGATTAAGAAAGTAGATTCTGAAGCCATGTGGAAAAAAGTTTTGGGGTGTGACGAAACCAAGATGGAACTTTTTGGCCGAAATGCAAAACCTTAAGTTTGGTGCACATCCAAAACAGCAGATCACCCAAAGAACACCATCCCTACTGTGAAGCATTGAGGTGGTACAATGTTATGGGGATGTTTCTCCTCAGCAGGGACTGGGGCACTTGTCTGGATAGAAGGGAAAATGGAAAGAGAAAAATATAGAAAAATCCTAGCGGAAAACCTGCTGCCCTCTGCAAGAAAGCTGAAATTGGGACGGAAGCTCATCTTTCAGCATGACAACGACCCGAAGCACACAACCAAAGCTACACTGGAGTGATTGAGGAACAAAAAGATAAATGTCCTTGAGTAACCCAGTTAGAGCCACGACTTAAATCCAATCGAAAATCTGTGGCATGACTTGAAGATTGCTGTCCATCAACGCTCGCCACGCCACTTGTCGAAGCTTGAATAGTTTTGTACAGAAGAATGGGCAAATATTGCCCAATCAAGGTGTGCAAAGTTGGTGGAGACCGATCCCACAGACTCACAGCTGTAATTGCTGTCAAAGGTGCTTCCACCAAGTACTAACTCGGGGGGGGGGGGGGGTGGACACTTACCCAACCAAGATATTCTAGTTTTGTATTTTCAATGAATTTACTGAAATTTGTCGAATTTGTTTTTCACCTGGAAGCTGTAGGTCATGATGTGTAAATAAAGGTGGAAAAAAAAAATCTGATTTAATGCAAGAAATTAAAGGCTCGAAGACAACAAAAAGGTGAAAATTTTGAAAGGATGTTGAGGTGCTCCATGGGCCCTGTATATATTGTTGAGGTACATATATATATATATATACCGCATGCTGAAATTGAAACGCATACAGCACGTAGACTTTACGAATAGTTATCTCCTTAATGAACGTTAAGAATAGCTCCTTCCCTGAAGAGGTTATTATGTAAATAAATGCGTTGGGTTGGGTCGTTATCACCTCCCGTCAATCCTTGGGAGAATAGAGACATCAGCGCATGATGACGTGCCGTGACAGTCGTCATCAAAGGACGTGCGTGTTTTACTGCCCTCGCCTTCAACATGTGCTATGTACACCAGCATTCTGGAACGCGTGTCAAATTCTCCCATTCCCCTTTATTGTTTAAAGCCCCACAAAGTCTTTGTTTGTCTGTGTGGACGTCTATCTTGTAATGTAATTTATTTCCATCTTCCCCCTAACTGTCTTTCGATTCGCTAATCCCCGTTTATTCCCCTCCACCAAAAATGACTTGCAAACGAACCAAGTCACAACCCAGCCTCCCTGAAATGATTGCCACATTCCCTGGCTTTGTGCTATGAACATTGTTTGATGTTTGGGGTTCGTCCTGGGAGCATGGGGAAGAAGGGATTCCCCCCATGTTAAATGCGGAGCTCTGTTCATGATGACAGTCGGAAGAACCAAACGACTGAATATCTGGCCGGGCGGCAGAATGGGAATCCTCCAATGGCTGGCATGGGGCCGGCTCGTGGGGTCTGACGTGGCCCACTGGCTGGTCCCAAGCCACCTCAGGGGATCTGACATGTGGCTCTCTGGCCCTGCCTGCCCCCAGGGCTATAAAGCTGTGCTCAGCGTGCTGATTCCCTCTCTGTCATCGCCCCAGAGCTGCCTTCGTCCTGGTTGCCACACTCTCTTTCTTCTTTTGCCTCGAGCTATCGGGGTCGTGGTCGTGGCACGCGTTCGTTCTCTCTCCACCAGGGTCGTCACACTCATTTCTTCCCTGGTCCTGAATGCGTTGGTTCGTGTTCCCAATGGAGCTGGTCGACCCTTGGTGATGGAGAGCAGTGTCGGAGCCATTTTGGAGAGCGGTACCAAGTTGGCGAGGGTGACGGTGACATATGCACCAGTCCCAATTTGTCTCCCCATGTGTGTGTGTGGTCTGATGGGTACCCTGTTTTGTAAGCCAGGAGTTAAGGCAAAGGTTAAGTCTGCAACTTGTACATTTGCTTTCTCTTTATATAAATATACACCTTGATTACATTCTATTTATTACCACGACGTTTGACTCTGTCAATAGGAGTGGTTTTCAAATTGTTGCATTTCCTCTTTTCCTGCCTCAGTTTCCCTTTGACACCATTAAAGCCCTTAAGTTCCCCACCCTCCTTCCTGTACCTCTCATTGCTCATTGTAAATAAATTATTCTTGCTATATATTTCCAATCTGCCCGTGGTTGTCCTTTCTTCCATTTGTTCAGCAATGTCTGTATGTAGATTAGCCGGGAGGTTATAATTCCCCACTAATGGGCTCTCGTATCAGTGCAGCATTGTGCAAGTGGAAAGCTCGGCCGCATTCATCACAATCCAATAAAGATAATTGCAGAGGGCACGATTCCCCGATAAGGAGATCACGTGTACTTAGGTAAACGGTGTCAGACAGAGGACCCTTAGTCACGTGGTCAAGCTATTGGCATTCGCAGTTGTTTAGTGACCCGCCGTGACACAGTTTTTTTTTGTGTGCCGTGAACCGTGCTTCCCAATTTTCTTGGGTCGCTCACCTGACATTGATTTTTCATTTATGGATGCTTCCCGATGGTTCTGTGATTTATCTCGGTATATCGGCTTCAATGTCCATCGGCATGCAAAATTACCGTGCTTCCCCATTGTCTCGGGTCGCTCACCTGCATTTATTTTTTTTCCATTTATTTATCTTTTCGTTTACGGATGCTTACCAACTGTTCTCTGATTTTTCCCGGTGTATCGGCTTCGACGTCCATCAGCACCCAAGATTTCAGCTTTCTACGTCACTCGAAAGGTACCGATTTTTAATATCGGTCAGTGTTTAGAATGAGCTTTATATAAAAGCAATTTAAAGGCTCTTCAATGTCATGGCGTCTTCCTTTCGTTGTGAACTAACAACATATTTCACCTGACTGCAAGCTAGCAGTTCAAATGCTGAGGGTCACCAGTGGCTGAAAAGGTGAAACGACCGACCGGTTTCGGCCTTTGTTGGGCCTCATCAGGGCAGTGTATCACATTCCCAACCACTGAAAGTGACTGTTTTTGGTTATATACCAGCTATTGGCAACCCACTGATGGTGAGTAGTGGTGCAGTCTGAACTGCCTGCCGCTCAAGCACATTATCTTTCTTTACCAGACCCCATCAGGAACTGTTGTTACTGTTGAGAAATAAATCCAAGTTGGAAATCCTTGATAAACAAGTGATAGTTCTACAGAAAGAAAAATTACACTGCGCTCATTTTCCAAGACGTTGAACAATTAAGACTAAATACAATACTAGTATGCTTCAATTAGTTTTATAGTTCCATATTTATGCAGCATAATATAATTACAGCCTTTCCCAATCTGCCTGAGCTATTTATTGAAATGTTATTGTGCAAGTCTTCCCTTTTGAAATTAAATGGTTATATAGTACAAAGGAACTTTTGCCAACACCACTGTAAAGGGACATGTTTGTCTTGATAATAATTATCTTAATGACATGCTGCAGTATTTAGAAAGCAATGCAACATCATGTCTCATCATCTTCACTTCTCACTATCATCGTTTTGAAAGTTGCATTTCACTCATCTCGAGAGTTTACACATACGCATAGTCGATATAATGTGAAAAAAGTTTAAAAGATGTGCTATTGCCAACTTAAGTGCTATCATGTACATCATAAGCCATTTAAATATTGGATTGTGTACTTTGTTTACATCTGGGTACACAGACATTGATTGGATGATGATCTTCCTCATGATGGACGTAAAACTGAATGCGATAAGATGATGATCCTCCCGTCTGCCAGCATTAGTTGGTGGACGTGAAAGTTACCACGGTGGCTGACGGCACCGAACAAATTATAAATTCCTGCTCTAACCTCTACAGGGGGCATAGCAGCAGGAGTACAGCTGCAGCCCCGGCAAATGATGCTACCAACAGCCATGTGCTGCAAAAAAAGGAGATTCTCCATATGTAGTGAGGTGCATAAGGCTGTTGAGGCAGTTTCATTGGCTGGGGGGGCGACAATCCTGGAAAAGTTGCCACTTGGCATAGAATATTAGAATGGCTCACTCTCAACAAGATGGTACCCTACAAAGGTTGACAGGTTGAGTCGACGCACCTGATGTTATTTTGGGCCTGCTCGGGCTCGGCTTGAAGCCTGGACCTTACGATACTAAGCCAACCACCTTAAGCGCTGAGCCACTGCAAATGTTTACAGTATGATAGGATGGAATATGTGCAGTTAACCTGCGATACCAAATTGAGGAGCTATGCAGTGAAATTCAGCATATTGTTACAGTTCTAGGAACCGTATGCATACAAACATACAGTTGTCCCGAAGTCAGTTATTCCGTTTACTATATGTGCAGATAGATCCCGACCTTGTGTGCAGTGGGAAGACACTGGGGTGCGTTGCGATGTTTTTTTAATTAGATTAATAAATCATTATATCCCATCCACGACGACCCACGGTACCCTCTGCCTGCTCGCACCTTCATCTCGCTCGCTACTTTCGCATGGGCTGAACAAGCGCGTGTTCGCCTACTCGCCTAACCGGCGACTCGCTTTCCGAGGCAGAATCTTTGTGTAGTACCTTTTTGGCGAGTCCGGACACGCGGAGTGGGCGGGCTTCCCGGTATGCTGAAATCCCGCCCAGAAAGGGCGGCACCATGGGAGCCCCATCCACTCAGGGCGAACAGTGATGTCGGCTTCACCAAGGCCCCTCCCTGCTGAAGGAGATCTATAAATGATGACATCGTTCGTTCAGAATAGTCTGGTGAGCTGGAAAGTGAGTCATCTTGAGAGTGAGCTGGAAAGTGAGTCATCTTGAGCAGAGCGTTGGAGTGAGACAGTCCGTCGGCTGATAGCGAAAGAAAGGAGGAAGGTCGTGGAGTGGTTGCGCTCTTTGGGGGTCGTTCGTTTCGAGTGTGAGAGAGCTCGGAAGACCTCGACCGGGTCTCTCGTAGGGTCCTGTCTGCAGCCCTGATCCCCGCCTCGGACTCCGCTCTACTCGACCGGGCTCCTTCGCAGACACGGTCTCCACGCAGGCGGCCGTGGACCGAGCCGCACGACCATTGACAGGTGCCGCACCACGGAGCATCCATTCCCTCCAACGTTCAGGTACCCGAAAGAACTGCGATCTCAGCTCACCTCCCTCTAGCTGCAAAGGTTCTTTGCCATACATCTGGGTTTATTTTCGTCTGAGTGTG
The DNA here is from genome assembly GCF_056783735.1 of Eptatretus burgeri. Classification (NCBI taxonomy): domain Eukaryota; kingdom Metazoa; phylum Chordata; class Myxini; order Myxiniformes; family Myxinidae; genus Eptatretus; species Eptatretus burgeri. Next base: position 117,134,917 of record NC_140963.1, on the reverse strand, counting down.
TGGCACCGTCTTTAAGTAGAATTGCATAAGTGTTTTTATTTGATCATTGTAAATCTTGCCTGTTTTATTCTCATGACAAGTCTGCTCTGTGTCTCCTTTGTAAGTTGCTGTAAAATTGTTGCACTACATCTTTCTCTCATCCTCCCCATGCATAACATCCCAATAAACCTGTTCCTGTGCCACAAATTTTTCCTTGCTTTATTGTAGAAATGTTCCCAGTTCGTTTTCATCTTTTCCTTCATTGGTCCAGCTTGGTTTGGATCTGAGTTTTAGCCGGGTCGTTATCCCCGATATTCTGTTCTAGCCGGTACATCCTTGGTAGTCCTGCTTGGCTGCATCCGATCTGGAAAGATGGTTGGTAGTTGGTAGAGTGATCCGGATCGGGCAAGGCGTACCGAGGGCGTGGTTCCCCGGTCGACGACACCACATGGTTAATTAGGTAAATTGGTTCGAGACAAAAAGACCCTATGATATGCAGTGGAGGTATTGGCATTCCAGTCAGTGAAGCGACCCACCGTGTCACGGAATTATCCGTGAGCGACGGCCTACAATTCCGGGAGTCTGGTGGGAGACGACGTAACTTCCCCCACCTCGTGGTCGCTCTTGCCACCGGACCCCAGCCCGCAACAATAAATATATATATATATATATATATATATATATATATATATATATATATATATACATATACATATATATATATATACATATATACATATACATATATATATACATATATATACATACACACACACACACACACACACACAAGTGTGTAAAGGTGTGAGAGTGTCCACATTGAAATGAACCAACTTTGAGGCCTAATAACTCTTTATGCCTCCTCTAACGAAGTCGCCGATAGCATAATGGTTTCGGGTTGTCCTTCCGTACGTACGTCCGTCTGTGCTAATTTTCTGTTTCTCTGCAGCCATTTATCCGAATGACAAAAATTTTTCACCATAGGTGCGACTACTCATGTAGAAAGTTTTAATAATTATGACGTCATAGGTCAAGTGGTGTGGGAGCCATGTTGGAAAAAAGAAAAAAAAAAACTGAACCTCCATCTCCAAAACCGCTCTGTGGTAAAAATTGAAACTTTCCACGTGTCCAGTAATCCCTTGGGAAATAAGTTGCATCATTTTCTGGGAGCACAGCTGTGCCACTGATGCAGTGCTCTCTGTTACTACCTGCCAGTAAGCTGGTACTCATTTCACAAACCTCAGGAGGGTGGCAAGCTGTCAGCCCCACCTGGTGTTAATTTAACCGCCGACAGGGGCTCAAACTCAAGACCCTAATATCTTTAACCATCACACCAACAGCAGGCTTGATGATGCAAGGATTCTGAGTATGCAGACATCACAATCATAATCACTTGCTTGATTAGTGTTGCAGAAACGACCATGATAACAAACATTCCAAGTGTCTAATCACTCAACCCTTGCTTTGGAAAACAATGAAAAACTAAGGTTCGACCAAAAAAAAATAATTAAAAAAGCAACAAAAAGGTATAGAATGATATCCATCCCCTTCAGTGCACACAACACGATTATCCCAAAAGGAAGGAAGGAAGGGTGTGGAAACAGAAGATGGAATGGGAGCACGAACAATGACAACAATTCAATGGCAAAAGGTAACTGAACATAAAGCTGGCAGGATGGTCTCTACGCTGGAGGTAGGCACACTCACCTCTAAATCGCCTCGCCTCGGTTTGAATCCCGACCCGGCTATAAACGGTCATCCCGGTGTCCTTTTCGAAGTCGGTGAGTTATCCCTGTCACGTACCGGGGGGGGGGGGGGGGGGGAGCATTGCATCAGTGGCACAGATGCAACCAAAGGGATGAATTGGGAATTGAATCCCAGTCCACGGTGCATTGGCCACCAACAGCAGCTGCAGGAGTCCCAGGGTGGGTTCGAGTTGCAGGTATTCTATAAGGAGTGAGAAACCTTGCGAGCATACATTAAAGGGTGAGACATCGGAGTGAAATCCCAACGGGAATTCATTTCAATGGCATTGTGAGCAATTTGAATGTGACAATGCACACAAAACCGAGCTGTTTGTGCTGGCCCTGACTTGTGCACTGCTTGGAATGGATGTACCACGTCACTCTCAATGCCAGCGAGTCTCTCCAACATAATAGCGATGGGAGGGGGGGGAGAGCAACAATGGGGGATCATTTGAATTCAAGAATCTGGTTCAGGTTGTCCTGACTGTAAAACGATCTTCATTTACAGTGGGTACCGTCTTCAAATGAACAATTTATCTTCAATGGCTGTTCATCAATATTTCAGGATGTCTATTTTAAGCTGAAGCACAGCTGTCTTGACAAAGGCCATGACTAATTGTGTTGGCACAGAGGGGCAGGGGGGGCCCAGAAGTTGGGGGAGAACCCCAAACAAACTACATTATCTACCAAGGAAATAGGTCAACAAGGTCACTGTCGATTTAGAGACAACCAATAGGCTAGTATGCCATTGGGGGGTATTGAGAGCATTTTGTATTCATTTGAGAATGGGGTGGGAGGCTGGAGGATGAGGTCAGTGTATCCTCACATTGTCAAAAACACAAGGACGTCACCATTCTGCTACTTGCTTCTGGAAGAGGAAGAACGTCATATATGCGGCAAAAGCACAACAGAGCATTTGCAGGACGGCAAATGAGGTCACGTCTTAAGAAATAAAACAACAAGCCGCTAGACGACATGGGTGGTCGCTATATAATTACATACTAGTCATACAGTTTTTGACGGATCGGGCTGAAAATTTTTGATATAGGAGGTTGATTATAGTGCGCATAAAAGTGCGGAAGCAGATTTTTGAATACTTTTTTTTTTTTTAGGATATTTCTAAAATTTCAAAGTCCCGTTGCTTGGCAATGGTGGTGTCCATAGCAACGGTGCTCAAAAGCATAGAACTAGATCCTGGTATGAACCTACCAGTCAAGTTTCATCAAAATCGGTTGACTCCTCTGGCCTCCAGAGCTGTCCATTACATACAAACATACAGACAGACGGAAAACCTGAGAATAACGGTAGTCGAGTGACCACCCAACATACAGACAGATGAAAAACCTGAGAATAGTGGGAATTTAGCGACCACCCAACAACCAATTCTGGCGTGGCCACTTTCTTTCCTTGAAAAACAAACAAGCAAACAAAAACACTTTGCTAACTAGATGGGGAGCACTCGGTATCGTGCAAAACCTCCGCCGCCAATACTGCTGGGTCACTCAAGTGAACCTGATATCCTATTCATTGTAGGTCAAAACGGATCAGACTCGACTGAACCACGATTGAATAAACTAAACGAGATCGACGCACATACAGAAATGCCAAAAAAAAAAAAATCGAAATTTTTTGGAAAAAAAAGGTGCAATTTTTTTTTTTCTCTAACAATTTTTTTTTTGGTTGGAAATCACTTAAAACATGTAGAAATGCAAAAAAAAAATTCAAATATTTTTTCAAAATGGCCGCATTTTTTTTTATTAGTGTTTTATCATGCGTACTTAGGTAAAAAAAAATTTTTTCAAAAAAAAATCAAAAATGGACTGGGCCAAGTCCAAACTCTAATGGCATGATCCTTGGACCATACCTAATCCCCCCACCAAGTTTCATCGAAATCCGTCCAGGAGTTTTTCCGTAATACTGTTCACAAACAAACAAGCAGTCATAGACTGGTACTTACCAAATCGTCAACTTGACCTCTGACCTTGTCTAATAAAAGCTGTCTCTCGAGAAGGTAGCGAAGCAAACCAGAAGTTTCTACGATGATTCTGCACCAAACCATCAAAAATCGAATGTTTTGGATGTTTGACCTCACCGTGACCTTGACCTTTGACCGATTTTGACCAAAATCTAATCAGCACTAGCCATCACCCTCCTGAATCACGTGGTGTAATTTGACATTGGTAGCTTCTTCCGTTATCGAGTTATCGTGCCTACAAACAAACAAACAAACAGAAACGGAAGGCATCAATATACTTACGAAATCTTTAGAAATCCTTAGATTTCGAAAGTAACAAACAAACAGACAGGGGTGAAAACAGTAACCTCTGTCCATCTTCGATGGCGGAGGTTAACTAACATTTCTCGTTACTTGCGCAAGTCAACATGCACGTGATGTATCAAGATGCAGAAGAAATGTAAATTATTGGGAATAAACACCAGCAAAATTCAGTCACACCATTAAATAATACTGCATTGCTGGGACATCACAAAAAAAAAAACTGAAAACCAGAACAGTATTTGTGCATGTGCTTGAAGGTAGGAGACCGCCGATGACGGGTCAAGAGGAAAGGCGCCATTACTGGATAGACTGTGCTCAAGTGCCTGGGGATTATTCTGCCCCGTCCATATTCTGCCCCAGATTATGCAACCACTCATCCATCAAGAACGTAATCACCCAAGTGTTGGAGGTGTGAACGTAGACATCCTGACCTCCTAATTGGAGGTGACACGGTTGTCGTGCTGTCAACACCATGGCGTTGAACCTGTAAATCACAGGGATGATCAAGCATAGAGGGTAGAGCTGCAGGAGGAGGACTTGGAGGCAGAACACGTTCAGCTGGAGTTGAGAGAATGGGAGGTATGTGAGATGGATCGGGGGGAGCACGAGGTGGCCCCTCCGAGTCACCTTCATCGCAGAGAAAATCATCACAGGAATCTCTGTGCGGATGTTGGATGGTAGGTGTCTACGTGGGAACCATGTGACATTTAGATTGTCGTACATGATACGATGAGCGTCGGAGTTGAGAGCCGGCAAACTTGCAGGTGTCGTATCAGTTCCCGTCCACAGACGCAACCAGGTAACGATCCCGTGCTCGAGACTTGGATCCATCTGAGTGCAAGTACACCAAGTCTCCAACGTGAGCTGTCGGAGTCGCAGAACGTTTTGTTGATGTGGACTTGGACTTCTTGCTCTCAGTATGGTTCCTGGAGTATTGGGCACACTGCTCTCGGATAAGATTCTGATCCAAGATTGGAATCTGGTGCTCAGTGAACTGGTCATGTTGTGTCTACATTTCCCCATGCAGACAGACCGCGAGATCTGACGCGCGAGTTTAAATTTGGCAGTAGCCGTGGAAAGCTGACAAGGAGAAACTGGACCTCCGGGTCTTGGTGTCGTAATTCAGCTTCCAATTCCTGAATGGCTTTCTCGGCGACAGGGTTGTTGGGGTTCTTGGTGTGACCAAGCTCAAGGGAGATGCGGTGATCTTGCAGGAGCTTCTCATGAGTGAGACTTGAATGCGGAGGCTTGATCAGCACGGATGACAGCCGGTGGCCCCTCCATCGGGTGAAGTTCAATGATGAGTCCCAGCAGACCGTCACGCAGTTAGTCATAAATGAGAAAGGAACGGGTGTAGGAAATAATGCACTCATGCAAGACCGAGATCAGTTGTTGCTCACGCTTTAGGATATCTGCTGCAAGTCACATCAATTGTATTGGGAGGATCATCGGACGATTGAGGAATGGCACGCGGAATGATTTTTCGCAGAGAAGCACAGTGGTGGCAACTGGTAGTTACATGGTTGATGGACTTATCCGTATCAAAGGCAAAGAAGTGGCGATACCTCTCTTGCTTAAGTTGGTGGCAAGATGGGTGATCAAGCTTGATGTGGAGAGCCATGACAAGGCTATCTATGACCAGACGAGGAATAACGACGCGTTCACAAGAAGATTGGAAAGGGTCGTAATATCGGACAACCAATAACCCATCTTTTGAGATAGTGGCTGAATGAAAGTACCTTTTTACGTCTTTAATATTGGTCAGTTTTCTTGATGGTTGGGTACCTTGTTTGAGATGGTCATGTGTTCTCCGTAAATCCGCACACTCAGGCTGTAAGGATAGCTCGGCAGAAATGTTTGTAAACGGTAATTTGGAGTCACCAGTGATGATGTCATGGATGGAGGAATGACGGATGAGCAAATTTGGCAAATGGGGATTGTCACAATCAAGGGCATTTCGGCTGGCGAAATCTGAGGGTACATTAGCGGAGCCAGCGAGATGGTGGATTGAGGCCTGAAACCGACTGACCGTCACCAAAAAAGGTTGAGACGCGGGCACCAGCCAGAAACTTTCCTCGGCATAGCTTTTCAAAGGCTTGTACACGTGGCTTACTATCAGTCAGTATGCAAGCTTTATGATCCAAAGTGTTTAGTCGCCATTGCGATTGAGAGTGCTTCAATTTCGCAAGGAAGGCAGGTGACCTGGTGTCCTCGCAACTTGGCGCTAAAAAAGCCTACGAGTTGTTGGGTCCCATTGCGAGTGACGTACATCGTAGCTCCTATGCCATTTTTCTTCACTCAACCATCAGTGATAATCCACAATTGGTCTTCAGGGTGTGGAAGGATAATGGTTCTGTTTGAGGAAAGGGCTTCTGGGCAGTGGGGAATGCTTCGATTCGGTCGGAGGTCCAAGCAATTTTCTCTTGGGATAGGCAGCCAGCTATAGCGTCATCTCAAGGCAAGAGCAAGCTTGAACAGCCGGAGATAACGCTAGCTGGACTATGTAAGTGCCAATAAAGGATCGAAGGCCGGAGACCTTTTCTGGGGTGGCAAGCATGGATAATGTGGAGATGCGATGGGAACTGGCTGTTATAGTGCCTTAATGCCACACCCACCCTTGGATAGTCATGGAAGATTGGCCAATGACAGTCTTAGATGCTGACAGATTTAAGTGGTTCACTTGGAATGTGTCAAGCAGTAGTTTCAGTTGGTTAACAGTTCATCTACGCTTGTTCCACCGCGGTAGAAATCGTCAGCGAGTTTGGCCACAACACCCTCCTCCACTTGGTCTCCAAGTACATGATAGGTAAGTTCTTCTCGTGCCGTTTCAGAGCCAGGCATACCCATAGCGAATCGGGTGTAGACCCCTAACACCACGAAATGGAGTCGCAACACAGCAGTACTTCATTGACTCTTCAGATAGCGGGATTTGATAAAAGGCATTGGTCAAGTCAGTCGTGATGATGTGCTTCCATCTCCAGATTTGGCGAAGAGTGGAATCGACATCAGGCATCAAGGATGGCTGGGGTTTGCTCTATCGGCAAATGCTGTGACCAGTCAGAACCCCCCCCCCCCCCACTGGACTTTTTCACCAAGAAAGACGGGTTGAGGTATTCGACGTTGACTCCTGCGTCTTCTGATTTAACAAATACACCCAAATCTTCTTGTTCATCAAACTTGCGTTATAGTTTTGTGAGGTTGCTGTGAGAGTATAATGGGAGGCGACCCTGACGTCGAGGGGGCTGTCTGGACAGGATCCATGTTAACTACCAATGGGAATGGACCAGACGCACCATTTTACCCTTTGGGCCTGGGGTCGAAGACATCGTCAAACTCTTAGAGAAGTGTCTGAAATTTACGTATAATATCAAGGGGAAAGGAATTGTCTGGGTCAAGTGTGACACTGACAAAGTAAATGCTTGGGGTTGTTTTCTTTGGGTCGAGTTGAATCTAGGTGGGGGGGGGGGGATACTATTCTCACCGGTGATGTTTGAAGGCATAAAGATGGGACGGATTTGACAAAAATGTTCATGAGATCTAACAATTTGAGGTTCATCGGTCAAGTTGGCAATGTGGATCTTGCCAGATACGCTCGATATGAGATTTCACGATGAGCCCGATAGTCACTGTGAGGTTCAAGGACGTATGTAGCATCAGACAAATTGTCAGGGAGGTTTAGCTCGATGTACTCACCGGGCCATACTGTTGCAGTTCCTGGAGGGGCACGTAGCAAATGAGCACGACGAACTGCATGGTGAGTGGGAGAGAAATCAGATGAACCGTATTGGTATATGGACCCATCATCGAGGATGATGTGACGTTTAGCCGGGCCATTCAGCTTCATGAAAGGTGTTCCTGCCAGGACATCAACAAGGCCTTTGAAGGTAAACTGTCGATCGTCACGGGTCATGATAAAACCGACTTCACCGAGCACTGCGAGTGGAGAGGAGTCATCAGCCTGGTGTGCTGAGAACTCTTTCTCACGTGTAGATCGAGGCATTTGGCGGTCGATCGGCTCATCATGTTTCCAGTGGCTACACCGTCGGACGGTGTGGTGAGGGTAAAACGTGTCCACGTAAAGTGGCTGGCGTACTTGAATTCTGCACGCAGGGGTGGAGGACTTGTCAGAGTTATCTGGAGAGTCGATGGTCAGGTCTTCCACTTCCTCCTCATCGTCAGAGGGGTGGCTCTATGATGTTAGATATCTGTTTCGCCTTGGCCCTATATTTACCATCTTGTTCAGGGAGGGAGCTGCACTCGTTGGGAAAATGGCAGTCCGCACACCCCGCTTGGTGACATAATGGGCAGGATTTTTGGGAGCACTGTGAAGGTTTATATTGTGATTAATCTGGAACCCATCGCACACAACAGCCAGAATCCTTATAGATCACTTATATCGGTAAGTATGTGTTTCTAGTGAGGGTCCCGTCCCTTGTTTAATGGGAAATTAAGTGTACATGCGCTGGGAGTTGTTTTATAGTCAGGTCTTTAAAACTTTAGAACCGACAAGCCAAAAACTCCTCCACTGAACTAGCGCTCCACAACGCGTTCCCTTTCACGACTCCTCCACTGAACTAGCGCTTTACCAGGCTCCACTTGCTGTCCAATCAGGAGCGAACAGCGCGTCGACACACCTGATCCCTATCCAACCAAGCGTGCACAGAGCGTCCGACACAGAGGCTCTGCCCCACTCAGGGAGCGGATAAAAGACCAGGCTCCCTTTGGAGGGTTGTTCTTGTGTGGGTTTGTGTTCATGATTGTGTTGGCGACGGAGCCTGGTTGTATGTCGGAGCCTGAGGATCACTTGCTTCGCCTGCCTCGTCGCCTTGTTTTTGCCGTCCGGATCGTGCTGGCATCTGCCGCTCCACTCCTGGTGCCTTCGTCCTTGACGCCAGGTGAAAGCTGCGGGTTTGAATCCCGCCACTGAGCCAGATCGTCAAAGACCCCACGAGGCGGACAGGTCCAAGCACAGGCTCTGGTCTCCAGCTCACCTTTCCTCAAGCTGGAAGCCTTCAATAAACACCCGACGGGGTCCATTTCTTTGGATGTGTGTCCGTGTGTGGGTCCGTCTCTTAAGTAGAACTGTTAAGTGCTTTTGCTCACTGTATATTGCCTGCCTGATATTCAGATAACTCTGCCCTTACGTGCTTCCCGCCCCGCTTATTATTGTAATAAATTTCCCTATTGTTGAATGTCCCAGCTCGTTCCTTGTCATTTCTCTTATTGGCTTAGCACGGTGCGTGTTGGGGAAGAGCAAGACAGTAAATTGTTCATTTGGACCAACAGACCTCGGTAACCATCCGCTCGGGTTACACACGGTTCGGGCACGATAACGGCTCGTCCCGCTCGAGGTCTGTCGAGGGTGTGAATTCCCCGGTAGCTTTGCCGCGTGGGTACTTAGGTATATTGAAGTTTGGCAATTAACCCTACCCCACGCGGTCGAATTATTGGCGATTCATGGTCCTGTGAGGGACCCGTGCCTTTCGGACTTATCCGAGGGTGACGACCTAAATTCTGGTGTGTTCGGTGGAGCCGACTCTACTGCTCCCTCCAGCGGTCGTGCTCGCCACCGATACCAGCCCCACAACAATATTTCGGTTTAGGAGTAGGTAATGTCGCTGGAAAGAGAGGTCTCTTTTGACTTTAAGATGGGCCCACATGACTGTTGTATCTCCACCAGAACGTATTTCATCTTACAAGGACGGTAGGGCCAGGGAGATTTCTGGTTTAATGGCCGCCAATGTATGAGAACGTAGTTCAGTAGCATAACGTTGTTTGGCTATTTTTTTAGGCAGCGTCGGGTGGATTAGTTGAAGCCAGCTGAGGACGACAACATTTTCGAAGGATGGAGTTAGCTCCTCGTCATCTGCAGGAACTTCACCACATGGTGCGAGATGATGCATCCATCATGGCGAAGCAGATTGTAGTCAATAAAAGCTGCCAAGCGCCAGTAAAGGTCTTCTGGGCGTTCTCCCGGAAAAACAAATCGAGGAAATGTGCACCAGTCGACTGAAAACCGAAATGCAGGTGGATGACTCGCCATATATGATCTGAGGAGACAGAATCACGGACCATCGTGGGGTTTCGTTTGCAGTTCTCGAAGGAGTTAATCGTCTCTGATTTAGGAAGGCACCACCGTTTGGGGGCTCGATGTGAGTTTGCTATCGTCGTAAATGTAGAGAAAAACGTTACTCACACAAACTGGGTCGACGGCTGCGTGACTCACGTTGTAAGTCACAGGATGTGAAGACGACGAATCACGAGGCCTTCGGCTGCAGCACGTTTCGTCGGCTGCAAGGCTTGAACGCAGGGTCGAAATCGTTGCCGCTCCGCCAGTGAGCCAAGATAGACCAGATCGTGGTCTCAATCCATTCGGATCTCACACACAGCACGCCGTTTCTGGGAACAGATCGAGATTTATTGGTAGCTCAAGCAAAACACACCGAGCTCAGGGAAATCAGAGTAAAGAGGAAGAACATCTACCAAAGATGGCAAAAAGTTCCACGAGGAGTGACCCAATATCAAATGGCTGGAACGTAGGGTTATAATCAAACAATGAGTTCATTTTTTCCCCCCCGTTTTGACCCTGTCCCTACCCCCCATGGGTCAGATTCATTCAACAAAAAAAAAAAAAAAAAAAAAAAAAAAATCGGACCACACGTCCTGAAGCTCACCTGGATCAGGAGCAACAGTCACTCAAACCCCCTCCAGACCCTCTTTAACCCCGATTTTTGTTTTTTTAATGCTGTGAACAAACTTTGGGACATCACGGGTGAGATGGTTATGGTCAAGTTTCATCAAAATCGTGTGTCGTTTTGGAGAAGAGAGCAAATACCTATTTTGGGGGGGGGGGCTCAAACCTCCCCGCAGAACCCCTTAGACTAGTCCAGCAGGAGGGAGCTTGACCCAAAATTCCCGGATATAGTTTTTTTCTTTGTTGATTATCATAGTAGAGGACCGATGTAATGGTATATAGGTGGGTGTGAAGTTCTCACCCTTGGGCAATTTTATATATTCAACATTTTCAAAATGGCCGTCATTCGGATAATTGTCCGCCATTCGTTTTAAAACATATTTACTATTAAGACATACAAGGCCTACATTTTGTTTTATAAACCCATATTTTACAACTTAAATTATCAAATAAAAGTTATCTATGTATTATACATAACATTCACTTACTTGTCATGGCAGCCATCTTTAATTATAAAATGGTTGCCATAATAACTCATTTTTGACGATATTTTGGTCAATACCGGTATGTACAGTTTTAATTTATCAGAATGCATGATTATGTTGGTGTAAAACAATTCTGTTATTGATATAAATGCCCCACTTTATTATAACAATCATCATTAATATATTTTATATCTATATAATAGGATTATATATATCCTAATGGACCCTAAAGTCCAGCGGAATCATGTAGATTACGTTTTACATAAATTTGGACGTGCATATTCACCGAGCACCTAATAGCACGAATAGCTCTCCAAGTTTACTTTATGTAGAAGAAAGAAACCTAGTCATAGTTATATTGGTATGATCAAATTAATCATCATCAGTCTCGATCTCATCGTTCCCGTCATCATTTCTATCATCTTCATCAGCATCTTCTGCCTGAATGTGATCCCTGGTGTTCTGAATGAAACACCCATCTCCTCCTTGGCATGCGCAAAACGCAGTACAAGCCATGTTGGCATTGTGACATCCACATCTCTTAGATTTACATGGCATGTCACTGTCACAAGAGCGCTTGATCATCTTCAATATCTCATCAGGCGCGAGAGTCACGTTATCAGCAACAGTAGCTGGTATCAGAGATGTGGAACCATCTCGTCTTGTCCATCCGTGTGCGAGGGGATCCATGTCAGGCGGGTTCAGCTGCAACGACTGTCTCCATATGGCTACCTGTAGATGTGCCCTGGCTACATTGTCTCTGAATGCCTCATTTGTTGGTGGAAGGCTTTAAAGCTTTGTAGCAGCACCAATATTGCGCGATACTTTTGTGGACCACATATTCTGTCAGGCTGCAGTCATTGAATCACACTCAGGGTAGCCACAGCAGGATAACATGAATGGTGTTGCCTGTCGGAGTACATCGGGAAGAGAGGTGGTTATGTCACCAACCTTTGAGAGAGAGCGAGTGTTCGACCTCAGAACCTTCAGAGCCTTCCCTTTCCCGATACCATGATATATTGCTACAGTGTCACATCCTGTAAGACCATGAGCTGCCAGAAGATGTCCCATGATAGCACGATTATTGTCTACACTGGCGTTGATGTCAATGACGGTCCTTCCTCTGATTGGGGATATCATCATGATATGTCCAGTGATATCACCGTGGAACACGAAGTGGCATAACAAGACGAATACGTCTGTGTCATCGGCTACAACCAAAACATGAGCAGCTCCAACAGAAGCCACTTGTTGGATGATCATTGTATCTGCTTCCTCATGTCTGATGGCCATCTCAACTCTTCGGGAAACTGCACCTTGGCTGATCTCTACAGGGATTGGATCATTACCAGTGACAATGAGTTTCCCTTTCAGCACATCCTTATGAGACACAAGGTCAGCCACGATCAATTCGATCAACTGTTTCTTGTTGTTGCTCACTGCAAGTACTACTTTCTGAGGTGGCAACCTGGCTGCAGGACGTAGTGTATACACCCGGCTGGCCCCTTGGTCCCTGTCGCTTCTGCTGGACTCCTTGACGCTGCCGACATTGTATCTGTGGAAATAACTGTGAAATCAAAGTAATGCAAAGAAACACTAATACATACATGTGTATGCAAATAGAAATTAGTATGGTACAATATTATATGATTAAATCATACACTACTACTACAACTACTACTACTACCAAGGGTCAGTGAATGTTACAAGGGCTTTACAAGGGGCAACGAACTCACATAGGGAAAGCAGCACAGATACAAAAGTCTACCGGTGTGGTCTATGTTTACCACAAAGCATTTTCCATCAGCCTGCAAGAAGTTATGAACACACAAAAAACACAATGTAAAGTTTGTTTTAAAGGCAGCCATTTTGAAATTCAAGATGGCTGCCAACAAAAATTAATCAATATCATGCATATTATTATTCTTTGATTTTTAAGCCCAAATATATGAGTATTGACAGCAAAAGTAACACTGTACATGTTTTGAAAGTCCATATATTGAAAAATAATTATACGCATGTCGGCCATTTTTAAAAGTTGAATATTTCAAATTGCCCAAGGGTGAGAACTTCACACCCACCTGGATATCTTTATATAGATCACTATAGATGCATATTCAACAGGAAAAAAAAAAACTATATCTGTGAATTCTTGGTTAGGGTGAAAATCGCTGTTACACTGCCGGACTAGACCCAGATTTTTTGCCGCACGTCCACTCCAGCTGGGGCATGACGCGGGAATCAAATCCAAGAAATTGTTTCATATTTCATGCATCTCCACCAATGTTGATTGCCCACATTAAGTTTCATTAAAAAAGTTTACAAATGTGCCAATAATTGCATTTTTCTGTATTTGACCTTTTGACCAAACCCCAAAATGCACAATGGTAGGGTGCATCGATAAAGCTTGGCAGGAGGCTCCTCCTTCTGACTCCCCATTTATTTATCTTTCTTTCCCTCTTCCTCGTACTCTGTAGTCGCTGATAACACAATAAATTTGTTTGCGGAAGTTGTGACAATTGGATCGAGTAAAACAGAAAACAACCGCCCAGATAGCATTTGCTCGAGTACCACAATAGCATTGTTTCCATGGAGACCGCCGTTGTTTCCATAACATCACGAGGAATAGATATCTGTAATGAGAAAGCTAAATGGTCAAAGGCTTTCGAAATAATCGCTTACACACAAGTACATTGACAGATGATCGATCGGACAGAGCTCATCCGTCAGTAGTTTGTAAATCTACTGGCCATTGTCGTTCAGCTTCTCCATGAGCCGAAGCCCTTGCATCGAACGTATGAAATTGTATTGAGCTTTGTTACGTTGGAGGAAAACAATGGGATGCAAAAACTTTTAGCTCTCAAACAAGAAATTTGCTTTGTCTCGTCTTGTTTTAGCCTCCAAAGCCTTTGTCCATAGCTCATTATACCTTCACAACCGAGCGATAATAATCCAACGCTTTGTTCTAGATGTAGATCATTGTAAATATTTCTTAATAACACAACTACAGCAATATCAATTCAAACAAGATATCTGTAATTCCAAAGCCATCACCAAGGGTAAGCCTCCCCAAGCACCTGCGATCCAACGATAGCCATATGCCTTTCAAGATTTAGGGATAGAGTGTAAATAAAGAAAATGTGTCCCCATTGACAATCTATCCATAAAACTCAACATCATGACAATCAAAGGAAAATTATTCAAGTTATGATCAAAAAGGTGTTTTTTGTTTATTAGGGCACAATCCGAAAAAAGTGGGTCAAGGGCACAAATCAAATATCAGGTGCACAACATCAGTCCGGGTACAATATGATGCAAAAACATCTTGGATGACCAAGCGGTCTCAGATTCCACAATGGCAAAATTGAGCAATGACAAGAAATGTGTTATAATTTTCAGACCACCATTTGAACTTGACCTTTAACCCGTAGGGTATGACGTAAATTAAGGGTAAACGCACCTTGCTCTAGAGTCTAGGCTACCTGGAGAGGGCAATTTCATTTCAATGGAACCTTAGTTTCATTCTGGTGAAGAGTTAAAATGTCTATAATTAGGTCAAGGTCAAAAAAAATTCGGTCAACCCACATACTTTATATTCCCATTACTGCTGCAAAATTTCATTCGAAAGTCCCAGCCGGCTCGAGAAACAGCTCAGACAATGGCAACCCCCCCCCCAAAAACCTTAAAAGGTGGTTTAGTACTCCGAGGGGTCTTAACAACTGACGTGCCATTCAAAACTGGGGGCACCAATTGTAGAAACAAACTCTACAATGACAATAAACCTTCCCCTATCTCATAGGGGAAGACTTAATTACATCAAATAAGGAATCTCTTCGATGACGACCACGAGCCATGTGAAGGAGAGGCTTTTGGAGTTTTAAAAAAATTTTTTTAATCCCTCCAGGACTTCTTAGTCAAATGGGGATAAATAGACTAATCTGGATCATGTATAGAGAGAGACACAAAGCAAACGACAGTTAAACAAATAACGAGAGATGGTCTTTGCAAACGAAACGATCAATATGCTCCACTGGAAAATATGATGAAAAGACATTACATTCCTTCTAAAGTCACTGTACTTCAATGTGTCCCGTTCATGTTCTGGTGATAGGATCTTAAGAACACTAGGACGTTGATGGATGCCGAGATAATGGGAGTAAGTGTTGGTGAGAGATTTACAACACAAGATATCAGCGAGTCATGTAATATAGTTCCTTTAGCTGTCATAATCCAGAAACAAGAAGACTGTATTATTAACAATGGAAGGTCTAGCTGGAATATACCATTTTGATTGCAGTAGATCTGAGAATAAACGATCAATGTCAAAGTAGATATGCGGTCACGAATGGCCTCGGTTAACAATCTTTCATTGCAGAGCAAATGTTTTCTTCTGACACAAATGTGAAATCAAAGTTATTCCACAAATTCCTAGAATAGTCGGTTATGTTTAACCACAGATTATCGCAGGGCTAATAGGATGACCTCAAGGTACCACACTCACCTCTAAACTGTCGAGCCTGGGTTAGAATCCTGACCCACCTATAAACTGTCATCCAGTTGTTTTATAGGCAGTGAAGAATCAATGTGTGTGTGTGTACTGTGATTCCGATGGACATTAAATTGGCACCCCATCTGCCAGCATTAGTTGGTGGACGTTAAATATCCCACGGTGTCCTTCGCGAAGATAAGTAATCAAGGCGATTGGCTCAAATCACAGCTCAAAGGCGAGTGCGCATACCTCTAGAGTATATGCCATCCTGTCTTGAGAACTTCCAATGGCACAAAATTAATTATTTACAGTGTAGGAGATAGGTGGAAGGCGATTTCCAAATTGGGGGAGGAGGGGGGAATAATAGGGAAGAAAACAAGGGAAGGAGTATTTTGAAGGAAAAAAAAAAAAACTTGAGGAGACGGTAAAGTAATGAGAGAAAGTAGAGTTTAAAATATTGAACTCGTAGATGGCCATTTTTGAAATGTACAAATAACTGCATGTCAATGTTTGTCTAAAAATAATAATATTAATAATCAGATCCTCCATGTCTCAACCAATTATTTTATCTTCTTTAAAAATAAATCAAGAAATAACACCAAAACTATTTGGAAATGACTACGTGTATTTAATACAAGATCATCACTGTGTCGTACAGGAAATTGTTTCAACATCGAAGCAAACAGAAATGTCATTCACTTCTGCTTACCTCCCATCAATGAAATTAATAACCTAACTTAATAACTTGTCGATGCAATAAAATGGTACGAATCTGATGAAATGTGAGCATCACAAAGGCAAGATTTCTCATCCTGCCAAAGCAAAATGTTAAAAAAAAGATTGCAAATAGAGTTGGGGCCTTTGTAATCAGGCCCTGGCCTGGTGACCTGTGGGTGTGTCGTTCCATCGCCAGGAAGTTCTGGCAACGTGGTGTCCAGGCTACTGTTAACAAAGGTGATGACGATTACGGATGGCAAATTAAAACTTGCGCAGAACATTGACACACATACTGTGACATTTGCACGCTCAAGCAAGCCCTACGAAGGCTAGATCACCAACGTTCTGACAAGCACACGGGGCATGAATAAAAAGGAAAGCACATTTTGCATCATGCGCAACAACAGCAGAATGTTCCTGATAAGCCTGTGGAATGTGCTTATCCCAGCTGATTAAGGCCCTCACTGCATACTGGTAAGAACTAAGGAATATGAAAAAGGATACAAATGCAACGGAATAAGGAGAGGGGCAGAGGGGAAGCGGGAGGAGGGAAGGGGGAGAGAAGGGGAAGAGACAAAGTGAGGGAATAATTATGGAAGGCAAAATTAAATGGAAAAGGAACAAATAGGGCAAAGAGGAGAGGAGAGAGGGGTGGGACACAGCTGTGCCGGTGTGCGATCTCCGGTAAGCACTCGAGTCTCCTTGTGTTCCAGCTTGGGGATCACGAACCCCGAGCCATGAGACGCTGCTTGTAAAGTCCGGCAAGAACCTTCGCGGCACTATGCACCATATGGCGACGAGAGAGACCGGTTAGAGACACGTGCCAATCTGTGCGCGTCGTGTGCGGCAGTGATCTCTCAAGAACTTCACCTATGGTCGTGGCCAAACCTGACCAGCGAAGTCCATAGTTCGGTGGGGTCTCACCTTGGGCCTTCGGTCAGACAACAGGAAAACGAATAGGATTAGTAGAGCAAATGAAAACCAAATGCAGAGCTATGGTTCACGGGACCAAAAGCACACAAGGCTGATAAGCACCTGCTGTACGAAGTGCAAAGGCAGCGGAGTGGCCTGGGTAAAAACCTCCAGCTGCAGCCCCAGCGATGGGTCTTCCAGTATAAGGCACCCAATGTCAAACCACCTGCACACACCATAATCAATGGTCAATGAATTGCCTGTTCATTTATCTCAATCAATGATCAAAACCCCAAAAAAATAAACCACAGCAAGCCTCAACACCAACAAATCATATCATCAGTCAACTTCTCACCACCTCGCTACCACCAACAGTTACTGAAAAGACTCGCTTTGCGACCAAATTACTTCGGCAACGGCAATTCAGGAATGACCAACTCACTTACACATTCTATCACGTTAATGAGAATCCCGAATATCTCCCTCGAGCATTCCTCTTTGTGAAAGAGCTGCATGCCAATGAGGCAAACGATTGCGGACTGCCAAGGAATGTTGGCGAAAGACAACTTGAAATTCCAATTTCTTTTTTGGAATTTCTAATGAATGATATCAACTGCAGCCATGATGACGTGGGAACAGTGCAATTTAATCAGAAGATATTTCCCGAAGCATTACAATACTTGTTCTTGAACAATA
Organism: Eptatretus burgeri; assembly: GCF_056783735.1. NCBI lineage: Eukaryota > Metazoa > Chordata > Myxini > Myxiniformes > Myxinidae > Eptatretus > Eptatretus burgeri. The sequence continues at coordinate 117,116,922 of NC_140963.1, read as the reverse complement.
CATATTCGCATTGTCCACAGGAGGGCGCATCTGGAACAACTTAAAATTCAACATTCGTATTATTATTAATACCTCTGCCACCAAAGATGCATGTATATTATGTTTTCAACCATTTGTCTGTCTCTTTGCAGTTTGTCTATGAGCACGGTATTTCAAAAAGTTGTGGACGGATTAAGACAACGTGGTGGATTAGTTGGATAGGGGACAAGAACAAGCTAATTAGATTTTGGTTCAGATCTGGATTCAGATCCAGCCCATCAGTGGGATACAAAACGTAAACTGTTCAGCCTGGCGGAGGTATGCACTCGACTGAGTGCCGTTCTAGTTATTATCACGAGCTCCCTTTATATTAAAGGAACTTCAATGCAGGAGGCGGCCATTAAGCCCATCAATCTTGCGCAGTGGTTGCCAACATATGGTTGTTTGCTCGTGCTCTATCCTTTTCTAAAATGCTGACCATCAAGCAAAGAAGCTGCATGTACCATTTGTAAAGTCTTTGATATGACTCGGCCTGGGTTTGAACCACCAACCTCCCAGACTCTGAGCGGAAACTCGAACCATTACAGCACCGAGTCTGGTTAGTGGGTCAGCGGTTCTGCAAACACACATTCCCCTTCCTGTCCACACTCTGTGGAACCCTCTTGAGAAATGCACTGCAACAGTTTAGGGAGTAAGGTAACCTCTGGAACATGGAATGCTCTCTCTGCCCTCAGGTGGCATCTCACTGACTAAGAGTGGAGCCCGCATTTCTTGGAGAAGCCAAGACCCCCACGGGACCAACGTAAATGGTGTACCATAGTGGTTGGGCTGGCTACCTCCGAAAAGTCTTCATCGATTCCAATTGCAATGGTAGGCCACGTAAGATTAATGTTATCTTCCACCAAACCATTACACAGTTTCTATGAGCATGTACATGTTGGATCGCATGTGGCCTGCAATGTCGCCATTGAGCGGATTTTTCCTCCACAAACTTAATCACAACGAAGCCTGGTGTTGGCTTAGTGGTTGAGGTGGCGGCTTGGGATCCAAGGGTCCTGAGTTCAAGCCCCGTTGGCTGCTGAATTAACACCAGGGGGTTGACTCAGCCTGTCATCCTTCCGAGGTCGGCGAAATGAGTACCAGTGTACTGGTCCCGGTGTATGCCCCGGTTAGAATAGGTGTACCATATCCCTGTGTGTCGTAAGAGGCGACCAGGGTTGGCGTCAGGAAGGGCATCCGGCCATAAAACATTGCCTCAAGAAAAAGCCAAACCCCTGCACAGCAGGGAAAAATGGCTGTAAAAACGGTCATTATTATGCATTATAAACTTAATCACAACAAGAAAAATCAATGCTAGAGTTGCGGTCCACGCAGCAAATGAGGTTAATGCCAAAGTCAGTGCTATCGTTGCACATCCAGCCATAACATTCTACATTCAGTCATCATCATCATATATTTTCTTTCATCCATCCTATGGTCGAATAATTATTTGTCAATAACGCGAACAACAAGATGTCCACATTGTTTGCCATTTTGGAAAGGCTTAAAGGAGGCATCACAAGTATGCTTGCATGATGTTATACGAACTCGGATGTGAGAAGTGATAATCG
>NC_140963.1:117002833-117110333 GCF_056783735.1 Eptatretus burgeri | reverse complement strand
CTGCCTTGTATTGTACATAACTATGAATCGGAAGCTCTCCAATTTGTGAAGGTTGCAAAGATTTGGAGAGAGGAGATGCTTACGGACGAACAGTTCACATTTTCTGGAAGCTTCCCGACAACGTGTCAGCAAAATATGCTGCCCTGCACCAAACTGCTCACATCAATGATTTTCTACGGACCAGCACTTGAAGGAGATACTGAAGATTCTCAAGCTTGTCACACAATCTCTCAAATGTTGCTTCACAGCTGTAAAGAAAGGTCAAACACAGAGCTTTCTTACAGTCAACACTCCACAAGGAGAGCCTCCCTTTCCCATGTATGTCGATATGAACATAGTTTCACGCCACAACCAAACAAACAAAAAAACAACCCCAAATTGAACCTGATCCCAAGCTTCCCATGCCAGAGGATAGGGATGAACAATGAAGGACAACTGGTGACTTGCGTGGATTACTCTCCCAAAAGCAGCTAAAGCATGTGCAGAGCTCATAAAATGCAGTCGCAAGTCCGAACAAGGTTGTAGGAAATGCAAGTGCACCAAAGCCGAGCTAACGTATCCTGACCTTTGCAGTTGCAAAAGTCAAAAGTGAACTCCATCGTATTCATTTTAAAGACAGCAATGTAATTTGGACTATGAAGGCAACGAAGTGACCGAAGTTACCATTTCCTTCCAGATATGTGTTTGGCGCTGAAACCCAGATTTGGTGTCATAAAAACATGCATGAATGGATACTAATGCAATAGTGTGATGTTGATTTTTACAAGGTGACGTCATTAGTGACGTCATGATAACATCATAACCATCATATATTTTGCAGGAGGAAATTTTCCAAAACAAAAACAGTATACAACATAAAAAAAAAAACATACAAATTGAAGGCACATGCCAATATTCAAACAATTTGAATAAATGCTGTAGATAAATTCTGTTATCTTGGTGATATGATTAGTGCAGGTGGTGGTGCGGAGGCACCAGTGAATGCAAGAATTAGAAGTGGCTGGAGGAAGTTTTAGGGAGTTACCCCTATTGACGTCGAAAGGGACCATCCCTCGGACGTTAAAATGGGCATCCCATCTGACAGCATTTATTGGTGGATGTTAAAGATCCCACGGCATCATTCGCGAAGAGTAGACTAGCCAGTGCTGGCACCCCGAGCAAATTCAAATTCCTGCTCTAACCTACAGGGGGCATTGCATCGGCAGCATAGCCAAACCATTGACCAATGATGCTACCCCACAGCCATGTGCTGCATTTGAAAAAAGAAGCAGTGATATTATTTTCTGTTGAAAGCCATGTCGATTTTGACTTCCGCCACCGAAGGTGGAAGGAGGTGATGTTTTCACCCCTGTCTGTCTATTTGTCTGTGAGCAGAATATCTCAAAAAGTTGTGGATGGATTCAGATGAAATTTGGTGGACATGTTGGGTGTGTGACAAGGACTATATTTTGGTTGCGATTATCTTTTGGTGAAAATCTGGATCCAGATCAGGAAACTAAAATTTAAGTGATTCTTCAACATTGAGAGATAGGAGGAGGAGGAGGAGGAGGAGATCGAGACCATACTCTGTGCAGAACGTTGGTGCTGCTTAAGCAGTCCTGGCTATTGGGCACAATCGTGGACAGGTCGCCATTCCTACACAGGATACCAGCATGCTGGCACTCATTTTGCCGACCTCAGAAGGATGACAGGCGGAGTCAACCCCACCTGGTATTAATTGAACAGCCAAGGGGGATTTGAACACAGGATCCTTGGATCCCAAGCACACCACCAAAACATCAAGCCAAAACCATGCATAAAGTATTGATACTTGCATAGATTAGGCAAAAGATTGGCAGATGGAATTTAAGCCATCTTGACATTGAGCCAATACCAGGCATATTGAGAGATTGGGCGAAACCGATATATAGCACAATATTTCAAAAAGTTGTGCATGGATTTGGATGAAACTTGGTCGACAGGTTGGGTGCGTGACAAGGACAAATTGATTTGATTCTGGTGAATATCCAAATCCGGATCAGGATGCGAGAATTGTTTAATTTTTAAAGTTGAGAGATGGGGCCAAAAATGATATTTCAAAAATGTATTGGGCCCGATATGTTCTCGTGGATCTGGCGGCCTTGTGTGGTGGAAGTATGTGCTCGACTGAGTGCCCTTCTATTTTTTTTTTCTCTGCGATACGTGTATTTGTGATTATTGTTGTGATAATAAAGTGCCATACTGTAATTGGCGGCAACGGTAATTGGGCGGATGTGGCAGCACTGTATATGAAGGTCAATGGCTGGTGTTGACACGTATACCACGTACTCCGTGGAAAGTCATGCTGGAACAGTAATGGTATGTTATATACTATATTAGGAATAATGTACTCTGAGGAATGTAATTGGTGTTAGAGTATGGAGTTTAACTTCGTTATTATGTGATGCGTATGTGGTATTTGCCTTCAGTATTATGTGTACAAGTTATTGTATTTTGTTATTCTTACCCTATGTATATTTATGTTGTTGTAGATATGCGTATGGGTTTTGTGAGAATAAAGCCGATCGAAAAGGTCTATTGTTGATTACTACAACAATAATATTGTTTTGCATTTTATGGATTAAGTGTTTTCCATTGTAAAATTGTATTGAGAACAATGTAATCAAGTGGAATTTCCATTGTTGGACGAATAAATATTTGCATCGATTTGAATCAGTAATAACACGGTGATGAACATTCCGGATGCACGTGACGAAAAGCTTCATTTTGACCACTGCACACGTCCTCACGTATGTATGGCGCCATTCCGGGATCCAGCGTGGTTATCATGCTTTCCACGGAGTGCTTTGTCTTATCCAGAACAGTCTTCACCAAAGGCTTCTCTGCAACACCCTGCCCCATAAAACAGAACAAAATGTAGACTCAAGACGTGCTTTATCAGCAAAGATCTACAATGGGCACCACTTAGCTGCGTGATAAACTACTGTACATGCTTTATGGCTTTTAGAAGATGACAATGACACCTGATAAGGAATGTGAACGCACAGGAAAAAAAAAAAAAAAAAAAAAAAAAACTAGCAAATAAACTGAGTAGCAAATCCAAAAATTCCCAATTAAGGAATAATACTAAAAACAAACAAACAGAATCCTCATTAAAATCAGTTAAAAACGGCTCAGTGATTAGCATTCCAAACCTTGAGGAAAAGTTGTGACTTTATTTTCAGAAAGAAAGACCAGAACAGGTTGATGTCAAATATGAAAACAGTAAACCAGACAAAACTCGAAGGGCACTTGGTGGAGCGCACACCTCCGCGAAGCTGATTAGTTTACGTTTTGTATCCCGATAAGCCGGATCTTGATTCGGACATGAAATAAAATTTAAATCGGCTTGAACTCGTCACCTAACTAACCTGTCCAACAAGTTTCGTCCGAATCCGTCCGTAACATTTTGAGATATCATGCTTTGCATCATTTTTTATCACGAGCTCTCAATGGCGAAGAATCACTTTTAAAAAATTCTCGGATCCAGATCCAGATTCGGATCTTCACCAAAATCTACCCGCAATCAGTTCGCCCTTGTCACACATCCAACCTGCCCACCAAATTTCATCTAAATCCATCTGGAACTTTTTGAGATGTCCTGCACACAAACAAACAAACAAACAAGAAAGGCGTCGTGAAGAGCACGATACTCGCAAAATCCCAAAAACAAATTGGACCATAAAAATAATCGGTGGTTGAATTCAGTGACGTGATGTGCAAATCGCGTTCAAATTTCAAGTCAATCGGATGAAAATTGAGGATTTTAGAAATTTGACAAAGTTGTTGGCCTTTGGCCGATGTATTATCAGGTCAAGCCAGATTAGATCTATGACTTGCAACAGGTACCATGTAAACCTGTACTAACATGTTTCATGGTCGGGTTGTCAGGAACTAAACCGTCTCCCCCACCAAGCTTCCTCATGAGGAGGGTGTATAGATATGGACACCCAGCAGGATTAAAAACAAAACTTGTCAAAGGGCAGAGGAGCTCCTTGTGAGTCAACGGCCATCCATTTATAGTGCCCAACTGTCTGTAGACATCCTCCTGCAGTTGGGTTTCCTTTTTTTATACATTTTTTAGGACTTTGGTGGCAGAATTTGCATTCAGGCCACCATAAACCCCTTCACTCTGCAAAACATACAAAAAACGCAAAGAAAACGAAAAACCCACTCAGTGGGAGTACCTCCTGTGCAGCTGCCCTTCATAGGGCAGCTCACCAGATAATGGAATTGGGACAAAACCTTTGATGATAGGAGGAAAAACACATGGTAACCTTCCTGGGTTGGATTGCGGTAGTGTGTGTTGGGGCGGTGTTGAGGTGTCCTCCACCAGACAGCGGTCTCCTTGGGTTAACCTGAGGCAGTCCCTTCGGGTGGGTATCTGAAATGTCCAATCCCTAAGAGGATGATCACCTGTCTGTTATTATCTGAACTCAAGCGTTTGAACATTGATATTGCAGCACTCTCTGAGGTTTGGAGAATGGATAGTGGCGAGATCATGGTGGGTGGTTACACCTACTATTGGTCTGATCACTCTGATGGTTACCATGCCCAATAAGCTGACTCCAATGAAAATTGAGGAAACACCGCTCAACGAGCGTATTATGAGACAAAGGATTTGGGTGTCGTTGGTTACCTTGAGTGTCGTTTCCCTGGTCCCTGAATATGCTCCGACTGAGGCGAGTGATCTCACCATGAAAGATGCCTTCCACACCATGCTCGAGTCTGTAGTTGATCAGTCCCCCAGGCGAGATACTCTTCTCGTCTTGGGGGATTTCAATGCAGACTGGAACAGATAGGGATGGTTATGAGATATGTTAATCCCCATGGGTCTGCAACTGTTTACCAGAATGGCACCAAGTTCCTCGACTTTGCAAGAAGTCATGGACTTAGGGTGGCTGGTTCATGGTTTCAGCGCCGACAGGGTCATCACTGGACTTGGTATTCCAATGCTGGTGGTATGGCAACAGAGATTGACAATGTGCTCATTGAAGGATGATCCAGAACTGCAGGGTCTACCAGAGTGCTCAGTTCCTCAATACCACCCACAGGCTTGTAGCAACTCTGAAGTTGTGGCATAAATCCGGGAGAATGGTACCATCCCAACCTCGGCTGGATGTTAGCAAGCTCAAAGATACGAGGGTAGCTGAGGAGTTTGCGAACAGGCTGAGTGGGGATTTCGGGGAATCTTGAAGAGTAGTGGAAGAGTAGGCCACCATCCTTCATGTTGCCGGTGGATGTCTTTGAACTCACCAAAGGGAGAAGAAGAATTTTGTCTCTCAAGGGACACTGGATACCATTGACCAGTCATAGGGCCAGGCTAAATGGCAGAGGTGACCTGTTCAGGGAGACTGGATATCCTTTTGGGGACCCTTGGTATTCTGAATGAGGAGTCAGAGCCGGTGGGATTACGGGTTTCCTGGGTCAAAACTAAGATCCAGGCTTTCAATGACATCTTGGATGCTGCCATCTTGTCTGTACCCGTTTGTGGTAAGGATGTTGAGGTCATGGAGAGATTCACTTCCCATAGTACTGATATTCATGTCTCCACTGGCTGTGAGCCAGAGGTTAACAGATGTCTGGGTCAGGCCTGGGAAGTCATGGATTCACTGGATCATTTGGTGTGCCACTGTCGGTACCTGTGCAGGAGGACAAAAGTCCAAGTCTTCAGGTCGTTGGTGCTTCCAGGCTTGCTCTACGGATGTGAGACTTGGACTCTGACTCGGGATCTGAGACGGAGACAAAATTCCTTTGGTACCAGGTCTCCGGATAATCCTCGACTATCGCTGGTCTGACTGTGTGTACAACGAGCGGTTGCTGAGAGAGACTAAAATGAGATTTGTTACCTGCATAGTCTGTGAGCATAAGCTGCAGTTGTATGGACACGTGGCTCGTTTTCCTGATGCTGATCCTGCTCACCAGATTCTCTCAACGAGGGAGCGTCGTGAGTGGAGAAGGCCAATGGGCCGACCATGTGCCTTGTGGTTGCAGCAGGTTGATCAGCATTCCAAGAAGATATAATCCAGCGGAAATGTGAAAAAGCATGTTGTGGCGTCATTATAAAGTTTTTTTGGTCGATTCATCATCTCTGAGCTATCCTGGATCAGAATCAGCCGGGTGCCAGACTCGCACCCTTGAGGAATTTTTTTTGGAGGTGAAAAACAAAATGGCCACCACCGACTTTCGATAAACTCTGTTTTGGGCTATATCTTCACTTCTAATGCACGTACAAACACAATTTTGGTGTCAACTACTATGTTTTCATGGTCAAGGAATCCGATAATGATAAAATTGAAGGTGTACATATAAGATCTGTCTCATATTTTCAAGATGGCCTCCATTTTAATATAAAAAATGGCTATTTTGCAATTCCACTGATCACTTCGAGTAAGAAATTGAATTTGCTGAACCCTCAAATATTAATACTACGTACAATAATAGTCAATGACAGCTGAAGTAACTTACTTGCAATGATGAATGAATTGATGATTATATTGGAATATAATTTTTACACAAATAGATCCGGATACATGTGGATAGTTGACTATGACTTTGGGTTATGTCTTAAAGTAAGTATGTACATGTATATGATTTTGAAATTACCTTTTATTTTTAGGCAAACAAATATTAACTTTGTTAAGGATGCAATGTTCTCCATTACGTTCAATTTTCATCATCATCGTCGTGATTAGCAGCTACTGCCCTTGTCTGTTCGTTACAACAGTCTGATCCAGCATTACAACTGCAAAACATCAAACATGACATCTGTGCTGCCACACAACCACACCTCCCGGTGGAACATGGCCGGCTGGTGGAGCATCCACACTTGATCAGCTGCAGAATGGTGATTGGTGCAGCAGACACATCAGGTAGAAGTGTGGTTGGACACAACATCATACTATCCTCACCTTCTTGCCATCCATACTTGATGGGATCCAAGTTCAGAGGGTCTGATTGAGTGGCCAATTTCCATATAATGACTTGATGATGAGCGCGATGTACATGTTGAACAAAGGCATCATGCGATGGAGGCAACGATTTCAATTTCGGAGCAGAGGTAATCTTGGAGTTGGCAATCTTCGACTTCCACAACTGATACCGGTGTGTGGACGTATCACCTTCAACTTTCGAACCATAACAGGCAGCAATAAAGGTAGTTGCCTCAGATATCATCTTTTCCTCATCTGGTCCCAGCTGACCAAGTAAGGTGGGATGATCTCCACCCATTAGTACATTCAGCGCTGTGGCCTTTCCAATGCCAAACAAATACGACAGAGTATCGCATCCGGTCAGAGCATGTACAGCAGGCAGATATTTGGCGATGCTTTTGTGTTTCAGTGCTGTTTGGCGAATGTCTACGTTCGCCCTCCCAGCACACGGACTCTCCATGCTGACATCCACAGTCATCTTTTCCTCAAGGTAGAAATGAATCAACAGGACAAAGACATCTGTATCGTCGCAGACCACTTTGATGTTTGAATCACCACTGACACCTGACACAATTCTAAATAAGTGATGGATGATGATGACATCTGCTTCTTCATGGTGTGTTTTTAGATACTGTCTCTGGAGAGTGGAATTGTTCCATACTTGTACTGGTGTAGGATCTTTTCCGGTGATCCACAATGTGGGTCATCAGATACTGACAGATCAAATTGATCAGTTGTACTTTGTTGTAGGCCACATTTAGGACCACTTTTTGCACTGGAAGTGTTGTGTGTAAGTTGAGTTGATGTTTTCGACTTGAATCATGACCTGTGCGACTGTATCTCGTCATTTGTTTTGTGTGGATTTTGATGTACCTGTCGAAAATCAGGTATAAGTCACAACACTTCAGGTGGTATTTGATGGTTCCCATGAAGTTGATCACATAATCCTCAACTGTGCCATTTGTGGGCCAATGTACAGTCCATAACATGGCGCATCCATCGATGATGACAGCATCTGGAACACCTTGGATTTGACTTGATTGCTCAACTTGGAGTTTCGTCTTCAGGATTTGCTTTCGACTGAGCCCGCATCGCACCGCTCTCATCAAACAAGGAGGCTGGGACAGAGGACAGTTCGTAAGAGAGGACATCCTTGATATCAATATCCCTATATTGTTGGAGACATATGACTCAGGTGTACATCAATTCTGTATCATATACTGGCCTTCCATCCAGCTTGATGCTCTTTTTGGTCGAAGTCATCAGGGTCACTTTCTTGGCTAGTGTCTTGTTGAAGCTTGTTGGCCATTCAGATTCAAATTCCGCCATCTGTTGTCGTCCAATCTTGAGAATCATCAACGTTTACCTTGTCTGTCGCATGAAACATAGTAGTAGACACCAAAATTGTGTGTGTAAATGCATTAGAAGTGAAGATAATCGCCCAAAACAGAATTTATTGAAAGTCGGTGGTGGCCATTTTGTTTTTCGCCTCAAAAAAAAAAATTCCTCAAGGGTGAGAGTCTGGCACTCAGCTGATTCTGATTCAGTTTTGCTCAGAGATGATGAATCAACCAAAAAATAAAAATAAAAACTTCATAATGACAAAGCACGCTTTGCCCTGAAATGGCTGTTTGGCATCTCGACTAATAGGGATGGCCAGAAGGAGGCCCCTGGAGTATCAGCAGAAAGTGGACGCAGCATGCGCTGCTCCGGCGCATGCTCTCATACCTGACCTGACTATTTTGATCTTTTGACCACAAAAAAGGCTTCTTGCTTCTGACAAACTCTCCCAAGTGGTGAAGTTTCACGAAGATCGGTTTAAAATTGTGACCTGTAGGCGGTTGACATAAAAACAAACAGGCAACTCGAAGGGCCCTCAGTGGAGCACGTACATCCACCATGCAATGCCTGATCCACAAGAACATATTGGGCCCAATACATCTTCGATATATCATGCTATATATCATTTCTGGCCAAATCTCTCAATGGTGAAGAATCATTTTAAAAATTAAATAACTCTCATATCCAGATTCGGATTCAGATCTTCAACAAAGTCGAATAAATTCGTCCTTGCCCCACACCCAACGTATCCACCAAGTTTCGTCTGAATCTGTACACAACGTTTTGAGATATCATGTTGTGTATCAGTTTAGCCCGATCTTTCAATGGTGAAGAATCACTCAAAAATTATCAGATCCGGATACAGATTCAGGTATTCACCGAAATTGAATCAATCTTTCCTTGTCACACACTCAACATGTCCATCAAGTTTCATCCGAATCCGTCCACAACTTTTTTGAGATATCGTGCAACATGTAGTTTTTGGCCCTATCGCTCAATGATGAAGAAGCACTTGAAAAATTCTAGTCGTCAGATCCGGATACAGATCTTCATCAAAATCAAATCACTTCGTCCTTGTCACACACACCGAACCTGTCCACGACGTTTTGAGATATCCTGCACACAAACAAACAGACAGAAAGGGGTGAAAACATAACCTCCTTCACCTTCGGTGGCGGAGGTAATAACGCACACGACCAGCCAATATACTTGAAAAATCTTTGATTTTCGCAAGTAACAAGCAAACAGATAGGGGTGAAAACATAACCTCCATCCACCTTCAGTGGCAGAGGTAATAGAATAAAACACTTCAATGGAAATTTTTGAATGAATGAGAAATTTTTGAAAAGCACATAATAAATAAATGAATGCATGGGTCTGGTATTCCAATTTGAGTGCTTGCTTCTTTTTTTTGTATACCTTGTCAAGGCTCGTATGAGAGTTAACACACAACGTACAGCAAGGGGGGGGGGGGGCATGACGCAAGAGGGGCGAGGGAAGCACAAAACAGTGAGGAACAGAGGCATTAGGAGATCTGTGGAAGGGAGAGGGATGGGGCGGGGAACACGGGGTATACAAGATGGACATTACAGGGACTTTCAGGAAGGAAAGGAGTGAATTTGAAGGAGGTGGGTTTGGGGTGGATTAACGGGGGTAGAAAAGATCGAGGATTTGGATGAGTGAAGATAAGAGGTGGTGGTGAACAGCTGTTATGAAGGCTTGGAGGGAAGAATGGGATTTAACAGAGTGAGGGAGTTTATTCCAAAGGTGGGGAAAAAGAGGAATGAAAGAGTGAAGGTGGGCAGTGATTCGTTATATTGGTGGTTTTACAAGAAGGGGATTGTTGGCGGACCTTGTGCACCCTGTGGAAATATGGTGGGGACAAATCGCAGACACAGCAGGGTTAGCGAGACCGGAGAGGAGATGATAGAAGACAGAAAGACCACCGACCTGCCTGTGGTGAGAGCGTGAGAGGCCCAAAGACTCAGCCTCTTCGTGGGATATACCAATGATCCGACATGCCTTGGTTTCCATTGTCTGAAGCCAAGAAAGGTGAGAGGCAGGAGCACCAGCCCAGAATAGAGAGCAGTACTCCATGAGGCTGCGGACGAAAGCTTTGTAAGTGGTCAGGAGCTCAGGTGGGTCGAGGAAGGACTTTGCACAATGTAGGATTCCCATTCGCCGACTGGCTTTTGAGGCGAGGTTGGAAATGTGACTTTCCCAGGAAAGGTCATGGCAGATAGTGAGACCCAGAAGCTTGAAAGAAAGGACTTCTTCCAGAGGATTGTGGAGAAAGTCGATGGGGGGTTTTCCAAACGGTCCTTTCGGAGAGACATTGTAAGAGTGCGAGTTTGAGATCTGTCAGGATGTGAGATTTTCTTTCATAATGGGGCCCCAGATTTGAACCCTGAACAACGTGTTGATTTGTCAACAGGCTGTCAATGTGTTTGCCATAAGTGACTCCAGGTTTGAATCCTGTACCCATTGTCGACTTGTTAATATGTTAGCTGATAATGTGTTGTTAGAGGTTATTTATTTATTTATTTCTACCACTGAGGAAGGGTCGAGTCCAAAACCTAGAGGTGCCGCATTGGTTAAATGGCAAAGAAAGAAGATGGGAAAATGTCATCATTCGAAGCGATCTTGATGATCGATTCGTGACTTGAATTGTTGCAAGTTGATAGAAATCGGGAACACTGGTGGGAAGGCTGTTCCAAAGAGAGGCAGTGCAGGGAAAAAGGATGAGACATGGCTTTTGGCGTGGAGGGAAGGAAGGGTAACGCAGAAAGGGTGGCAAGCAGAAGCTGGATGTGTTACAAAAAAAAGTGAAGAGGAGGAAGATCAGAAACGGTTTGACAGAGCACTGACTGTGGTAATAGTGGAAGAAGAGACACAGGGAAGGGACTGCTCGATCGTGCGTCAAAGGTTGGAGATGGAGACAAAGTAGGATCGTTAATCAGTCGGAGAGCCTTGGTTTGGACGCGATCGACAATACCAATGACTGACTGAGGAGCACCTCCCCACACATGGAAGCAGTATTTCATCACCGGTCTGACTTGGGTCTTGTGGAGGGTGAGCAGCTGATGAAATTTGAGGTACTTGTAAACTCTGAAGAGGAAACCAAGCTTCTAGGAGGTAGATTTGATATTGAGGATGTGAGGCTTTCAGGAGAGATTTCTGGTGACACCAAGCATATTAATAGAGGAGGAATGCTGGAGTTGAAATATGGATACGAGAAGAGGGGGGGGTGGCTGTATTCATCTTGCTGGATGTAAGGATCAGTTGAGTCTTCGTCTAATTGAAGGAGGCGAGGTTTGGGGAGCCCAATTGGAAGATGAGATTGAGATCACGACTGATGGAGGCAACAGTTGATAGGCGATTGACAGCAAGGAACTGAGAAGAGATGTACTGGGATTTGTAAGTGGTGGAGGAGTGGATGGTAGAGTAATCAACAAAGGATTAGACAGGGTTGTTAGTAGCTGTAAGGAGGTCATTGATGTAAATATAAAGGGAGGGTGAGCTGACAGAACATTGAGGGTCACCAGAATTAATGTGAGGTGGTAGTGGTGGGGAGGGGGATTAGAGAGGGTACAATCAATGCAAATAGATTGCCCAGTGAAGGAAGCTGGAAAACCAGATGAGCTGAGCTGAGGCTGATTACTATACAATGGGAGCTTTGCGAGGAGCCCTATGTGCCAGACTCTGTCAAAGGCTTTGCTGATGTCCAACACAACTCGAAATGCACGAGAGCTGAAGACCATTTGTTGGCAGCACAAGTCAGGAGATCACCAGTGGATACGGCTTTGCGGAAGCCATATTGGTGGTCGTTGAGGAAAGAGCAGGATTTGAGGTGGGTGAAAAGTTGCTTCTTTAATGAGACTCCATCATTTTGGAGATATTGGAGGTCAAAGTGATTGGACAGAAATTGGACATATCAGACATGTTACCTTTCTTCGGGACAGGGCAGACATAGGCAGGCTTCCAGGAGGTTGTGTAAATACCGGTACAGTAGAATAGGTTGAAAAGCTTAGAGAAAATAGGAGCAAGTTTAACAATGCAGCATTTGAGGACAACAGAAGGAATGCCATCTGGAACATTGGCTTTATTAGTAACAAGGAAGAGCAGGGTCTGGCAAACTTTGCGAGTGGAAAATTTGATGACAGACATAGGTCAGGTGGATTTAGGGAAAGCAGGAGTTCTAATGGAGTCACCCAGAGTAGAGTTGGCTGAAAACTGAGCAGAGGCACCGGTGACCTCAGGTTTGAATCCTGTACAGTGTCGATTTGCATGCATGCACACTTTTACGGTCCAGACCAGACATATTGCTTTTGGCCTTGTTCAGGTAATGCATGTACAACCTCTCCCATCAGCGATAAGATGCTATAGGTTACAGAACAAAATATTCTTGACTTGTGAGGGTTAGATGGCTCATGCTTATAAATGCTGGATTGTACTTAGTCAAGATGAAAAGGATGAAATTACACTGTGGCATGCGATGAGTCATGTCATGAGAGCACATCAAACACAAGGTAAGGTTCATTACAAGTAGTAGAACTTGGTGAAAAAGCAGAGCAGACGTCCATCTTGCTTCGACAACAATGCACTCTAGATTCCTTTCCATACTTGCCTTAAAGAAACCCCAAAGGCTGCTCTGCCCCATGCCAGCGTGTGGTGCATGACTGCCACAAAGGTCCTCTGGTTCCTCTGGAAAGGTGATCGCAGAACCAGGCAGCGAAGCGCTTTCAGAGGTCGGGCCGGAGATAAGGCCTGGTGTAGCACTGTGTTCCGTGCCGGTGGCTCCATGAACTGCACAGCACGAGCAGAGATAATACAAACAAAATAAAAGTTCACCAGGTGCACCCACAGCAAATATTGCTCAATGTTTTTATACAATCACACAATTATCCAAGGAGGTTGGCTGGTAGGATATCCTTAAAAGGTATGCACACTTGCCCATGAGCGGTCTAGCCTGGGTTTGAATCTCGAACCAGCTATAAACTGTCACCCAGGTATTTCACATGCAGGTCAAGACATCAATGTGTGGGCCAGCTGCAGGAGGGACACTAAGTCAGAGGATCCGTTTGCTCGCATTGGTCATAAGTGGACGTAAAGATGCCACGGTGTGTTTTACAAAGAGCAGGCGAGTTATTGCCGGCAGCCTGAACAAATTCCTAATTTCTACCCTGATTGACTGCTGGAAAAAAAAAAAAAACACAATGGCAAATCGCCCAGCACAACCTTTGCTGAGAGACTGCTTCGGTAGCACCGACACCCTGTCAAGAGTATGGTACATTTGATAGAATTAATTATTTCAGCTGGCTATTTATAAGATGACACATACGGTTGGGGGTTGTGGAGAATGGGGGTAAATTGTGGAAGTGAAAAAATGTGAAGGGGAAGGAAGTGGGAGGATACAGAGAAGGTTAGGAGATGACAGAAGTGAGGGAATGGGCATGTGTTTGGCATTTGGCTGTTCATGATGGGTTTTGGATGTTCCAAGAGAATGGCTTTTGAATACACAATAAGGAGACAGCTCCATCATGCCAATCAATAAAATGTTCTGTTAAGGGATGGGAAGAAAGCTCAGTGGATAGCATGCTTCCTTTTTATTCGGTCGGTTACAGGGGGAGCTGCACAGCCAACAGTCCTTTGGATAAGACATAAAGCTCACTGTTTAATCCGCAGTCAGGAAGATGCACATACACTTGTTGATACCTCATGGTTTGGGTCACGGCTATTTAAAAACCTCAGGTAAATGATTAAGAGAATGACACAGACACGACGGTCCAAACCATCACTTCCTTCGATGTGCACTACTCCTATTTGGGTGTCTGTAAATTATGACTGATCATGTGGCATTCCACATTTATAGGTTGTCGTGCTTGATAAAGAGCAACCAAAACATGTACTGTTTATGATGGGTTTGGATAAAACTCTCAGCCACGATCACTAATCAATCCAAGTGTGGCTATTTGATCAGAATAAAAGAGTGCAACCAGAAACTACACTGGTGTTCAAAAGGTGGACTTTGTCATAATCATCAATCGCAATGAAGGTTGATACCTGGATCGTTCCAGCTTGAAATACTTATTTTGTCTGTTGGGGTTGTAGAGAGATGTAGTGGGGCAACTTAGCATAACAATTGTGCATTTTGTGAGGAAAGCACCAAATTTGGCACACGAGTAGCCGAACATATTGTTACGAATTTCGGCCCGTCCGGCGGGCGATCGGCCACGTAACTCAAATCGTGACACGTCGCCCACCGGAACAGACAATTCAGTTGTGACCCTCTTAGAACTACCGCCAAGGAGCTAGCCACAGGGGGGGGGTTTAACCTCACCACGATCGTGCCAATTGCCAAACCCGCGCAGGATAGGGTTGCTCGCCAAATTCGACCTACCTAAGTACCTGCGCGAGTGGTCGACCGGGCGATCATACCTCGCCGCAGGTCGACTTCGGACACGAACCGCTTGAGCGACTCGTTCCGTGCTCCAGGGATAACCGAGCGGAGTTATCGTCGACCTCGACGGTTCAGATTGGTTACCGGGTGTTTTAAACCCACTGTCAATCCCTTACGTGACGCAAGATGTAACTTTCAAACAAGGGAAAAAACGAAGCGAAATGGGAAAACAGTTCAACAAGCAAGCACTTTATTACACACACACACACAGACAAGCACGTATTCACAGCCATACAGTAATGCACATATCAACAGTCAAGACAAAATGCAACAAAAGCAAAAGCACGACTACCGACTATAATTATTTACAACACTGAAACAATTATACTTGTCGGGACTCAGCGCCACATCATTCATTCAAAAAGCAAAGGAAACGAAAGCCACCCTCACAGGCAAGGAGGCAGACAGGTCCGTAGACCAAATGTACGTGGATCCTGGAGAAGCGGCCAGGTACACGAGACCGAGAAGGTCTTACCCGCGTCCTCGTGACGCGATGGCAGGCAAGCCGCAATGTCCGCGTAGCTGCGCCCCGACTCCGTGCCCCTGGCGTGGTCGGTGAGTCCTCTCCGGCGTGCTCTGCGCAAGCACGGTTTTGTCGGCACCACGGTTAGGGTGGGGAAGGAACGGGGCCACCGGCACTATCTCAGCGTGGATGGGGGAGAGGAGAATTGTCGATGCTCAGGGTCGAGCGAGGGGAATGGCTGGCTGGCTCGAATCCCGCGACGAGACGGCACCAACGACGAGACGAGCGACCCCCACACGACAACCTCGATGACGACCTCCGTCTTCACTCGACCAGCCCGAACTGCGTCTTCACTCGACCCGAACTCAACCGCCGTCTTCACTCGACCCAAACTGAACTGCACTCGACCCGCACTGAACTGCCCAAGTCGCCTTGTGCTCGCGTCTTTATAGGCCGGAGGAGGAGCCTGTATGCAGATTTCAGGATCAAAACGCGATTGGAGGCAGGGCCACGCCACCCTCTGTTCAACCATTGGTGTGGCAAAAAGGGGCGTGAGCCTCTTTTGATCCGAATTCTCTCTCGTAAAGAATCCACGTTCATCGCGCTTGGAGGCGGGGCCATACCGCCTGACGCTCGCCCATTGGACGCAGAAAAAGGGGCGTGGGCCCTTCCTGATCCGAATTTCTCCCTGAGAGGAACGCATTCGTACCCGTGGCTCGACGCGTTCGGCATCAATCACCGAACGGGCCCTGGACAGCATGACGTTTGGTGTTGACTGGTGGTGTGGTCGATGGTTGTAGAAGGAGATAGGCGAAGGTGGTGGGGGGTTTGCTGTGGTGGTTTGGTTGTTAGCGGGCGTCGTTTGGGAATGGCGGTGAAGCGATGTTTGCGGGATGGAGTTGAGGAGGTAAAGAGGCAAAGGTGGTGGTGTTTGATTTGTTGGTGGGTTAATCGTCCAAAATAACAATAGAGAAAGAAAAATGGCTAACTCAAAGCGTCGCAGCCCAGATGAATCACACATATTCCCTCTAAACAACAGGTGTGGGCTAACTACACATGAACTTATCGATATATCTCACCTGAGGACCCTTTATGGTGTATTGCGAATTTCCACAGCCGTAACAATATTATGAACAGATTTGGATATTGGGCCATCTCAAATTCAGCTGCTGATGGCTGTGGCAGCCATTTTCCACTGCCATCAAAAATTTTGAGATGGCCCAATATCCAAATCTGTTCATAATATGATAGGCTACTTGTGTGCCAAATTTGGTGCTTTCCTCACAAAATGCACAATTGTTATGCTATATTTAGCTAAGTTGCCCCACTAATGGGGAACATACTGGCAATGGGTAAAAAAACAAAGGTTGAACAAGAAGGGCACTCGGTAGAGCGCATACCTCTGCCACGTAACGCCTGATCCACGAGAACATACTGGGCCCAATAATTTTTGAAATATCATGCTATACGGCAGTATATCGTTTTTAGCCCCATCTCTCAATGGGGAAGAATCACTTGAAAAAATTAAATAACACGTACCCAGATCCGGATCTGGATGTTCACCAAAATTGAATCAGTTCTTCCTTGTCACACACCCAACCTGTCCACCACGTTCCATCCACAACTTTTTGAGATATCATGCTACATATCCTTTTAGCCCCATCTCTCAATGGTGAAGAATCACTATAAAAATCTTCATATCCAGATTCGGATCTTCACCAAAATCTAATCAGTTCGTCCTTATCACACACCCAACCTGTCCACAAAATTTCATCCGGATCCGTCTACAACTTTTTGAGATATCCTGTACACAAACAGCCAAACATAGACAGACAAACCAACAGAAAGGGGTGAAAACATAACCTCCTTCACCTTTGGTGGTGGAGGTAAAAAGTGCCAGTTTGAGGATTTGATAGTCACATCAAAATAATATCAAAAAGGTCTTCACATAGTTCTGCTTTTGAAATGTATGACATCATTAAAAAAAGCATTTTTTTTAATAACATGGTCATCATCAAAAACATCAAGCGTACCAGGTGTATTCAATCCGGTTACAGGTCCCATGGTCGGTATGTAAGGAGTTTGGGGTGCGCGCCCTGCATGTCCCCTCGTGATGTCATAGTTGGCAACGCCGTGGGTATAACCTCCAATTGGAGGTCGCACTGGAGATGCAGAAGCGACAGCTGATGGGGGCGGAGTGCCCCGAATCAGTGGGCTGAAAGCAGTGGACTGCAGGGTTGGTGTAGCTACAGTAAGGGGAAAAGAACATTCGTTGAGGATGCAGGTGGAGACGAAGGTGTAAAACACCAAAGGAATTTTAAATTTGATGCTTCAACGCATCAACCTCAACATTATTCCTTCACCTTTACACACTTTTTACTTTTCATTCTATTTACCACCTCCACAAACCATGTTGAACTAGAACAGCACTTTATAGAGCACAACCTAACGCCAGGATGAACACTTTACTTTTTTTAATACAAGGTTACGTATGTGTGAGTGACAGCTTGGAATGGAGCTGCCACTCACACGCGCATGGACATACTAATGAGACAAACACTTATCACAGTCACTGAGCCTGGGGGAAGTGCTGTCACTTCCTGGGATACTCTGGGTACCACTCAGTGGGGCATTTCCCCTGGCAGAATTTCCTGCTTCCCATGGATGCGAACCGATGGGGATCATCAGTGCTATATCCTTTTAAATGATGAGCGTCAAGTAAGGAAGCAGCACGTACCATTTTTAAAGTCTTTTGTATGACTCGGCAGGGGTTTGAGCTGCCAATCTCCCAGGATCGGAGCGGATAGGCCGGATCTGCATCAGGACCTGAACCAAAATCGAATCGGCTTGTTCGCATCACCTCACCAACTCATCCACCGAGTTTTGTCATAACTAGTCAACAACTTCTTGAGATATCATGCAATATGTCGATTTTGGCCCCATCTCTCAATGGTGAAGAATCACAAAAAATATTTTTAAAAATAAAAATAAAAACGCTCATGTCCGGATCCGGATTTTTACCAAAATCTCATCGAATCATTCTTGTCACACACCCAATCTGTCCACCAAATTTCGTCCGAATTTGTCCACAACGTTTTGAGACATCACGCTCACAGAAAAACAAAGACAGGGGTGAAAACATAACCTCCATTCACCTCCGGTAGCGAAAGTAAAAATTAATGCACTGGGAAAACTCGATTCGGCTGAAAACAGGTTCAAAACCTCAAAGACATGTGACTTGTACCAAATCAAACAGACATGTCATGGAGACGATACAAAATGGCAATAATTTGAATTGGATATATCTGTTAGTTTCCTTTGCTGACACGATGGAGTACGACTCAGTTTGCCAAATATTCACATTGTGCTACAAGAGCGATAGCAATAAAAACTAGAATAGCACTCGGTAGAGCGCATACCTCCGCCACGCAATGCGTGATCCACGAAAACATATTGGGCCAAATATATATTTTTAAATATCATGTTATGTATCGGTTTTGGCCCTATCTCTCAATGGTGAAGAATCACTTTAGAAATCATCAGATCCAGATTCGGATCTTCACCAAAATCGAATCAGTTTGTCATTGTCACACACCCAATGTATCCACAAAATTCCATCCAGATCCGTCCACAACTTTTTGAGATATCCTGCACACAGACAAACAGACAGACAAAATGGGGTGAAAACATAACCTCCATCACCTTTGGTGGTGGAGGTAACAATTGGAATAAAACAACCCTTTTAAGTATACACGCCAAAGAGAGTATTTTGTTCAAGGTACAACACAGTGAGCATTGGAAAAGCGTACCTTATATTCCTCATCTACATATGAGGTACTCATACACTGAGACACTACTAAACGTGACAGCACTTCATCGCAGTTAAAAACCCCGTCGTGAGTCAACCCAAAGACTATTAAAATGGTACATGCTGCATCCTCGCTCGACTTTCAGCATTTACAAAGGAGAGAGCACAGACAAACTACCATAGGGTGGCAACCATAGCACAGACTTGATGGACCTAATGGCCTCCCCCTGTGTTGAGAGGTTCCTTGTAAGGGACTCGTATTGTACAGTATACTCTTTTACGATATATCAATACGTTCTCTGAATCATTTATCTCAATAAAATGCACCTTAAGTGGGAATGCACAAACACGTCTTATGTATCTCTCAAATGTAAAAAAAATAACTTGTAGAAAGTTTAATACATACAGACATTATAAAACCACAAAATGAAGGAGATATTCACAACAATCACAGAGCTATTGATGAAGAAGTTTCACTTTGTCCCCATGAAAGCCTTCAATCTGTCTCATCAATAATTGGCTCTCTTTTAATGCCAGATGCAGATGACTCTTTCCAGATGCAAAACAAACAAGGTGGAAGCTGATTAATGTCACTCTTTAAAAACAAAAACCCCATGCTGGCATCCTTTCATGCAAAAGAGATTGATAACCCCGCCCCCCCCACACACCCCAGACATTCTTCAGACGTGCCATATAAGCTTGCATGATCACTACTCATTCAGTGCAACCACTTCTTGTCCTCCAAACAGCAAGTAGCTACCTGTGAAGGCCGGAGCAGCTGGCCGGGCGTAGTTGGTTATGGGTGGTCCAGGAAGAGAAGCACGCATCGGTGACAATGTCAGTGAAGATGCTATCGGAGGTGGGCCTTGTGAAATATTGGTGGGTGGAGGCCTCGGGCTCGCTGTAGAGTAATGCACAGCAGCAGACGTTTTTCAAGGACAGGCACGACATTGAAAATGAAAATACAAAGCATATACATTCATTTTATACTAGTAGTACATTGTGGTTGTATTCTGCACACTGATAGAGACATCATTGATATGAAATGGGAAGTTAATAGAACACCTTACCCCCAAGTAGTCTTGTTAAAAAGGCCACGGGAAGGGTACTTTAAACTCTTGCTT
This sequence comes from Eptatretus burgeri, assembly GCF_056783735.1. NCBI lineage: Eukaryota > Metazoa > Chordata > Myxini > Myxiniformes > Myxinidae > Eptatretus > Eptatretus burgeri. Next base: position 117,090,187 of record NC_140963.1, on the reverse strand, counting down.
TGCATTTCCAAACACAATCTATATTTACTACGAACCGCCACTTTGTCTGAATGTCGATATTCTCTAACTCTGACAGCGCGAGCGATACATTTGATTGGTCCAGACAGCGTAACATTTTGTCCAAGTCCTGCTAAACTGGAGGTTTTCGGAAGTAGAAACAAGATCTCAATTTGAATGACAAGCACTCACAGACTCGCAGCGTTAAACACGCACACACCTGGAGAACTGAAGCCTAATAATTTTTACTGTTCAAAATGATTTTTGGCTTATCATACTTCCAAATTTGTACTTTAACAAAGGACTAACAAGATGCCCTGATGCTTCGCAGATAATTGTGGTCTCCTTTTGAGACACAAAGCTGCGTCCAATCACCTCAGCTGGTTTTTCAGATGTCATCTGGATGCCTGCCTGAATTATTGAATGGACAGTAAACATCCCATGGTGCATTTCAAATAAAGTAGAGCACTGTGCTCTGGCCAAATTTTAATTTCCTGTCTTAACTTCACCTTGAACGAGAGGGGCTGCCGGTTGTGGTGCCTGTCAAAACATCACATTTCTTACTGCTTTCAAGACATCCCAATGATAGTTACAGATAAGGTATGGGTGGATCGGTGGTCAGAAAATAAAATTAAAATGAGAAAATAGAATTTGCTGCGAAGAGAGAAAAAAAAAAAGAGAGAGAAAAGAGAGAGAAAAGAGAGAGAAAAGAGAGAGAAAAGAGAGAGAAAAGAGAGAGAAAAGAGAGAAAAAAAGAAAGAGAGAAAGAGAGAGAAAGAGAGAAAGAGAGAAAGAGAGAGAGAGAGAATCAGATGCTTTTCACTGAAGTTGTGATCTGCAAAATGATTTTCAAAGGGCACATGAACCTGTTGAACCCAAAATGAAATCAGTTCATCTTTGTGTAACATTCCATACTTGTGCCAAGTTTGGTTGAAATAACTTCTGTGGTTCACAAGTTATAGCGGTAAGAAAGATTTCCAATAAAGGGTCACGTGATTGTAGGTCTTTGATCTTTTGAACCCAAAATTGAATCAGTTTATCTTTGTATCACAGTACATACTTGCGCCAAGTTTGGTCAAAATCCCTTCAGTGGATCACAAGTCATTGCAGTCATGAAAATTCACGACGCACGCACAGCCAGACAGACAAACAAAAAAACATAATGCCACTTTGGCTTTTATATATACCTTTTATTTTGGCTTCAGCAATTTTTATGCCTCTGGCTGCAGAGGCATAAAAATTGACAAAAGGTACTGTGTAAAATTACTTTCAATTGTCGATTGTGGGTGATCCCCATTTTCTTTTGAATAGGAAATTTCATTTTTATCATTCATTTTTGTTTGCAAAATCGCAGCTCATGGAAGAGCAAGGGGATAGAGGGCAAAAAAAAAGGCAACATACGGACAGTGCGGAAGGTGGATGCAAAAAGCAAAGGAATTAGGAGATAGGAGGGAAAAGGAGGGTTAGGATGCATCATATCAATAGGAAACGATTGTGTCCATGCAGTGATAGTGAAATTAAGAGAGATGGTGGTGTGCTGCCAAATTGAAGTCCTGGAGGGAAGAGTAGAATTGAGCAGCCTCAAAAAGTCATTTCAAAAAACGTGAGAAAAGAAGAACAAAACAGTGGAGGTGTCCAGTCACTGTGAATCTTGGAAGTTTAACCAATAGTGGGTTACTGGAAGAACACCTACCCCAGTCCAGAGGACTGAGAGAACAGAGGAAGCAAAACCAGAGGAAATGGGATTTTAAAAAAAAAAAAAAATCAACAAACAAACAAACACAGAGGTCACAAACCTGGCTGCATTGTCATGCAATGCAATAATAATGGGCCTTGGTGCTTCTGCCTCATTGCAGGAAATGCCAATAATATTGAGAGCTTCAGATTTTACAGAATCCAGGAGAGACAGATGTGAAACTGAGGCCCAGAAACATTGGGGAGGGCAGTTTTCCAATGAGCTCCAGACAAAGGCCGTGTGGATTTTGAGTTGTGATTATTTTTTTTTTTAGGGAAAGACTTTAAACGATGGAGGTTGCCATCTGTAGTTGGATTTGGAGGCCAGCTTTTTGGTCATCCTTTGACAAGCAATAGTTCATGCGATGGCCTAGACTAGACATTCAAAAGACTGAACCTCCACCAGTGCCTCACCATGGAATTAGCTGGGTTCATTTGACGATCCTTCTGGAGCGACAGAGTGAGACTGTGAGATTTTCCACGATTGAAAAAAAAAAATTAAAAAATAAAAAAATTTTTTTTTTTTTTTAAAAACCTTCCATTTGTCAGACCAGAATTTAATCAATATCAGATCAGCAGAGAAGGACAAAGCTGCTGCGACTTGTCAGTGGGATGGCGATACTGTAACACACAATGTGGAGTCATTTACAAGGAGAAAGAGACAGTTATCAGATGTCAGAGCATTGGAGAGGTGATATTTCTTTCTCCCCATTTTATTTTTAGATCCTCGTGGAGGATCTCGAAGTCTTACTCACGTTGTTGTTCTTGTGGACTTTTTTGTTTCACAGCCTACAGTTTTCATCGAAACTTCCTGAAACTTGGCATATACATGTAAAACTACCCCGCGCAGACAGTAACCATCTCAGATTTTGAAAATTTCTCCAAGAAAAAAAAAAAGTTATGACGTCAAAATATCTCCGCTAATGGAAATCGCCTAAAAAATTATCTCCGGAACTAGGCAAGCTTTTGGAATTCTGTTTGCGGGAATCGAACAGGGCATTAGCAGAGATGAATTACCGCACATATGATACATCACTATGACGTCATATCAATGTTTATGACGTCATTCCTATTTTTGACATTTTTTGTTTCACAACCCAAAGTTTTCGTCGGATCTTCGTGAAACTTGCCATGTATATGCAGAAAGCCCACGCGCAGGCAGTAACCATCTCCGAATTTGGAAATCCTTCCAAGAAAAAAAGTTGACGTCACAATATCGCCGCTAATGGAAATCGCCTGTACCATTATCTCCGAAACTAGGCAAGCTGTTTGAATTTTGTTTGCTGGAATCAAGCCGGGCATTAGCACAGATAATTTATCGCAAACCTGATACATCACAATGACGCCATATTCGTTTTTTATGACGTCATCATTAAGAGGACGAGGATCTTAGCTCATTTGAGCTTGGTTCTTCTTCTTCTCTTTTTTCTCCATCTCACACACACATCATCATCATACTCTGCCCAGATTATCGATACAGCCAAAGCAGCTTCCTAAACAAGGGTTGTACTGGGTGGTTTGCCATTGCCTTCCCAGCAGTAATTTGGACAGGAATTTGGAATTTGTTCAGGGTGTCGGTGATAACTCGCCTACTCTTCGCAAAGGACACCACGGGGTCTTTAACGTCCACCAACTAATGCCAGCAGATAGGAAGCCTGTTTAACATACATCAGAGGCACAGCACACACATTGATGAATCAACCTGCCTGTGAAACACTGGGATGACAGTTTATAGCTGGATTGGGATTCAAACCCAGGCTATTCAGTTTAGAGGCAAGTGTGCATACCTCAAAGGTCATTTATTGCATATTATGAACAAGACAGACCCCAAGATGCTGCCTCTGAGTACTCCAGCCTTCAGCAGGAGGGACAGTACCTGATGCGATTCCACTGACAACAACACTTTCAATGCATCAGTGGAAGAAGTCAGAAATCCAGGAACAAAGGCAGCTTTGTATGCCACACTTGCAGAGAGAGTTTGGAAAACAGGGCATAATGCCAGGCTGTGTCAATGCCCAAGGTATGTCCAAGGGAGACGGACCTGAACTCGTTTGATATCTAGAGTCGTCAACCATTGCTGAGGGAGAAGCAGCAGCACATCCAGAGGTCAGCAATGAGGACAGAATCCAAACAGATGGTCAGAGATCAGGCTGTTTGAAAAGAGGAAAGACGACATCAGCAGTAATGATATATTCCATAATTTTGAATACAATTCAAAGCAAGCTTACCCATCTACAATTGAGAAAATCTATTTTTGCACCCTTTTGGCAAATGACAGTGACGTTGTTGGACTTAGACGTTGAAAGGATGCAGCCAAAGGAGATGAGGCTGAAGATAGCAGACAAAGAAGCCTTTTCAAAAAAGGGAAATAATTAATTGAGGGGAAAATATATACATATAATTATTTAATACAACTTGACATAAATGTTGTTTTCGATGTGTATCAAAGTATTCTTCCCTCATACCTGTCACATATTGCAATCTGTGTATCGGAGGAGAGGCTATTGCAATCGGACTGTATTGTGTGAGTCAGATGAAACTTGGTGGAGAGGTTAGGTGTGTGACAAGGATGAATTGATTTGATTTTGGTGAAAAAACAAATCCAGACGCTGGAATTCTTTTCACGATTCTTCACCACTGAGAGACAAGGGCACTCGGTAGAGCGCATACCTCCACCAGGCTGAACAGTTTAGGTTTTGTATCCCACCGATAGGCCAGATCTGGATCTGGACCTGAACCAAAATCTAAACGGCCTGTTATAATCACCTAACCAACTCATCCATGAAGTTGTCATGACCAGTCCACAACTTTTTGAAACATCGTGCGACGCATTGTTTTTGGCTCCATCTTACAATGGTGACGATTCACTTGAAAAAAAAATAATAATAATAAAATCTCGTATCTGTATTCGGATCTTCACCGCAATTGAATAAATTCTTCCTCATCACACACCCAATGTGTCCACCAAGGTTCGTCCGAATCCATCCACAACTTTTTGACATATCGTACTATATATCATTTTTGGCCCCATCTCTCAATGGTGAAGAATCATTTTTAAAATTCCCGTATCCGGATTCAGATCTTCACCAAAATCTAACGATTTTGTCAATGTCGTACACCCAAACTCTCCACCACCTTTTGTCCGAATCCATCCACAATGTTTTGAGATATCCTGCTCACAAACAGACAGAAGTGAAAACATAATCTCCGTCCACCTTCAGTGGCGGAGGGAACAAGGCAATTAGACGCAGGAGGCAGCAATGGGCCCTTAATGCCTGTGCCACACCAATACCAGATTAAACTGGAAGGGCACTCGGTAGAGCGCATACCTCTGCCACACAATGCCTGATCCACGATAACATATCGGGCCCAATACATTTTTGAAATATCATGCTATGCATCGTTTTTGGCCCTGTCTCTCAATGGTGAAGAATCACTTTGTAAATTTAACAATTCTCGCATCCGGATTTCGATATTCACCAGAATCAAATCAATTTGTCGTGGTCACACACCTAACTTGTCCACCAAGTTTCATCCAAATCCATCCACAACTTTTTGAGATATTGTGCTATGTATTGGTTTACCTAAATCTCAATAGTGAAGAATCACTTTAATTCCAGTTGCCAGATCACACCAAAATCGAATCAGTTCGCCCTTGCCACACACCCAACATGTCCACCAAGTTTCATCCAAATCAGTCCACAACTTTTTGAGATATCGTGCTATACATCATTTTTCACTTTTAAAATTCTAGTAGTCGGATCCAGATCCGGATCTTCACCAAAATATAAATCAGTTCGTCTTTGTCACACACCCAACCTGTCCACAAATTTTTGAGATAAACAGCTGAACAGACAAACAGACAGACAGAGAAACAGGGGTGAAAACATAACCTCACCTCCGGTGACAGAGGTAATAAATCTGTCAAAACAACTTCATCTAAGTGGGGGGAATGATCGGAGGAGTGGGGATGAGAAAGGCTCAGGGATATTACAAGGGGGCTGAAATAAAAAATAAATGTGGAAATAGTTTTTTTTTTTAATGTATTTTTTGGGGGGTGAGGGGTGGGGAGGTTTTTGGGTGAAGAATATACAACACCAACCACACACTATCCCTTGAGGAGATCCTCTCACAGATGTTACACTCAGCACAGATGTACACAACCACCCATTCATACTCAAGATATTAAAATTCCTGCCAACATCCCAATACCCCTCCAACTCCATAACTTCCAGGTACCTATCTAATTGGTTCACGGGCACCAGCAGTGACCACCATTTTCGTTGCGTCTGTGTCTGTCTGTTTGTGACTCTCTCCAGAGCATAGCTCCGTGACGTTTGATGCGATCTTTATGAAACTTGGACACAAGCTAGATATCATGGTCTACTTGTGTCTTTTTGTATGAGGGGTGTCCCACACCCCTTGTGGGCGGAGCCTCGCCCACTTGAACGTTTTATTTATTTGCATTTTTGTCTCGATTTTTTTCTCGCAATTTCATTTCCCATAAGCTGTGCGTAATGTCCATAAGTACAACATATAAAAAATCCGATTTGATTTGGTCAATTTTGATGGAAGAGATAGGTTTTTGGGCTTCCTCAAAAGGGCTTCCTTGATGGTAGGGCTTCCTCAAAAGCTTCCACTAACTGAAATTGTACCTATCATGGCATTGTTCAATAATGCCGGCGAACCATCGTCGCCTCCTGGCTTGTTCTAATTTAAACTTATCTCCTGTTTCTGCTGCCACTACATTTCCAGGGATACCATTCCATGCATTAACTACTCTCTGAGTAAAAGACCCCTCCCTGCCTTACTACAGTCTTAACTCTCCTCTTCTTTAAGGCCCGGTCACACCTTGACGTTTTAGCCAGCGATGGCAACGTATTAAAATGTATGTAAAACGCTGGCTTACGTTGAACTTTTGATGTTTTTTTTTTAAGATTCGGACGTATTCATAACGAGTTGGTCGTATGCATAACATATTAGTAATGGACACAGAACGTTTCGTTGTGTTATAGATAACTTATACAAACGAATGCTGAACCTGTTGTCGGCCTACACAACCTAGGCCCAACGATAGTCTAACTTCGGCATAGCGCGTTGCACGCATCGCCGACGATGTCGTGACGTAGCCTATTAAAAGGCTGACGCACAACGATTCGAATCATAACTGCCATAGAAATGGAAGTGACAACATCGCGGTCACACCTTGGCGATCTTGCCAGCGTATGCCGACCTAAGAAAAATGTCTAAAACGTTGGGGGCACGTCAAATACGGTACGAGTAAGTTTGGTATACGTGAGTACAACGCTAAAGTACGCTATCATACGTCGTAGTAAGTAGAGTACGTCAAGAAATTTTAAACATGTTCAAAATTTTACGACGTACTCGGCGTATGACACACGTTCCGCATGCGATGGGGATAAGTTTTACACACGATATGTGGACGCTTACACACGTCCACAAAGGCTACTTATAAGCTACTCATAAGTCGAAACACGTCGCGGTAATGTCTTTTTTTACGCGAAACTTATTTCTAACTTATGTTTGACGTGCTTTGAACCAATTCTTTACGTAGTCCCAACACACATCGACGTATGTAGACGTATTCCAATGACGTCTTCCGGACGACAAAAAAAAAAAAATGAACGTGTTTCTAGCTTACAACTGCCATATAAAGACGTGTTCCCAGCGGTTTTGGGAATTGGTAGATAAAAATGCTGCTCATAAAAGGGGAACCCAACAGTGTTTTCGAGTCCTTTTTGAGTCGATGTCCATGTCAGCAGTAACAGTATCAGTATCAGTATCAGTATCAGTAGTAGTTTGTTCATGTTGGCAGTAGTAGGTGAGTGTGAGGGGGAGGGTGTGGGTTATGATGGATCCTCCTTGCATCCACGTGTCCACGGGTAGGTTCATAGGCTGCCACTCAACGATTTAAATGGCTGCATCTCCACTATTGAAAGTCGACGCTTGCGCTCAACAATTGGATTTTTTTTACACTCAACGACTTTTAAACGGTACCACTCAGCTATTTTCATTGTTTACAATGAACGATTTAAATTGCTGTCACTCGCCTTTGTTTTTTGACGCTGGGGTTTGGAAATTTGAAGCGTTTCTTCTGAACGTGTTAAAACGCTCAAACTCGACTATTTTAAATAGACGCTGCCGATGGACAATTGGAATCATAGCCAAGCTAGACAGCGAAGTGTGAACATCCTCGTCATGCCGAAGAAAAGTTTGAAGAATGCTGCAAATAAGTGTCCTGGCCGTGGCCGTGGACGCTGACGCAAGGACGATCCATTATACCGACGTCTTTCAGCCTATGAGTAACTTAAAAGTAACGTCTGTCGACGTGTGGCAACGATCACGTAACGTGCCAACAACACGTTAATCATAGGTTAGAAATAAGTTTCGGGGACGCTAAACATTACCTCGGCGTGTCTCAACTTATGATTAACTTATAAGTAGCATGTGTTGACGTCTGTCAACGATAGCAGACCGTGCATACAACTTGTGGCCAGCGTAGCGGAACGTGTGAGTCATACGCCGGCATACGTCGTGAAATTTCAAGCATGAAAAAATTTGAGGACAACCGAAAAGTACAACGTTTAAAGCCAACGTACAACGACGTATGGCAGTGTTTTTCAGCGTGCTCTCAATGTTATCAAAACTTACCCACAACGTATTCAACGTGTGCCAGCGTTTTAGAAAAAAAAAATTCAAAAATCGGCATACGTTGGCTAAAACGTCAAGGTGTGACCGGGCCTTTACCCTCAGGTGATGGGATGTCAACAAACCGGAAGCGACGATCCATCACTTCATCTCACTGTCCTCGAATCATGTAATCTCTATTTTCATTATTCTTTCCCATCGCCAACACCTTACACTTGTTCAGGTTATATTGCATCTGCCAATCCTTTGCCCAATCTGTGCAAGTATCGATACTTTCCTGAATTTGATCACCACCCCCTCTGTAAACCACCTTACCTGGTCCGATCACCGTGTAATCTGCTGAATAATTCTTCGGCACTTATTTTATCTATACCTTTCATCTATCTATAATTCCAGCAATTTGTGTGTGTGTGTCTGTCTGTCTGTCTGTCTGTCTGTCTGTCTGTCTGCGACTGCCGTTTCTCGATGACCGCCGGTCCGATCTGATTGAAACTTGCCAGGAATATTGCCGGGGCCCCGCAGATGTGCCTTTTCGAGGTTCGATATCGATCGGAAGAGAAGTTCCCAAGTTACGACCATTTATCTGTCGACCAATGACAAGACACGGTGCTATGACATCACGAATGACATCACAATTAATGTTTATTTATTTATGTTTTTGCACGATTGACGGCACAATTCTTCTTCTTCTTCGTTTGCTATGACGTCACAACAGACGCTGGGGACCTGAGTATGTGCCTTTTCAAGGTTTGATATCGTTCTTCATCCGTTTCAGCTGTTTCCCAAGGTTTGAAAGCTGTTTTTTCCCAAGGTTTAAATTCATTGTTCAAATTATTAATTAATCCCAAGGTTTGGGGGGGGGGGGGCGAGAGAGAAGGGACGAGAGAGAGGGGGCATCACAATTCGAGAGAGGAGGGGGCGAGAGAGGGTGCGAGAGGGGGCGCGAGAGTGCGGGGGCGAGAGAGAGGAGGGGTGAGACTAGGGGAGGGAGGGGATGAGGGAGGGAGAAGAGAGGTGGGGTGAGATGAGGGGGGAAAGAGAGAGGGGGGAAAGAGAGAGGGGGGAAAGAGAGAGAGGGGGGAAAGAGAGAGGGGGGAAAGAGAGAGGGGGGAAAGAGAGAGGGGGAAAGAGAGGGGGGAAAGAGAGAGGGGGAAAGAGAGAGGGGGGGAAAGAGAGAGGGGGGAAAGAGAGAGAGGGGGAGAAAGAGAGAGGGGGAGAAAGAGAGAGGGGGGAAAGAGAGAGGGGGAAAGAGAGAGGGGGGGGGAAAGAGAGAGGGGGAAAGAGAGAGGGGGAAAGAGAGAGGGGGGAAAGAGAGAGAGGGGGAAAGAGAGAGGGGGAAAGAGAGAGGGGGAAAGAGAGAGGGGGGAAAGAGAGAGGGGGAAAGAGAGAGGGGGGAAAGAGAGAGGGGGGAAAGAGAGGGGGGAAAGAGAGAGGGGGGAAAGAGAGAGGGGGGAAAGAGAGAGAGGGGGAAAAGAGAGAGGGGGGAAAGAGAGAGAGGGGGAAAGAGAGAGGGGAAAGAGAGAGGGGGGAAAGAGAGAGGGGGAAGAGAGAGGGGGAAAGAGAGAGGGGGAAGAGAGAGGGGGAAAGAGAGAGGGGGGAAAGAGAGGGGGAAAGAGAGAGGGGGAAGAGAGAGGGGGAAAGAGAGAGGGGGGAAGAGAGAGGGGGGAAAGAGAGAGGGAAAGAGAGAGGGGGGAAAGAGAGAGGGGGAAAGAGAGAGGGGGGGAAAGAGAGAGGGGGGAAAGAGAGAGGGGGGAAAGAGAGAGGGGGAAAGAGAGAGGGGGGAAAGAGAGAGGGGGAAAGAGAGAGGGGGAAAGAGAGAGGGGGAAAGAGAGAGGGGGGAAAGAGAGAGGGGGGAAAGAGAGAGGGGGGAAAGAGAGAGGGGGGAAAGAGAGAGAGGGGGAAAGAGAGAGGGGGAAAGAGAGAGGGGGGAAAGAGAGAGGGGGGAAAGAGAGAGGGGGGAAAGAGAGAGGGGGGAAAGAGAGAGGGGGGAAAGAGAGAGGGGGGAAAGAGAGAGGGGGGAAAGAGAGAGGGGGGAAAGAGAGAGGGGGAAAGAGAGAGGGGGGAAAGAGAGAGGGGAAAAGAGAGAGGGGGGAAGAGAGAGGGGGAAGAGAGAGGGGGGAAAGAGAGAGGGGGGGAAAGAGAGAGGGGGGAAGAGAGAGGGGGGAAAGAGAGAGGGGGGAAAGAGAGAGGGGGGAAAGAGAGAGGGGGAAAGAGAGAGGGGGAAAGAGAGAGGGGGAAAGAGAGGGGGAAAGAGAGAGGGGGAAAGAGAGAGGGGGAAAGAGAGAGGGGGAAAGAGAGAGAGGGAAAGAGAGAGGGGGAAGAGAGAGGGGGAAAGAGAGAGGGGGAAAGAGAGAGAGGGGGAAAGAGAGAGGGGGGAAAGAGAGAGGGGGAAAGAGAGAGGGGGGGAAAGAGAGAGGGGGGAAAGAGAGGGGAAAGAGAGAGGGGGGAAAGAGAGAGGGGGGAAAGAGAGAGGGGGGAAAGAGAGAGAGGGGAAAGAGAGAGAGGGAAAGAGAGGGGGGAAAGAGAGAGGGGGAAAGAGAGGGGGAAAGAGAGAGGGGGGAAAGAGAGAGGGGGAAAGAGAGAGGGGGGAAAGAGAGAGGGGGGAAAGAGAGGGGGAAAGAGAGAGGGGGAAAAGAGAGGGGAGGGGGGAAAGAGAGAGGGGAAAGAGAGAGGGGGAAAAGAGAGGGGGGAAAGAGAGGGGGAAAGAGAGAGGGAAAGAGAGAGGGGAAAGAGAGAGGGGAAAGAGAGAGGGGAAAGAGAGAGGGGAAAGAGAGAGGGGAAAGAGAGAGGGGAAAGAGAGAGGGGAAAGAGAGAGGGGAAAGAGAGAGGGGAAAGAGAGAGGGGGAAAGAGAGAGGGGGGAAAGAGAGAGGGGGGAAAGAGAGAGGGGAAAGAGAGAGGGGGAAAGAGAGAGGGGGGAAAGAGAGAGGGGGAAAGAGAGAGAGGGGGAAAGAGAGAGGGGGGGAAAAGAGAGAGAGGGGGAAAGAGAGAGAGGGGGAAAGAGAGAGGGGGAAAGAGAGAGGGGGAAAGAGAGAGAGGGGAAAGAGAGAGGGGGGAAAGAGAGAGGGGGGAAAGAGAGAGAGAGGGGGAAAGAGAGAGGGGGGAAAGAGAGAGGGGGAAAGAGAGAGGGGGGGAAAGAGAGAGGGGGGGAAAGAGAGAGAGGGGGAAAGAGAGAGGGGGAAAGAGAGAGGGGGGAAAGAGAGAGGGGGGAAAGAGAGAGGGGGAAAGAGAGAGGGGGAAAGAGAGAGGGGGGGAAAGAGAGAGGGGGGAAAGAGAGAGGGGGGAAAGAGAGAGGGGGGAAAGAGAGAGGGGGGGGAAAGAGAGGGGGAAAGAGAGAGGGGGGAAGAGAGAGGGGGGAAAGAGAGAGGGGGAAAGAGTGAGGGGGAATGAGAGTGGGGGAAAGAGAGAGGGGGAAAGAGAGAGGGGGAAAGAGAGAGGGGGGAAAGAGAGGGGAAAGAGAGAGGGGGAAAGAGAGAGGGGGAAAGAGAGAGGGGGGAAAGAGAGAGGGGGGAAAGAGAGAGGGGGGAAAGAGAGAGGGGGAAAGAGAGAGGGGGAAAGAGAGAGGGGGAAGAGAGAGGGGGAAAGAGAGAGGGGGAAAGAGAGAGGGGGGAAAGAGAGAGGGGGAAAGAGAGAGGGGGAAAGAGAGAGGGGGAAAGAGAGAGGGGGAAAGAGAGAGGGGGAAAGAGAGAGGGGAAGAGAGAGGGGGAAGAGAGAGGGGGAGAGGGGGAAAGAGAGGGGGAAAGAGAGAGGGGGAAGAGAGAGGGGGAAAGAGAGAGGGGGGAAAGAGAGAGGGGGAAAGAGAGAGGGGGAAGAGAGAGGGGGAAAGAGAGAGGGGGGAAGAGAGAGGGGGGGAAGAGAGAGGGGGAAAGAGAGAGGGGGAAAGAGAGGGGGGAAAGAGAGAGGGGGAAAGAGAGAGGGGGGAAAGAGAGAGGGGGGAAAGAGAGAGGGGGGAAAGAGAGAGGGGGAAGAGAGAGGGGGAAAGAGAGAGGGGGAAGAGAGAGGGGGAAAGAGAGAGGGGAAAGAGAGAGGGGGAAAGAGAGAGGGGGAAAGAGAGAGGGGGAAGAGAGAGGGGGAAAGAGAGAGGGGGGGAAAGAGAGAGGGGGAAAGAGAGAGGGGGGAAAGAGAGAGGGGGGGAAAGAGAGAGGTGGGGAAAGAGAGAGGTGGGGAAAGAGAGAGGGGGGGAAAGAGAGAGGGGGGAAAGAGAGAGGGGACCTGAGTATGTTTCCCAGGTGTTTCCCAAGTTATGTCCATTTATGATACGGTTGGTCTGATCTAATTGAAATAATGCCCCAATCCAGTCATCGTTTACGAGAGTGAAGGAACTAAGCTGCACGTACGGGCCCGCACTAGTTATCTCCTCGCAACCGCCTCCTTCCTCGTGTATAAAGCCCCGTCTCCTTCAGCCGCTCCTCATGGCTGAGTCTAGCTCGGCCCTGAATCAATCTAGTAGCCCTGCCCTGAACCCTCTCTATGGCATCTATGTCCTTCCTGAGTTGTGGTGACCAAAACTGCACACAATATTCCAGATGTGGAAATCACTAAATTCCTGTACAATGTTAACACCAAGTCTTTTGATTTATAAATTATCTCCCTCCGAATATAACCTAAAACCCAATTTGCTTTACCTATAGCTGTCTGCTTTCGCACCCCTTTTCCATGGGATCTCTTCCCACCCCCAGATCCTTCTCCTGTGTGACACGCTCCAAAATTACCCCTTGCATCCTGTAATCTCTATTTTCATTGTTCTTCCCCATCCCCAACACCTTACACTTGCTCAGGTTAAATTCAATCTGCCAATCTTTTGCCCAATCGATGTAAATACTTTCCTGAATCTGATCACCATCTTACCTCCAAGCTTCGCGTCACCTACAACCTTAGAAAGCCTACTCTCCACCCCACGATCCAAATCGATCCATCCATCTATCCATCCATTGGGACCATACTCTGTACAGAGCATCAGTGCTGCCAAAGCAGTCTCCTGGGATATTGGGGCATGATGCTGGATGGGTCGCCACTCCGACGCAGGATACTCGAATGGCCCAATCATCCCCAGCAAGCGGATACTCATTTCGCCAACCACAGAGGAAGACAGGCTGAGTCAACCCCACCTGGTATTAATTCAATATCCGAGCGGGACTTGAACTCAGGACCCAAGGATCCTAAGCCCACAACCCCAACCACTTAAAGCCAACACCAGGCATAACTCTCCAAATCGTTGATGTAAATAATGAATAGTAATGGTCCGAGTACCGATTCCTGAGGTTCCCTACTACCTACATCCTCACTCTTTGCTTCCTACCACCAAGCCAGTTTGCAAATCCAATTAGCTACCTGACCAGCCACTCCACAAGTCCTCACCTTGGCCAACGACCTCCTCTGTGGTTACCTTATTAAATGCCTCCTTCAAGTCTATACAAACAGTACCAGATCCAGTACAGTTCCCTCATCCACCCAATCAGAAACAGCTTCAAAGAACGTCAATGGATTTGTTAAACAAGAGCCGAGGTCGTCGGTGTTCAGGTTGTCATGGAAGCCAATCCAGCATACCGAGGCTCACTGAAACCGCTAGAGAAGATGCCGCAGGAGAGTCAGAGGGGGGAGTTCCGGGAGGAGTCGACTCAACACCACTTTCTTCCATCATCGTGACGATCTCTGAGGAGACACACACGAATCAACATGAAACTAAAGAGGGAGATCCCTCTCAGCGGTGCCTCCGATTTAAACCCCGTACCTCATGACTATCACGATGCCGAAGATCGACAGAAACGACCGTAGGTATTCGCGACGGCGTCATGGCCTACCACACAGTGGGTGTTGCACCGGTGCTCGAGCCCGGTTTGAGTACACCGGCACCTCCTCGGCAGATCAACGTGGCAAGTTTTTCACCACAAACCGGAAGCTACGTAGACAAGACGTCGACGTCTGACGTCATTACGTAATCGATGACGTCATTACGTAATCTTTGAAGCTTGTTTCTATTCACACATTCAAGCTGACAGCAGATTTTCTGAAAGCAGACGAAATTTATTCGTTTATTGTGAAAACATATGTCATTTACAGGATGTTCTTCTCGTATTCGTGGTTTTTTAAAGCAAGATGCTGCCGCGTCATCTGTGGTGGATTGATATATATATATATATATATATATATATATATATATATATATATATATATATATATATATATATATATATATATACAGGCGACGACGAATAAAACACAACAACAACAACAACAACAACAACAACAACAACAACAACAACAACAACAACAACTCGCAGCCAGAATCTTCCTTTCACTTCCGAGATCTTGGGGGGGACATGGCGGACACATGGAGAAGGAGTCAACGATACGAGAAAATCGACTTTTTGGGAGAGGGACAGGTGGGCATCCGGACGATGAGGTGAAGGCCGTTCATTGCTGCAACGGTCATCGATAGCTTCCTCGTTATCACATGATCGGTCTTTGTTCCCGATCGTCGAGTGCTGATTGATTGTCTTATGTTGCTGTAAATTTCCTTCACCTCCTGCGCTCGATCTCACAGTCGGATCCAGTGGTTTTTAGAGCTCGGCGTTGTTCTTCTTCTTCTACTTCTACTTCTACTTCTTCTACTTCTTCTACTTCTTCTACTTCTTCTACTTCTTCTACCTTAATCTCGAGGAATCGGCTCTTGTACATACAAGATCCGGATCTCCTTAAATACTGAGCACCTGTACACATCCTCACATAGACGGTGCCTTTTGAGAGCGTCTATCATGAACTTTTAAATATATTCGGACATTTGCTTTAAAGTTTCGAAAAGTTCACGTTACTATTTAAAGATTATTCCATTTATCGTATTGTAATTTCGTAAATACATGATTTATTTCGTAAATACACTATATATCGTAAATACATTATGACGGGTTTCGCTATTGGCTTAATCAAGGCACGTGACGAAATATCGGAAGTTGTTGTTTTTTGTTTTTTTTAGCCGACAAAACTTTAAGACGCTGCTCTTGGACACATTTGTCCTTGTTTTAATAGGGGTGGGCGCAAAAATTAACATTGAGTTGAACAAGCTCAAATGAGCTAAGATCCTCGTCCTCTTAACGATGACGTCATCGTGATGTATCAGGTTTGCGATTAATTATCTGTGCTAATGCCCGGCTTGATTCCCGCAAACAAAATTCAAACAGCTTGCCTATTTTCGGAGATAATGGTATAGGCGATTTCCATTAGCGGCGATATTATGACGTCAACTTTTTTTTTCTAGGAAGAATTTCCAAAATCGGAGATGGTAACTGCCTGCGCGTGGGCTTTCTGCATATACATGGCAAGTTTCACGAAGATCCGATGAAAACTCTGGGTTGTGAAACAAAAAAGTCAAAAAATAAGAGTTAAATCATAAAAAAAATTTTTTTTTTTTTTTTTGTATACCTTGGTCGAGGCTCGTATGAGAGCTAACACACAACTCACAGCAAGGAGGCATGAGACAAGAGGGGCGGGAGTGGAAGGGACAAAACAGTGGGGAACAGACACATTAGGTGAACTGTGGAAGGGAGAGGGATGGGGATGGGACGAGGAACATGGCGAAGAGAAGATGGACATTTCAGGGACTTTGAGGAAGGAAAGTAGGAGAAATGAAGGAAGTGGGCTTGGGTGGATTATCGGGGGTAGAAAAGATCGAGGATTTGGATGGGGGAAGATAAGAGGTGGTGGTGAACAGCTGTTTTGAAAGCCTGGAGGGAAGAATGGGAAAGAATAGAGTGAGGAAGTTTATTCCAAAGGCGGGAAAAAAGAGGAATGAAAGAGTGAAGATGAGCAGTGATTCGTGATTTTGGTAGTTTTACCAGAAGGGGTTGTTGGCGGACCTTGAGCGCCCTGTGGAAATGTGGTGGGGACAAATCGCAGAGAGAGCAGGGGGGCAAGGCTGGAGAGGAGTCTGTAGAAGACAGAAAGACCACCGACCAACCTGCGGTGATTGAGTGAGAGGCCCAAAGACTCAGCTTCATTGCGGGAGATGCCGATGATCTTAAATGCCCTGGTTTCGACAGCGTGAAGCCGAGAAAGGTGGGAGGCAGGAGCACCAGCCCAGAGGGGAGAGCAGTACTCCATCAGGCTACGGACAAAAGCTTTGTAAGTGGTCAGGAGCTCAAGAGGGCCGAGGAAGGACTTAGCACGACGGAGGATTCCCAGTCGGCGACTGGCTTTTGAGGCGAGGTTGGAAATGTGACTTTCCCAGGAAAGGTCATGGCAGATAGTGAGACCTAGAGGCTTGAAAGAAAAGACTTCTTCCAGAGGATTGTTGAGAAAGTGGATGGGGGGTTTTGTAAACGGTCCTTTCGAAGAGACATAGTGAGAGTGTGAGATTTGTCTGGATTGAAAGACATGTTCCACGTGTTGGACCAGTTTGTGATTTTATCCAGATCTGCAGTGAGTGAAGAAGCTGCTGCTTGCCGGTCTGAGGGATGACAGATGGTACGGCAGAGGGTGGAGTCGTCGGCAAAGAGAAATAGAGGATTTTCCAGAGAGTCCGAGAGATCATTGATGAAAACCAGAAAAAGAACAGGGCCCAGAACGCTACCTTGAGGAACTCCAGCCTGCACAGGAAGAGGGGATGAAAGAACTCCATTTAGGGCCACACGTTGACTGCGACAGGAGAGGAAGTCTGCGAGCCATGAGTGGAGATGGCCTTGAATACCATGGGAAGAGAGTTTGGTGAGTAGTGCAGGGTGCCAGACTGTGTCAAAAGCACGTGATATGTCCAGGGATACGGCTCGGATTTCCTGTCTGGCATTGAGGACCTCCATCCATTGATGGGAGAGCAGAAGCAGCATATCCAGGGTTGAGTGACCTGGTCTGAAACCAAATTGATGATTGGAAATCAAGCCATTGGAGAAGAGGAAGGATTTCATATCTGAGGCGATGATGGATTCCATCACCTTGCTGATGATTGGGAGAAGGCTGATTGGTCTGTAGTTATAGGGATCTGTTTTTGCACCTTTTTATGCAGGGCAGTGATGTTAGCAGATTTCCAAGCAGATGGCAGATGACCCTGGGCAAATGAGAGGGTGAATAGAACAGAGAGAGGGTGAGCAAGAGCAGAAGAGCAGGCTTTGAGGACACGTGGGCTGATGCCGTCTGGACCGGTTGCAGAATCTGACTCGAGGTTTGAAAGCAAGCTCTCCACCTTGTCAGGAGAAAAGGATACAGAGTCCAGGGACAGTTGGGTGCGACCGGGTAAAGTGGGTAGAGATAGTGATGGGTTTAGGACACAAGATTTAGCTGCAAACACCGAGTTTAGACATTCAGCTTTATCACGTGTGGAATCAGCAGTGCGGCCATTTGAGGTAAGGGAGGGGATGGAGGGGGAACATACACCAGAAACAGATTTGATTAAACGCCACCAGGATTTTGAGGAGGGAGAGAGGTATGAGAGTTCAGACTTGAGATGAGAAAGATGTTGTTTTCTGGCTCTCCTGAGGGTAGAATACACACTTGTTCCGAGCTTTGTGGAAAGAACTGAGATTGCCCTCAGTTGGGTTTGCTTTCCATGAGGCAAAGGCAAGTTGTTTCAGGACAACTGCCTCGCCACAAGCTTCAGTAAACCAAGGGCGGGAGGAAGGGTAAGACAACTGAACACGAGAGGGGATAAATCTGTGCATGAGGGAGAGCAAGTTTCTTTGAAAGAATTCCCAGGATGAGTTGATGTTTGAGAAAGTAGTGATAGGAGACCAGTCTGTAAGTTTGATGGCTGCTCGGAGACCCTGCCAGTCGGCTTGAGTGAAATGCCAGACTCGACGGCGGTGAGGTGGTTCTCTGATAACAGCCAGAGAGATGTCCACTTTAACAAGGACGTGGTCAGAAGAACCAATTGGAGCGAAGGAAGAGCAGCAGATATTGTCAGGGAAATTTGTCAAAATCAGATCCAGAAGAGATGGAGTACCATTGGTTGAGATCCGGGTCGGGAAGTTGACCGATTGAGTCAGTCCCAATGAGTCGCAGAAAGCTTTTGCTGAGGTGCCATGGCAGGTGAGAGGTACCCACACCTAGCCAACTGGCGTGATGACAATTGAAGTCACCACATAAGAGGAAGAGAGAGTTTGGATGAGAAGATAGAAGATGGTCCATGTTTTCGGATAGTGAGATGTAGATGGAGTCATCACTGTTCGGTGGACGGTACAGTACACATATAAACATGAGGTGGGAGTGGAGGGGAAGCCGAAGCCAGAGGTATTCCTGGGGGTGTGGGGGAGTGAGAGCAGTGCATGGAGAGTGAGGAATAGAGTCTTTGATGAAGAGAGCAACACCTCCACCAGGACGAGGCTCAGGTCTGTCATACCGTAAGAGGGAGTAGCCAGGGAGAGATACTTGGGAGTCAGACACGTCTTGGGAGAGGAAAGTTTCTGTTAGGCAGATAATGTCTGGTTTGTCAGTGGCAACCTGTATGGAAAGATCTGAAAGGTTTGAGCGAAGGCCCCGGATATTTGAGGTCCACACTTTTAATGAAGAGGAAGGGGAGGAGGCTTTGGGTGCAGGAGGTGGAGGGGGAGGGGAGGGTAGGACAAGGGACGAGGGGGGCAGGTAAGGAGGGTTGCTGAAGGAGTGTGGGGGATTGCAGAACAGCGAGGGGAGGGGGCCGAATGAGGAGAAAAGGCTCTGTGGTACTGGGGGAGAGGGGGGACAAGAGACAAGGAAGAAGGCAGTTGAGGATTTGAGGAGGTGGAGTGAAGAGATGGAGGTGAGAGGGCAGTGGAGGGAGGCAGGTTGGTGGATGAGAGGGGGGCAACTTTGAGAAGGAAGAGTGAGGGGGATGAAAGGTGGGAGAAAGGTGAGGGGGGATTTTTGAGAGAGGTGAGAGGGAGGCTTGGAGGAAGAAGAGTGGGATGGTTGCTTTGAGAGTGAGAGTGAGGGGTGAGGGGTGAGGGGGGTGAGTTGGCACTGAATTTGGAAAAAAAGAATGGTTGATGGAAAGCGAGCATCCATGGCAAACTGTGGTTTTTAAAAGTTTTAAGTCAGAGATGCGATTTAACACAATTCTTGAAGGGTGCAATGAAGGCGAATTCAGAGCATGGAGAGAAGAAGCGCTGTAATAGTTGGATTTTTTAGGCAAGGAATGAAGGAGAGCTCGAAATGAGAGCAGTCTGTTAAAATAGCAGAAGAGTAGTGCATTGTGAAACAGTAAAGAGTACCACATGTGTGAGAGAGGAAGATGAAGCATTATAAGATCGTTTTTGTTGTTAAAAATAATGTATGAGAGAGTTCAACAGATTAGGTCATGGAAGTGTTAAAAAAAAAATCGAGGAAGAAGACGAGGAGGAAGTTAAGAGGAAGAAGAAGAAGCAGAATCGGGAGAAGGTGAGCGTGTTGTTGTTGTAGGTTTTTTTTTTTTTTTTTTTATTTATTTTTTTTTTTTTTTGAGATAAGAAAGAGATTAGTTGGGAGAATGGAGGATGTTTGGAAAGTGGGGAGGATCAAAATTGAAGGTAATGGGGAGGATAGAAAATGAAGGTAATGGGGAGAAAAAACAAACAACAAAAAAAAAAAAACGATCGAACATCGAGTGGAACCGGTAGGCCTCAAGCCTACGCCTAGGCCTCAAGCACAGGTAAGAACGTCGACAAAAATACTCACAAAATAGCACGATTTTTTAAACAAAACCGAACTAGCAACACACAGTAACATGTAGGTGAGAAAATTAAACAGTTAAAACGGGACAAATAACAACCGGAAACTTAGCTTTGAGAAGTCAGCAGGGAGCCCCAAAGGAGACCTCTCGCTGCTCAAAACCGGAACCGGAAGTCGGTGATGTATCGTATGACGTCATAGTGATGACGTCATAGTGATGTATCGTATGTGCGGTAATTCATCTCTGCGAGTGCCCTGTTCGATTCCCGCAAACAGAATTCAAAAAGCTTGCCTAGTTTTGGAGATAATTTTTTTTAGGCGATTTCCATTAGCGGAGATATTGTGACGTCATAATTTTTTTTTCTCAGAGGAATTTCCAAAATCGGAGATGGTTACTGTCTGCGCAGGGTATTTTTACATGTATATGCCAAGTTTCAGGAAGTTTCGATGAAAACTGGAGGCTGTGAAACAAAAAAAGTCCACAAGAACAACGTGAGTAAGACTTAGAGATCCTCCACGAGGATCTAAAAATATAACTTCTCAGAGAGAGGGGAACATTTAAAAAAAAATTTTGGTCATAAGTTCGAAAAAAAATTCCAATGTAGAGATTGGGATTCCAATGTAGAGAGATTCCAATGTCAGTCTCGTGAAAAAAAAAAAAACATCGATCGCCCTAAACCGGGTAAGATCGTCTCGAGATATAAATTTTATACCCTCCATCATCAAGATGGTCGATCAGCATCCGAGTTCGTGGCTGATTTACGTCGACTCGCCGAACATTGCGAGTTTACAGATAAACTCCAAGAGATGTTAGGTGATTTCTTTACAAGAGGCATCGATGACGATTCAATTCCGTGGAAACTCCTTGAATCCGACTCCAGTTTGATTAAAGTCATGGAAAGAGCCACTGCGTGTATGCAAACTACCGAGAGCCTGCGTGTGATCTCTAACAAGTCCAAAAGTTATCCAGCAGGCCCCATCGGTTAACGAGGTAACCTTTGGCTACCAGCAAAAGTGTTTCAGCAAGCCGTCAAATTCACTCCACCTCCTGACATTTCTGAATCTACCTGGAAGGTTGGGGTAACTTGTTGGCATTGTGGTGGTTATCACCAAGCTTTCCAATGTCGGTACAGGAATTATACTTGTAACAACTGTGGTCAGCAGGGACACTTGAAGTGTCGTTGTTCTCGATCCAAGTCGAGCGTAGGTCACAGAGCACAGCCTGCAGCCGAGAGTCAAGTGAGGAACTTCATGAGGTTTTCTCTGTTGGAACAAAGAGCTCCGATGCTCCAGTTATAGTTGATGTAACAACCGATAAGATCCCGGTCAGGATGGAAGTCGATACCGGCGCTTCCAGATCAATTATGAGCGAGAGCAAGTTCACCTCCATCTACCCTCCGAGAAAACTTCGTGCACTCCGACCAATATCTGCTGACTTGAGAACATGCACCAAGGAGGTGGTTCCTGCAGTTGGCTCAGCTAGCGTGACTGTAGGATATGGAAACAGCACTCATGTCCTACCACCACTGATAGTGCGTAGAGAAGGACCAACCCTCTTCGGTCGAGATTGGGCACAAATAATCAGACTTAACTGGAGTGACGTAAACAGAGTCTCCGACTCTGATTCTGCATACAATGCCTTGTTGAACAAGTACCCTGGCCTGTTCAGCGATGGTGTTGGCACCTTTGCAGGGCCTAAAGTGAGGATTCATGTTTCTGCAGATGCTCAGCCATTGTTCCATAAGGCTAGACTTGTGCCCTATATGATGCGATCAATGATTGAATGTGAGCTGGACCGCTTGCAGAGGGAGGGCATCATCTCACCAGTCGAGTACTCCGACTGGGTGGCACCTATTGTTCCAACACTCGAAACAGATGGAACAGTGCGCATTTGTGGGGACTACAAAACGACGATTAACCGCTATTCAAAGCTGGATGGATACCCTGTGCCCAAAGCAGAGGATCTGTTCACCACTCTCATGGGTGGCCAGACATTCACAAAGCTTGACTTGACCAATGCTTATGCTCAAATGGAACTGGACGATGTTTCCAAGCCCTATACATGCATCAACACTCATCGAGGACTCGACATGTGCATTGTGCATCAGATGGCCATTTGGCACAAGCTCTGCTGCACCAATCTTCCAAAGCAAGATGGAGACATTATTGAAAACTGTTCCAAAGACGGTCGTGTTTCAGGACGACGTACTAGTGACTGGCAAGTCACAACATGAATACCTCGAGAACCTAAACAAAGTCCTCAATCGGCTGTCACAATCTGGGTTACGCCTAAGGTGTGAGAAATGTACCTTTATGGCACGTAAAGTTGAATACCTGGAACATCAACTCTCCTGTCAAGCCCATGCCAAGACACCGCCACAGTCTCCATTGGCCAAGTGATCATGGTCCAGACTACACATCGACCAGGTTAGTCCATTTCACGGGAAGCTTTTTCTTATCGTCGTTGATGCCCACTCCTAATGGATTGAAGCTCTCGTGGTGCCATCCTCATCCCCTGCTGTAACAATTGAAGCTCTACGTACCATAGTCACACAACATGGTATTCCAAACTCCATTGTATCATATAATGGATCATCATTTACGAGTTCACAGTTTCAGAACTTTTGTAAAATGAATGGCTTTAAGCACGACACATCTGCACCCTACAAACCTGCCAGTCATGGTCAAGCCAAACGTGCTGTTCAGATCGTCAAGGAAGGCGCCATTCAATCTTGTCTGGCTCGTGTGTTGTTCAACTACCGCACCAGACCACATCAAACCACCGGTCGCTCACCTGCCTGGATTCTGATGGGTCTTGAATTAACAACACGGTTATCATTCGTGCACCTGGACGTAACGGTCAAGGTCCAGAATAACTATCAACAGAAACGTTATCACGACCAAACGTCTGTGTACCGCAACTTCCAGATCAATGATCCTGTATACGTGTTGAACTCCGGATGTGGAACCAAGTGCTTATCTGGCATCGTTACCGATAACTTTGGTGAAACGATGTTTCTTGTGAAGTTGTGTGATGATAGATGCATGCGTAAACATGTTGACCAACTCAGGTTGCGTCATGGGGAGCCAAACATTGAACCGGCTCAAGTACCTTTGTCACCCATTCCTGTATTAACACCACCTGCGTTTGAACCTGACGCACTTCCTCACGAAAGCTTTTCACCCATAAATGTACCTGAACTCCTTCTCGACCCTGTACCCCTTATTGAGAAACCCACAGCAGCCGCAAGCAAGGACAGCCCTCCACTCGCCCTTAGAAAATCAGCTCGTGTCTGTAAACCTCCTGAGCGTCTTGGTTTGTGAAGAAAAGGAAAATAGAAAAAAAGAGGGGGGGGTGAGGAGATGAGATGTATCAGTACTTTTTGACAATACATGCATACATGGGTGCACCGAGGCGTGGTTAAGGAGAGTCATGTGACCTGCCCATGTTCTGATGCTGTGCTGTGTTGTGTTGTGCTTGTGTTTGGATTAAACCTATTGTTCCCACTTCAGAGCCTTCGTCCATGTTTATTGAGTACATTACAACACTGAAAACATTTTCTTAAATGTAATCGTTGCAGATTTTACGTTTAAATTTTTGAAATGCCACATAATATTAAGTGGCTTACCTACCTGATTAAATACGAGCAAATACCACCTCGTCGCTTAAAAGTATCCCTCGACAGGGATACTAAAAGGAGGAGGAGGGAAGGACAGTGAGGGGCGTTGGGAGGGAGGGGTAGGGGAAGGGAAGACAGTGTGAGGTGAAGGGAAGGGAAGGCACACATGTGGTGGAGCATCAATTATGATTCATACCGTCTCGTCAAAATGATTCTGCATAGAATAACAGTGAAGATGGAAACAAAATAACGTCTGAAATCCATTTTATACCACTCGTACTAGAAAATACCATCCGGAGACAAACCCCGCCGGACGTGTCCGGAGAAAAACCCCGCAGGACGTGTCCGGAGCCAAGCAATCAGGACATAAACATTGCACAGGCACATCCAGAGACAAACACTGTCCAGAGATAAACAACGCCCAGAAACAAACGCCATCCGGACATAATCGCCGCCAAGAGACAGACAGACAGACAGACAGAGAGAGAAGGGGAGTTATCGGAGAGAAATGTTATGCTTTATGAAGCACACACACACAAAATTTGGCTCAGTCATTTAGAAAACGCGTCAATACGGCAAACGGCTCGAAAATCGGGTGTTATCAAATATATTTTGGTTTGAAACTCACAAAGAGAAACATCTGACCTTTGTAAAGCACATGCGATAACCAAATGCTTTGCAAACAATCGCGAGGAGAAAGGGAAATCTGGAAAAACCTCCATAAGACACGGGGATGAAACTTTGCCACCATAGTGCCTGTAACAGGCATGGCATGCCCACACACCCACGGAGAGTCCCAACAGATCAAAATCTACCCATATGTACCACGTCCGTGTGTGCTGTTTTCGTACATCTATCTTGGAGCAACTTTCGACTACATCCCAGTCATGACACGAACTGGACCGCCATCAACTGCAGGGTACTCGGCAAGTGGCTTTAGGACTCCAAGGGAACGCCTGGCTTTGCAAGTGATTACCAATTGCCGTCGATTAACCCATGCACCCGGAAACACCCAAGCAATGACAGAATTGGATAAACGAACACTTTCTTTAGTGCCAAAACTGCTGCCAAGTTCAATTCTGGAGCTTAAATTTTGTAACTAGGCTTAGTTGAAGAGATCCTCACGGTGATCGCATGTGCAGAAATGAAATAAAGCCACAAACACTGGTGTCTTCGGGCATTTATAACCACTGCAATGAATTCAGCAATTCGAAGGTATTGATAATATGATCGAAGAGAGTGAAAAAAAAAACTTCATCATGAAGAAATCGGTGTGGGCTGTTCCAAGTCAAGACATGGTTGAGCAGGCCAAAAAACATGGCGGCTTCAGACCCCAGCGAGATTACCCAGGAGATGCCTCGAGACCACATATCGAGCGAGGTGTCTGAGGATGCACCTGATAAAGGATATTATTAATAAAGTCCTCGACACCCCCCCCCACATGTTGCCCCCTCCTCGACCTCCCCACACAAACAATCATCCCCCTCCTCTACATCCCCCCCACATGTCGGCCCCTCCTTGACCCCACCCCCACGGCCCCTCCTCAACACCCCCCCACACACACACACACACATCATCATCCCCTCGATCCCCCGCCCCCAACATGTCATCCACTCCTCGAAACTCCCCCCACACGTTGTCCCCTCTTCGACACACCCCCCAACACGTCGTCCCCTCCTCGACACCCCCCAACACCTTGTCCCCTCCTCGACACCCCCCACACGTCGTCCCTTCCTCGACACCCCCCACCCACATCGTCCCCTCCTCCATACCCCACCCCCACATGTCGTCCTTTCCTCGACACCCCTCCCCCCACACACATACACACACACACACACGTCGTCCCCTCTTCTTCACCTCCACCCCCCACACGCACACATAATCCCTTCGACCCCCCAACACGTCATCTCTCCTCGAAACTCCGCCCCACACGTCGTCCCCTCTTCGACACCCCCCACACGTCCCCTCCTCGACACCCCCACCCCCACACGTCGTCCCCTCCTCGACACCCCCCCACACGTCCCCTCCTCGACTCCCCCCCAACACGTCCTCCCCTCCTCGACCCCCCCAACACACACACACGTCCACCCCCTCCTTGACACCCCCACCCCACTTACTTTCAACTCATGCAAGGCCATCACCCTCTCTTTCCATCTCCCTTCCCTTTCAAGTCGTACTTGCTGCCACCCGCTCCTCCCCATTCAGCTCCTGCCACACTCCCTCCCAAATCAAGTCTTACTTCCTCCCCTCAAATCGTACAACCCCTTTCCAAATCTCATAACTGTCCTTTCTTGTCATTATTCCCCCATCTCAACTCGTAACTAATCTATTTGTCCCTCCCCCAGCTAATCCTTGTTTTTACCTCCACCACCGAAGGTAGAAGGAGGTTTTTTTTTAGTTGCAAAATCGAAGATTTTTCAAGTATATTGGTCAGTTGATTTTGTTTTTCAGTTTGTCTGTCTATTTATCGCCTCAAGGTCACAATTCTCAACCAATCTTCACGAAACTTCACCACACGGTAGAGTTTGTCATAAGCAAGAAACCTATTGTTTGAGGTCAAAAGGTAAACATAGGCCCAAGGTCAACAACTCAGGGGGTATTTCTAAAATCCTCAATTTTCAACCCATTGACTTGAAATTTGAAGAGGATTTGCACATCAGGTCACTGAATTGAACCACCAATTCTTTTTGAGGTCAGCATAGGCCAAAAGGTCAACATAGGCCAAATTTCTAAAATTGCCAGTTTTCATCCGATGCACTTGAAATTTGAAGAGGAGTTGCACATTTGGTCATTGAATTCAACCACCAATTATTTTTTAAGTCAAATTTGTTTTATGTATTTTGCAAATATCATGCTCTGGACGACGTCTTCTTCTTCTTCTTGTTTGTTTGTCAATCGCCTACAGGTCACAACTCTAAATCAATCATGAAACTTTACCAAGTTGTAGAGGTAGTCTCAACCGAGAAGCACATTGATTTTGAGGTCAAAGTTCATCTTGTGGTCAGATTTCTAAAATCCTCATTTTTCATCCGATTGACTTGAAAATTGAACAGGATTTGCATATTGCATCACTGAATTGGGAAACCCACTATTTGAGGTCAAAAGGTCAAAGATCAACTCAAGGTCAAACCTCTAAAATCAAATTTCATCTGAAAAATCCTCACTTTACATCCTATGAACTTGCAAGTTGAATAGGATTTGCATAGTCCATGAATGAATTGGGGAAGCAACTATTTTTGAGGTCCAAAGGTCAAACTTCTAAAATAAATGTAAATCTGAATAATAATCAATTTTCATCCAATTGACCTGAGCTTTGATCGAGATTGTCAATTTTAATCTAAATGAAATGGACAATTTGATGTATCAATGGCAACCTTTGGAGAGGGGAGGGGGGTGGATTTTGGAAGTATCTTTTTCTTGTTTGTCTGTTTGTGTGCAGCATGTATCAAAAAGTTGTTGACGTATTTGGACAAAACTTGGTGGACACGTTAGGTGTGTGACAAGGAAGAATTGATTAAATTTTGGTGACTATCTGAATCTGGATCCGATATTTTTTTTTTTTAAGTGATTCTTCACTATTGAGAGATCGGGTCAAAAACTACATATATATATATATATATATATATATATATATATATATATATATATATATATATATATATATATATAACATGATATTTCAAAAATGTATTCGGCCCGATATGTTCTCATGGATCAGGCAATGCATGGCAGATGTATGCCCTCGACCAAAGTGCCCTTCTCGTCTTCTGAATGTTATTCTTCCCTTTTGTTTTATCTTCCTCCCCCCATTCACCTTTCAGTTTGCTACTGTCTACAAAGCTCGAGATAAAGTCGATGACAAGATAGTTGCCATAAAGAAGGTACTGTACTGTATTACTGATGTTGAATAAATATTATTTCAAGTTGTTTTGTGTATGTCTGAATCCATGTCATTGAATAAGATATTACTCATGCTTGGGAAAGATTTGGTTTATCAAGAAAACTTTTGTTTTTGTTATTCCAAGACTATATTTATTGCCACATTTACGAAAGGTGCTTATCGAGCGTCTTGCTAACACACACCTTAACATTTTAAACGCTGACAAAAACATCATTGTCGAGCACAGACTGTTAGCAAGAGTCTCTCTATCAGTCACCCGTCTAAATCGTAATTTATTAAGGGATATAAACAGCCGATTTGTTGTGCGCATAAGTTATGATTCAATGTCTTTTAAACATTTATTTTGCTCAGCACACCACAAAAGAGGTAACAGAACCAATTCAACTAAATAACTCCGTATTGGCCTTGTGTTCTTCAAATTCAGTTTGTGTGTTCCAACAACGACAGCATGCCTTGAAAGAAAAGAGAAGGGACAATTTTTCATTGGAGCAACAAATCGGTTTAATCGTTTTTATCCAGGTTCACCTCAGGAGCAATCCAAGACGGGAAAAGTGACACGGGTGCAAGTTAGAAAAATAGCACCGCAAAGCGGGCGAAACCCCTCAGCCCCTTGACGCAAACCAATTTCAAGATGGTGGCCATATTGAAAATCGCAGCGCGACCATTTTCGAAAGGAACCTTCCTCTACTCAACCCCAACACACCCAGCAAAAATGGATTTAATCGGACAAGGCGTTCTCCTCGAAATTGACGAAAACCAATTTCAAGATGGTTGCCGTGGCAGCCACAGTGAAAATCGCAACATGCCCATTTTGGAAAGGAACCTTCCTCTACTCAACCCCATTATACCGCGCCAGAATAAAATCAATGTGTGAAGCCGTTCTCAATTTATTGTCCGGAAACCAAATTCAAGATGGCTGCTCTAGCCACCATATTGGATATCGGATTGCGCTGTATATCGAAACGAACCTTCCTCTAAACACCCCCATTATATCACACAAAAATGAAATCAATAAGTCAAGCCGTTCTCTAAGTTATTGTCGGGAAACCAAATTCAAGATGGCTGCCCTAGCCGCCATATTGGATATCGGATTGTGCTGATTATCGAAAGGAACCTTCCTCTACCGAGCCCCAACACACCCTGCAAAAATGGATTTAATCGGACAAGGCGTTCTCCTCGAAATCGACGGAAACCAATTTCAAGATGGCTGCCATGGAGGCCACATTGAAAAATCGCAGTGTGCCCATTTTCGAAAGGAACCTTCCTCTACTCAACCCCAACACACCCTGCAAAAATGGATTTAATCGGACAAGGCGTTCTCCTCAAAATTGACGGAAACCAAAAGTTGACAGACGGATGGACGCCTGGACGCCCACCCGGACAACGCCTATGACGACAATACCCCTTAGCCAATTCGGGTTGAGGGGTAAAAAGCAGCTCGCATAGGAAGATATTTCAAAAAGAATGGTGGCCCATCCATCCTAGAGCACCCAAAATCCTCTGCCAGGTGCTTCCGAGAACTCTGCAGGAGGATGAAGATGAAGGCAAAAGCACGAAGTCACCGAACTACCCGATTGCTGTCCTCTTCTGCCTCGAGCTAGTTCAAGCACTCCTACCACATCCATATTTACCGTCTGTGTAAACTACCAATTAAAAGCCTTGCAATGCTTGCTTCAAGGCTTAAAACACACTCTTAAAAATGCCTTTGCTGACGTGTAGAAGTTTCTTTGTTATTTAAAGATAAGCTGGCCTCCAAAGCCAGTCGCCGACTGGGCATCCTCCGTCGTGCAAAGTCCTTCCTTGGCACATCTGAGCTCCTGACCACATACAAAGCTTTCGTCCACATGCTGATGGAGTACTGCTCTCCCCTCTGGCTGGTGCTCCTATCTCTCACGTTCCTCGGCTTCACGCTGTGGAAACCAAGGCATTTCGGATCATTGGTATCTCCGTGATGAGGCTGAGTCTTTGGATCTCTCACTCTCTCACCGCAGGCAGGTTTGTGGTCTTTGTCTTCTACCGTCTCCTCTCCGGCCTCGCCCCCCGCTCTGTCTGAGATATGTCCCCTCCCATATTTCCGCAGAGCGCTCAAGGTCCGCCAGCAACCACCCTCTGGTAAAACTACCAAAATCAAGAATTGCTGCTCATCGCCATTCTTTCATTTCTCTATTTTTCCCCCGCCTTTGGAACAAGCCCCTACACTCTCTTCAATCCCACTCTTCCCTCCAGGTCTTCAAAACAGTTGTTCACCACCATCTCTTATCTTCCCCCTTCCAAAACCATGATCTTTTCTACCCCCGTTAATCCAACCCAAACCTACCTCCTTCAAATTCCCTGCTTTCCTTCCTGAAAGTCTGTTGTGGAATGACCTGAAAGTCCCTGTCGTGCCCATCTTGTTTACCCTGTGTACCCCACTCTGTCTCGCTCCCTTCCACAGATCTCATGTCTCTGTTCCCCACTGTTTTTTCCTTCCCTTCCCCACCACTCTTGGCTCCTGCTCCCCTTGTTGTGCGTTTGTGTGTTCGCTCTCATACGAGCCTTGACAGTGTCGACAAAAACAAAATGTAATGCTTTGAATGGTGATCATCTCATGATTAGTGATTCTGCACATGTCCAACTGTTGTACGCTTTTGGTAAATTTGGCCCTAAGTTCTTAGTCCTGGTGTCTGTTTTTTTTTTTTTCTATTTTCAGTTTCCAATTTTTGATTTATTTACTCAATTTTCAATTTCTTTTAATTTAAAAATTGCTTTTTTTTCTATTTTCAAATGTTTTTGCAAACTCAGAAGGCAATGTACTGACAGTGGGGCCACCTCATGGTCAGAGTAGGACAAAACAAGCAAGGGATTGTGACTACCACTTTGATCATATTTCTTCCACCAATGGGAGTACCACTTTGATTGTAGTGGGGAAGCTTGTGTGCTTCTGTGACCTGGAGAGCTGTACTGGTGGGAGCTTTGCTCCTGGTAGGTCTTACCTAGTGAGGCAGGTCAATGGGTAGGAGCCAGACTAATAGTAGTCATGTATTTGGTGGTAAGAAATTTTATTTTTCCACCTGGCCTGGTCACCCCCACCTTCAAAGTAGTCCTGTGAAGAGGGTTTTCCTTGTTTCAGGACGAGGTGAATGGCACCAGCCTTCTACTTCTTATTTGTCCTCATCTTATTCTTCTTCCTCATCTTCTTCCTCTTTATATTCTCCTTTCTTTTCTTCTATTCTGCATCTTTCTTGTCCAGGACTCCCTGTGGGATCTCATGAATTCTGTCTCTGAAGGTTACTGGAAATAAACATGTTACAGATCATGGTCACCTGGAAGTACAGGATCCTGAACTCTTTGGTAATGCTTTGAGAGGCTGATCTATCAACAGGTGTAAAGTGTCGAAATGGTTGTACTGCCATGGACATGCAAGGGGGTGGTCCGTGCAGCCATTTTCAGTTGCATTCCTGAGGCCATCAGAGCAGCAGTGTTATGAAAATTTGTTCGAATGGGTCTGTGGGACCCTATTGAGTCTCTTAGACTGGCTTGTGAATTTGTTTGGGTAACTTTGACTGGTGTCTTCTTCTGATATGTGTTTTTATCACTAAGAATCTGGTTATGCAATCTAAGAACTAGAGGGGGAGCACTCGGGAGAGTGCAAAACCTCCGCCGCCAATACTGCTGGGTCACTCAAGTGAACCTTATATCTTATTCATTAAATATGATGTCAACAGTGCTGACAGAGTTATAGTTCTTTTCTCCATTTTTTTTTTTTTTGGGGGGGGGGGGGGTTGGAAATCACTTAAAACATGTAAAAATGCAAAAAGAAAAAAATCGAAATTTTTGTTGAAAAAAAAGTTGCAAAAATTTATTTTCTCTCAATTTTTTTGGGGGGGGTTGGAAATCACTTAAAACATGTAAAAATGCAAAAAAAAAAAATTTTTTTCTCTAACAATTATTTGGGGGGTTGGAAATCACTTAAAACATGTAGAAATGCAAAAAAAAATCTTTTTTTTGGGGTGGGGGGTAACAATTTTTTTGGGGGGTTGGAAATCACTTAAAACATGTAAAAATGCAAAAAAAAAATTTTCTCTAACAATTATTTGGGGGTTGGAAATCACTTAAAACATGTAGAAATGCAAAAAAAATTTTCTCTAACAATTATTTGGGGGGGGGTTGGAAATCACTTAAAACATGTAAAAATGCAAAAAAAAAAATTTCTCTTTTTTTTGGGGTGGGGGTAACAATTTTTTGGGCGGGGGTTGGAAATCACTTAAAACATGTAGAAATGCAAAAAAAAAAATTTCTCTAACAATTATTTGGGGGGGCGGTTGGAAATCACTTAAAACATGTAGAAATGCAAAAAAAAAAATTCTTTTTTTGGGGTGGGGGTAACAATTTTTTTTGGGGGGTTGGAAATCACTTAAAACATGTAAAAATGCAAAAAGAAAAAATTTTGCTCTAACAATTATTTGGGGGGTTGGAAATCACTTAAAACATGTAAAAATGCAAAAAAAAAAATTTTTCTCTAACAATTATTTGGGGGGTTGGAAATCACTTAAAACATGTAGAAATGCAAAAAATAAAAATTTTCTCTTACAATTTTTTTTGGGGGGGTTGGTAATCACTTAAAACATGTAGAAATGCAAAAAAAAATTTTCTCTAACAATTATTTGGGGGGTTGGAAATCACTTAAAACATGTAGAAATGCAAAAAAAAAAAAATTCTTTTTTTTTTTGGGGTGGGGGGTAACAATTTTTTTGGGGGTGGGGGGTAACAATTTTTTTTGGGGGGGGGGTTGGAAATCACTTAAAACATGTAAAAATGCAAAAAGAAAAAAAATTCTCTAACAATTATTTGGGGGGTTGGAAATCACTTAAAACATGTAAAAATGCAAAAAAAAAATTTTTTCTCTAACAATTATTTGGGGGGGGGGTTGGAAATCACTTAAAACATGTAGAAATGCAAAAAAAAAAAAAAATTCTCAATTTTTTTTTGGGGGGGTTGGAAATCACTTAAAATATGTAGAAATGCAAAAAAAAAAATTTTCTCAAATTTTTTTTTGGGGGGGGATTGGAAATCACTTAAAATATGTGGAAATGCAAAAAAATAATAATTTTCTCTTACAATTTTTTTTGGGGGGTTGGAAATCACTTAAAACATGTAGAAATGCAAAAAAAATTCTATTTTTGGGGGGTTGGAAATCACTTAACATGTAGAAATGCAAAAAAAAATCCCTTTTTTTGGGGGGGTAACAATTTTTTTGGGGGGGTTGGAAATCACTTAAAACATGTAAAAATGCAAAAAAAAAAAATTTCTCTAACAATTATTTGGGGGTTGGAAATCACTTAAAACATGTAGAAATGCAAAAAAAAAATCTTTTTTTGGGGTGGGGGGTAACAATTTTGGGGGTTGGAAATCACTGAAAACATGTAGAAATGCAAAAAAAAAAGGTTTCTCTAACAAATTTTTTTTGGGGGGGCGGTTGGAAATCACTTAAAACATGTAGAAATGCAAAAAAAAAAAAAAAGATTTCTCAAACAATTTTTTTTGGGGGGGGTTGGAAATCACTTAAATAATGTAGATATGCAAAAAAATTTTCTCAAATAATTTTTTTTGGGGGGATTGGAAATCACTTAAAACATGAAGAAATGCAAAAAAAAAAATTTTTTTTCCTCTTACAATTTTTTTTTGGGGGGTTGGAAATTAATTAAAACATGTAGAAAGGCAAAAAAAAAAAATCCCTTTTTTTGGGGGGTAACAATTTTTTTGGGCGGGGTTGGAAATCACTTAAAACATGTAGAAATGCAAAAAAAAATTTCTCTAACAATTATTTGGGGGGGCGGTTGGAAATCACTTAAAACATGTAGAAATGCAAAAAAAAAATAAAAATTCTCAATTTTTTTGGGGGGGTTGGAAATCACTTAAAATATGTAGAAATGCAAAAAAAAAAAATTTTCTCAAATTTTTTTGGGGGGGGGATTGGAAATCACTTAAAATATGTGGAAATGCAAAAAAATAAAAATTTTCTCTTACAATTTTTTTTGGGGGGGGGGTTGGAAATCACTTAAAACATGTAGAAATGCAAAAAAAAATTCTATTTTTGGGGGGTTGGAAATCACTTAACATGTAGAAATGCAAAAAAAAAATCCCTTTTTTGGGGGGGGTAACAATTTTTTTGGGGGGGTTGGAAATCACTTAAAACATGTAAAAATGCAAAAAAAAAAAATTTCTCTAACAATTATTTGGGGGGTTGGAAATCACTTAAAACATGTAGAAATGCAAAAAAAAAATCTTTTTTTTGGGAGGGGTAACAATTTTGGGTGGGGTTGGAAATCACTTAAAACGTAGAAATGCAACAAAAAAAAATTCTCTAACAATTATTTGGGGCGGTTGGAAATCACTTAAAACATGTAGAAATGCAAAAAAAAAAAGATTTCTCAAACAATTTTTTTTGGGGGGGTTGGAAATCACTTAAATAATGTAGATATGCAAAAAAAATTTTCTCAAATAATTTTTTTGAGGGGGGGGGGATTGGAAATCACTTAAAATATGTAGAAATGCAAAAAAATAAAATTTCTCTCACAATTTTTTTTGGGGGGGGTTGGAAATCACTTAAAACATGTAGAAATGCAAAAAAAAAATCCCTTTTGGGGGGGGGTGGAAATCACTTAAAACATGAAGAAATGCAAAAAAAAAAAATTTTCTTTTACAATTTTTTTTTGGGGGTGGGGGTTGGAAATCACTTAAAACATGTAAAAATGCAAAAAAGTTTTTTTCTCTAACAATTATTTGGGGGGGGTTGGAAATCACTTAAAACATGTAAAAATGCAAAAAAAAAAAAATTTCTCTAACAATTATTTGAGGGGGGTTGGAAATCACTTAAAACATGTAAAAATGCAAAAAAAAAAATTTTTCTCTAACAATTATTTGGGGGGTTGGAAATCATTTAAAACATGTAGAAATGCAAAAAAAAAAAATTTCTCAAACAATTTTTTTGGGGGGGTGTTGGAAATCACTTAAAATACGTAGAAATGCAAAAAAAAAATTTTCTCAAATATTTTTTTTGGGGGGGGATTGGAAATCACTTAAAATATGTGGAAATGCAAAAAAATAAAAATTTTCTCTTACAATTTTTTTTTGGGGGGGTTGGAAATCACTTAAAACATGTAGAAATGCAAAAAAAAAATTCTTTTTTTTGGGGTGGGGGTAACAATTTTTTTGGGGGGGTTGGAAATCACTTAAAACATGTAAAAATGCAAAAAAAAAAAATTTCTCTAACAATTATTTGGGGGGGGTTGGAAATCACTTAAAACATGTAGAAATGCAAAAAAAAAAATTTTTTTGGGGTGGGGGGGTAACAATTTTTGGGGGGGCGTGGAAATCACTTAAAACATGTAAAAATGCAAAAAAAAAATTTTCTCTAACAATTATTTGGGGGGGGGTTGGAAATCACTTAAAACATGTAGAAATGCAAAAAAAAAAAAAAAGATTTCTCAAACAATTTTTTTGGGGGGGGGTTGGAAATCACTTAAATAATGTAGATATGCAAAAAAAATTTTCTCAAATAATTTTTTTTGGGGGGGGGATTGGAAATCACTTAAAATATGTAGAAATGCAAAAAAATAAAAATTTTCTCTTACAATTTTTTTTGGGGGGGGGGTTGGAAATCACTTAAAACATGTAGAAATGCAAAAAAAAAATCCCTTTTTTTGGGGGGGTAACAATTTTTTTGGGCGGGGGTTGGAAATCACTTAAAACATGTAGAAATGCAAAAAAAAAAATTTCTCTAACAATTATTTGGGGGGGCGGTTGGAAATCACTTAAAACATGTAGAAATGCAAAAAAAAAATAAAAATTCTCAATTTTTTTTGGGGGGGGTTGGAAATCACTTAAAATATGTAGAAATGCAAAAAAAAAAATTTTCTCAAATTTTTTTTGGGGGGGGGATTGGAAATCACTTAAAATATGTGGAAATGCAAAAAAATAATAATTTTCTCTTACAATTTTTTTTTGGGGGGGGTTGGAAATCACTTAAAACATGTAGAAATGCAAAAAAAAAATTCTATTTTTGGGGGGGGTTGGAAATCACTTAACATGTAGAAATGCAAAAAAAAAATGAGTTTTGTTGGGGGGGGTAACGATTTTTTTGGGGGGGGGTTGGAAATCACTTAAAACATGTAAAAATGCAAAAAAAAAAATTTCTCTAACAATTATTTGGGGGGTTGGAAATCACTTAAAACATGTAGAAATGCAAAAAAAAAAAATCTTTTTTTGGGGTGAGGGTAACAATTTTGGGGGGTTGGAAATCACTTAAAACATGTAAAAATGCAAAAAAAAAAATTTCTCTAACAATTATTTGGGGGCGGTTGGAAATCACTTAAAACATGTAGAAATGCAAAAAAAAAAAAGATTTCTCAAACAATTTTTTTTGGGCAGAGTTGGAAATCACTTAAATAATGTAGATATGCAAAAAAAAATTTTCTCAAATAATTTTTTTGAGAGGAGGGGGTTTGGAAATCACTTAAAATAAGAAGAAATGCAAAAAAATAAAAATTTTCTTTTACAATTTTTTTTTTTGGGGGGGGTTGGAAATCACTTAAAACATGTAGAAATGCAAAAAAAAAAATCCCTTTTTTGGGGGGTAACAATTTTTTTGGGCGGGGTTGGAAATCACTTAAAACATGTAGAAATGCAAAAAAAAGTTCTTTTTTTGGGGTGGGGGTAACAATTTTTTTGTGGGGGGGGTTGGAAATCACTTAAAACATGTAAAAATGCAATAAAAAAATTTTTTCTCTAACAATTATTTGGGGGGGGTTGGAAATCACTTAAAACATGTAAAAATGCAAAAAAAAAAAAATTTTCTCTAACAATTATTTGGGGGGGGTTGGAAATCACTTAAAACATGTAAAAATGCAAAAAAAAAAATTTTTCTCTAACAATTATTTGGGGGGGGTTGGAAATCACTTAAAACATGTAGAAATGCAAAAAAAAAAAAAAAAAATTTCTCAAACAATTTTTTTGGGGGGGTGTTGGAAATCACTTAAAATACGTAGAAATGCAAAAAAAAAATTTTCTCAAATATTTTTTTTGGGGGGGGATTGGAAATCACTTAAAATATGTGGAAATGCAAAAAAATAAAAATTTTCTCTTACAATTTTTTTTTGGGGGGGTTGGAAATCACTTAAAACATGTAGAAATGCAAAAAAAAAAATTCTCTATTTTTTGGGGAGGGGGGTAACAATTTTTTTGGGGGGGGTTGGAAATCACTGAAAACATGTAAAAATGCAAAAAAAAAAAATTTTCTCAAACAATTATTTGGGGGGGTTGGAAATCACTTAAAACGTAGAAATGCAAAAAAATATTTTCTCTAACAATTATTTGGGGGGTTGGAAATCACTTAAAACATGTAAAAATGCAAAAACAAAAAAAAATTTCTCAAAATTTTTTTTTTTGGGGGGTTGGAAATCACTTAAAATATGTAGAAATGCAAAAAAAATTTTCTCAAATATTTTTTGGGGGGGGGGATTGGAAATCACTTAAAATATGGAGAAATGCAAAAAAATAAAAATTTTCTCTTACAATTTTTTTTGGGGGGGGGTTGGTAATCACTTAAAACATGTAGAAATGCAAAAAAAAAATTTTCTCTAACAATTATTTGGGGGGGGGGTTGGAAATCACTTAAAACATGTAGAAATGCAAAAAAAAAAATTCTTTTTTTGGGGTGGGGGGTAACAATTTTTTTGGGGGGGTTGGAAATCACTTAAAACATGTAAAAATGCAAAAAGAAAAAAATTTCTCTAACAATTATTTGGGGGGGGGGTTGGAAATCACTTAAAACATGTAAAAATGCAAAAAAAAAATTTTTCTCTAACAATTATTTGGGGGGGGGTTGGAAATCACTTAAAACATGTAGAAATGCAAAAAAAAAAAAAAATTCTTTAACTTTTTTTTTGGGGGGGGGGGTTGGAAATCACTTAAAATATGTAGAAATGCAAAAAAAATTTTTTCTCAAATTTTTTTGGGGGGATTGGAAATCACTTAAAATATGTGGAAATGCAAAAAAATAAAAATTTTCTCTTACAATTTTTTTTTTGGGGGGGGGGGTTGGAAATCACTTAAAACATGTAGAAATGCAAAAAAAAAAATTCTATTTTTGGGGGGGGTTGGAAATCACTTAACATGTAGAAATGCAAAAAAAAATCCCTTTTTTGGGGGGGGGGAACAATTTTTTTGGGGGGGGTTGGAAATCACTTAAAACATGTAAAAATGCAAAAAAAAAAAATTTCTCTAACAATTATTTGGGGGCGGGTTGGAAATCACTTAAAACATGTAGAAATGCAAAAAAAAAAAATTCTTTTTTTTGGGGTGGGGGGGAACAATTTTTTTGGGGGGGGGGTTGGGAATCACTTAAAACATGTAAAAATGCAAAAAGAAAAAAATTTCTCTAACAATTATTTGGGGGGGGGTTGGAAATCACTTAAAACATGTAAAAATGCAAAAAAAAAATTTTCTCTAACAATTATTTGGCGCGGCGGTTGCAAATCACTTAAAACATGTAGAAATGCAAAAAAAAAAAAAAATTCTCAAAATTTTTTTTTTGGGGGGGGGGGGGTTGGAAATCACTTAAAATTTGTAGAAATGCAAAAAAAAAAATTTTTCTCAAATTTTTTTGCGGGGTGGGATTGGAAATGACTTAAAATATGTGGAAATGCAAAAAAATAAAAATTTTGTCTTACA
Source organism: Eptatretus burgeri (assembly GCF_056783735.1). Lineage (NCBI taxonomy): Eukaryota > Metazoa > Chordata > Myxini > Myxiniformes > Myxinidae > Eptatretus > Eptatretus burgeri. Next base: position 117,051,948 of record NC_140963.1, on the reverse strand, counting down.
ATTTTTTTTTGGGGGGGGTTGGAAATCACTTAAAACATGTAGAAATGCAAAAAAAAAATTCTATTTTTGGGGGGGGGGGGTTGGAAATCACTTAAAACATGTAGAAATGCAAAAAAAAATCCCTTTTTTGGGGGGTAACAATTTTTTTGGGGGGGTTGGAAATCACTTAAAACATGTAAAAATGCAAAAAAAAATTTCTCTAACAATTATTTGGGGGGGTTGGAAATCACTTAAAACATGTAGAAATGAAAAAAATTCTTTTTTTTGGGGTGGGGGGTAACAATTTTGGGGGGTTGGAAATCACTTAAAACATGTAAAAATGCAAAAAAAAAAATTTTCTCTAACAATTATTTGGGGGCGGTTGGAAATCACTTAAAACATGTAGAAATGCAAAAAAAAAAAAAAATTTCTCAAACAATTTTTTTGGGGGGGGGTTGGAAATCACTTAAATAATGTAGAAATGCAAAAAAAAATTTCTCAAATAATTTTTTTTGGGGGGGGATTGGAAATCACTTAAAATATGTAGAAATGCAAAAAATAAAAATTTTCTCTTACAATTTTTTTTTGGGGGGGTTGGAAATCACTTAAAACATGTAGAAATGCAAAAAAATCCCTTTTTTGGGGGGGGGGTAACAATTTTTTTGGGCGGGGTTGGAAATCACTTAAAACATGTAGAAATGCAAAAAAAAAAGTTCTTTTTTTTTTGGGGTGGGGGGTAACAATTTTTTTGGGGGGGGGGGTTGGAAATCACTTAAAACATGTAAAAATGCAATAAAAAAATTTTTCTCTAACAATTATTTGGGGGGTTGGAAATCACTTAAAACATGTAAAAATGCAAAAAAAAAAATTTTCTCTAACAATTATTTGGGGGGGTGGTTGAAAATCACATAAAACATGTAGAAATGCAAAAAAAAAAATTTTCTCAAACAATTTTTTGGGGGGGTTGAAAATCACTTAAAACATGTAGAAATGCAAAAAAAAATTCTCAAATATTTTTTTTGGGGGGGATTGGAAATCACTTAAAATATGTGGAAATGCAAAAAATAAAAATTTTCTCTTACAATTTTTTTTGGGGGGTTGGAAATCACTTAAAACATGTAGAAATGCAAAAAAAATTTCTTTTTTTGGGGGTGGGGGTAACAATTTTTTGGGGGGTTGAAAATCACTTAAAACATGTAGAAATGCAAAAAAAAAATTACTTTTTTTTGGGTGGGGGTAACAATATTTTGGGGGGGTTGGAAATCACTTAAAACATGTAAAAATGCAAAAAAAATTTTTCTCTAACAATTATTTGGGGGGTTGGAAATCACTTAAAACATGTAGAAATGCAAAAAAAAAAAAAAAAAATTTTCTCAAACAATTTTTTTGGGGGGGGGTTGGAAATCACTTAAATAATGTAGAAATGCAAAAAAAAAAATTCTCAAATAATTTTTTTTGGGGGGGGATTGGAAATCACTTAAAATATGTAGAAATGCAAAAAAATAAAAATTTTCTCTTACAATTTTTTTTTGGGGGGGGTTGGAAATCACTTAAAACATGTAGAAATGCAAAAAAAAATCCCTTTTTTTGGGGGGGGTAACAATTTTTTTGGGCGGGGGTTGGAAATCACTTAAAACATGTAGAAATGCAAAAAAAGTTCTTTTTTTGGGGTGGGGGTAACAATTTTTTTTTGGGGGGGGTTGGAAATCACTTAAAACATGTAAAAATGCAATAAAAATTTTTTCTCTAACAATTATTTGGGGGTTGGAAATCACTTAAAACATGTAGAAATGCAAAAAAAAATTCTTTTTTTGGGGTGGGGGTAACAATTTTTTCGGGGGGGGTTGGAAATCACTTAAAGCATGTAAAAATGCAAAAAAAAAAAAAAATTTTCTCTAACAATTATTTGGGGGGTTGGAAATCACTTAAAACATGTAAAAATGCAAAAAAAAAAAATTTCTCTAACAATTATTTGGGGGGTTGGAAATCACTGAAAATATGTAGAAATGCAAAAAAAAAAAAATTTTCTCAAACAATTTTTTGGGGGGGTTGGAAATCACTTAAAATACGTAGAAATGCAAAAAAAAAAAATTCTCAAATTTTTTTTTTTTGGGGGGGGGATTGGAAATCACTTAAAATATGTGGAAATGCAAAAAAATAAAAATTTTCTCTTACAATTTTTTTGGGGGGTTGGAAATCACTTAAAACATGTAGAAATGCAAAAAAAAATTCTTTTTTTGGGGTGGGGGTAACAATTTTTTTGGGGGGTTGGAAATCACTTAAAACATGTAGAAATGCAAAAAAAAAATTTTCTCTAACAATTATTTGGGGGGGGGGTTGGAAATCACTTAAAACATGTAGAAATGCAAAAAAATAATCTTTTTTTTTTTGGGGTGGGGGGTAACAATTTTGGGGGGTTGGAAATCACTTAAAACATGTAAAAATGCAAAAAAAAAAATTTTTCTCTAACAATTATTTGGGGGGGTTGGAAATCACTGAAAACATGTAGAAATGCAAAAAAAAAAAAAAAAATTTCTCAAACAAATTTTTTTTTGGGGGGAGGTTGGAAATCACTTAAAATATGTAGAAATGCAAAAAAAAAATTTCTCAAATAATTTTTTTGGGGGGGGATTGGAAATCACTTAAAATATGTAGAATGCAAAAAAAAAAAATTTTTCTCTTACAATTTTTTTTTGGGGGGGGTTGGAAATCACTTAAAACATGTAGAAATGCAAAAAAATCCCTTTTTTGGGGGGGGGGGGTAACAATTTTTTTGGGGGGGGGGGTTGGAAATCACTTAAAACATGTAGAAATGCAAAAAAAAAAGTTCTTTTTTTTGGGGTGGGGGGGTAACAATTTTTTTGTTGGGGGGGTTGGAAATCACTTAAAACATGTAAAAATGCAATAAAAAAATTTTTTCTCTAACAATTATTTGGGGGGTTGGAAATCACTTAAAACATGTAGAAATGCAAAAAAAAATCTTTTTTTTGGGGTGGGGGGGGGTGACAATTTTTTTGGGGGGGGTTGGAAATCACTTAAAACATGTAAAAATGCAAAAAAAAAAAATTTTCTCTAACAATTATTTGGGGGGGTTGGAAATCACTTAAAACATGTAGAAATGCAAAAAAAAAATTTTCTCTAACAATTATTTGGGGGGGGGTTGGAAATCAGTTAAAACATGTAGAAATGCAAAAAAAAAAAAAAAAAATTTCTCAAACAATTTTTTTGGGGGGGTGTTGGAAATCACTTAAAATACGTAGAAATGCAAAAAAAAAATTTTCTCAAATATTTTTTTTGGGGGGGGATTGGAAATCACTTAAAATATGTGGAAATGCAAAAAAATAAAAATTTTCTCTTACAATTTTTTTTTTGGGGGTTGGAAATCACTTAAAACATGTAGAAATGCAAAAAAAAATCTTTTTTTGGGGTGGGGGGTAACAATTTTTTTGGGGGGGGGTTGGAAATCACTTAAAACATGTAAAAATGCAAAAAAAAAATTTTTCTCTAACAATTATTTGGGGGGGGTTGGAAATCACTTAAAACGTAGAAATGCAAAAAAAAAAATTTTCTCTAACAATTATTTGGGGGGGTTGGAAATCACTTAAAACATGTAAAAATGCAAAAACAAAAAAAAAAATTTCTCAAAATTTTTTTTTTGGGGGGGTTGGAAATCACTTAAAATATGTAGAAATGCAAAAAAATTTTCTCAAATATTTTTTGGGGGGGGGGATTGGAAATCACTTAAAATATGTGGAAATGCAAAAAATAAAAATTTTCTCTTACAATTTTTTTTGGGGGGGTTGGTAATCACTTAAAACATGTAGAAATGCAAAAAAAATTTCTCTAACAATTATTTGGGGGGGGGTTGGAAATCACTTAAAACATGTAGAAATGCAAAAAAAAATTCTTTTTTTGGGGTGGGGGGTAACAATTTTTTTTGGGGGGGTTGGAAATCACTTAAAACATGTAAAAATGCAAAAAGAAAAAAAAATTCTCTAACAATTATTTGGGGGGGGGGTGGAAATCACTTAAAACATGTAAAAATGCAAAAAAAAAATTTTTTCTCTAACAATTATTTGGGGGGGGGGGTGGAAAGCACTTAAAACATGTAGAAATGCAAAAAAAAAAAAAATTCTCAAAATTTTTTTTTGCGGGGGGGGTTGGAAAACACTTAAAATATGTAGAAATGCAAAAAAAAAAATTTTTTCAAATTTTTTTTGGGGGGGATTGGAAATCACTTAAAATATGTGGAAATGCAAAAAATAAAAATTTTCTCTTACAATTTTTTTTTTGGGGGGGGTTGGAAATCACTTAAAACATGTAGAAATGCAAAAAAAAAATTCTATTTTTGGGGGGGGTTGGAAATCACTTAACATGTAGAAATGCAAAAAAAAAATCCCTTTTTTGGGGGGGGGGGTAACAATTTTTTTTGGGGGGTTGGAAATCACTTAAAACATGTAAAAATGCAAAAAAAAAAAATTTCTCTAACAATTATTTGGGGGGGGGGGTTGGAAATCACTTAAAACATGTAGAAATGCAAAAAAAAAATTCTTTTTTTGGGGTGGGGGTAACAATTTTTTTGGGGGGTTGGAAATCACTTAAAACATGTAAAAATGCAAAAAGAAAAAAATTTCTCTAACAATTATTTGGGGGTTGGAAATCACTTAAAACATGTAAAAATGCAAAAAAAAAAATTTTCTCTAACAATTATTTGGGGGGGTTGGAAATCACTTAAAACATGTAAAAATGCAAAAACAAAAAAAAAAATTTCTCAAAATTTTTTTTTGGGGGGGGGGGGGTTGGAAATCACTTAAAATATGTAGAAATGCAAAAAAAATTTTTTCTCAAATTTTTTTGGGGGGGGGGATTGGAAATCACTTAAAATATGTGGAAATGCAAAAAATAAAAATTTTCTCTTACAATTTTTTTGGGAGGGGGGGTTGGAAATCACTTAAAACATGTAGAAATGCAAAAAAAAATTTTTGGGGGGGGGTTGGAAATCACTTAAAACATGTAGAAATGCAAAAAAAAAATCCCTTTTTTGGGGGGGGGGGGTAACAATTTTTTGGGGGGGGGGTTGGAAATCACTTAAAACATGTAAAAATGCAAAAAAAAAAAATTTCTCTAACAATTATTTGGGGGGGGGTTGGAAATCACTTAAAACATGTAGAAATGAAAAAAAATTCTTTTTTTGGGGTGGGGGTAACAATTTTGGGGGGTTGGAAATCACTTAAAACATGTAAAAATGCAAAAAAAAAAATTTTCTCTAACAATTATTTGGGGGGGGGCGGTTGGAAATCACTTAAAACATGTAGAAATGCAAAAAAAAAAAAATTTCTCAAACAATTTTTTTTGGGGGGGTTGGAAATCACTTAAATAATGTAGAAATGCAAAAAAAAAATTTCTCAAATAATTTTTTTGGGGGGGGATTGGAAATCACTTAAAATATGTAGAAATGCAAAAAAAAAAAAATTTTCTCTTACAATTTTTTTTTTGGGGGGTTGGAAATCACTTAAAACATGTAGAAATGCAAAAAAAATCCCTTTTTTTGGGGGGTAACAATTTTTTTGGGCGGGGTTGGAAAACACATAAAACATGTAGAAATGCAAAAAAAAAAGTTCTTTTTTTTGGGGTGGGGGGGTAACAATTTTTTTGTGGGGGGGGTTGGAAATCACTTAAAACATGTAAAAATGCAATAAAAAAATTTTTTCTCTAACAATTATTTGGGGGGGGTTGGAAATCACTTAAAACATGTAGAAATGCAAAAAAAATTCTTTTTTTGGGGTGGGGGTAACAATTTTTTTTGGTGGGGGGTTGGAAATCACTTAAAACATGTAAAAATGCAAAAAGTAAAAAAATTTCTGTAACAATTATTTGGGGGGGGTTGGAAATCACTTAAAACATGTAAAAATGCAAAAAAAAAAATTTTTCTCTAACAATTATTTGGGGGGGTTGGAAATCACTGAAAACATGTAGAAATGCAAAAAAAAAAAAAAATTTTCTCAAACAATTTTTTTGGGGGGGGGTGGAAATCACTTAAAATACGTAGAAATGCAAAAAAAAAAAAATTCTCAAATATTTTTTTTGGGGGGGGATTGGAAATCACTTAAAATATGTGGAAATGCAAAAAATAAAAATTTTCTCTTACAATTTTTTTGGGGGGTTGGAAATCACTTAAAACATGTAGAAATGCAAAAAAAAATTTCTTTTTTGGGGTGGGGGGTAACAATTTTTTTGGGGGGTTGGAAATCACTTAAAACATGTAGAAATGCAAAAAAAAATAATCTTTTTTTTGGGGTGGGGGGGTAACAATTTTGGGGGGGTTGGAAATCACTTAAAACATGTAAAAATGCAAAAAAAAAAAAATTCTCTAACAATTATTTGGGGGGGCGGTTGGAAATCACTTAAAACATGTAGAAATGCAAAAAAAAAAAAAAAGATTTCTCAAACAATTTTTTTGGGGGGGGGGGGTTGGAAATCACTTAAATAATGTAGAAATGCAAAAAAAAATTCTCAAATAATTTTTTTTGGGGGGGATTGGAAATCACTTAAAATATGTAGAAATGCAAAAAATAAAAATTTTCTCTTACAATTTTTTTTGGGGGGTTGGAAATCACTTAAAACATGTAGAAATGCAAAAAAATCCCTTTTTTTGGGGGGGGTAACAATTTTTTTGGGCGGGGTTGGAAATCACTTAAAACATGTAGAAATGCAAAAAAAAAAAATTTTCTCTAACAATTATTTGGGGGGGGGTTGGAAATCACTTAAAACATGTAGAAATGCAAAAAAAAATTTTCTCAAACAATTTTTTTTTGGGGGGGGTTGGAAATCACTTAAAACATGTAAAAATGCAATAAAAAATTTTTTTCTCTAACAATTATTTGGGGGGTTGGAAATCACTTAAAATATGTAGAAATGCAAAAAAAAAAATTCTTTTTTTGTGGTGGGGGTAACAATTTCTTTTTGGGGGGGGATTGGAAATCACTTAAAACATGTAGAAATGCAAAAAAAAAAAATTTTCTCTAACAATTATTTGGGGGGTTGGAAATCACTTAAAACATGTAAAAATGCAAAAAAAAAAAAATTTTCTCTAACAATTATTTGGGGGGGTTGGAAATCACTTAAAACATGTAGAAATGCAAAAAAAAAAATTTTCTCAAACAATTTTTTTTGGGGGGGTTGGAAATCACTTAAAATACGTAGAAATGCAAAAAAAAAAATTCTCAAATATTTTTTTTGGGGGGGGGATTGGAAATCACTTAAAATATGTGGAAATGCAAAAAAATAAAAATTTTCTCTTACAATTTTTTTGGGGGGGGTTGGAAATCACTTAAAACATGTAGAAATGCAAAAAAAAAATTGTTTTTTTTGGGGTGGGGGTAACAATTTTTTTGGGGGTGTTGGAAATCACTCAAAACATGTTAAATGCAAAAAAAAAATTTTTTTTCTCAAACAATTTTTTTAGGGGGGTTGGAAATCACAAAACATGCAGAAATGCAAAAAAATAATCTTTTTTTTTTGGGGTGGGGGTAACAATTTTGGGGGTTGGAAATCACTTAAAACATGTAAAAATGCAATAAAAAAAATTTTTCTCTAACAATTATTTGGGGGGGGGGGGTTGGAAATCACTTAAAACATGTAGAAATGCAAAAAAAAAAAAAAAAAATTTTCTCAAACAATTTTTTTTGGGGGGGTTGGAAATCACTTAAATAATGTAGAAATGCAAAAAAAAAATTTCTCAAATAATTTTTTTGGGGGGGGATTGGAAATCACTTAAAATATGTAGAATGCAAAAAAAAAAAATTTTTCTCTTACAATTTTTTTTTGGGGGGGGTTGGAAATCACTTAAAACATGTAGAAATGCAAAAAAATCCCTTTTTGGGGGGGGGGGGGTAACAATTTTTTTGGGGGGGGGGTTGGAAATCACTTAAAACATGTAAAAATGCAATAAAAAAAATTTTTTCTCTAACAATTATTTGGGGGGGGTTGGAAATCACTTAAAACATGTAGAAATGCAAAAAAAAAAATCTTTTTTTGTGGGTGGGGGTAACAATTTTTTTGGGGCGGGGGTTGGAAATCACTTAAAACATGTAAAAATGCAAAAAAAAAAATTTTTCTCTAACAATTATTTGGGGGGGGGTTGGAAATCACTTAAAACATGTAGAAATGCAAAAAAAAAAATTTTCTCAAACAATTTTTTTTTGGGGGGGGTTAGAAATCAGTTAAAGTATGTAAAAATTCAAAAAAAAAATTTTCTCAAATATTTTTTTTGGGGGGGGATTGGAAATCACTTAAAATATGTGGAAATGCAAAAAAATAAAAATTTTCTCTTACAATTTTTTTTTTGGGGGGGGGTTGGAAATCACTTAAAACATGTAGAAATGCAAAAAAAAAAAAATTTTTTTGGGGTGGGGGTAACAATTTTTGGGGGGTGGAAATCACTTAAAACATGTAAAAATGCAAAAAAAAAAATTTTCTCTAACAATTATTTGGGGGGTTGGAAATCACTTAAAACATGTAGAAATGCCAAAAAAAAAAAATTCTCAAACAATTTTTTTTGGGGGGTTGGAAATCACTTAAAACATGTAGAAATGCAAAAAAATCCCTTTTTTGGGGGGGGGTAACAATTTTTGGGGGGGGGGGGGTTGGAAATCACTTAAAACGTAAAAATGCAAAAAAATAAAAATTTCTCTAACAATTATTTGGGGGTTGGAAATCACTTAAAACATGTAGAAATGCAAAAAAATTCTTTTTTTTGGGGTGGGGGTAACAATTTTTTGGGGGGGGTTGGAAATCACTTAAAACATGTAAAAATGCAAAAAAAAAATTTTCTCTAACAATTATTTGGGGGGGGGGAGTTGGAAATCACTTAAAACATGTAGAAATGCAAAAAAAATTCTTTTTTTTGGGGTGGGGGGTAACAATTATTTGGGGGGGGTTGGAAATCACTTAAAACATGTAGAAATGCAAAAAACAAAAAAAAAAATTCTCAAACAATTTTTTTGGGGGGGGGGGGGGGTTGGAAATCACTTAAAACCTGTAGAAATGCAAAATAATAAAAATTTTCTCTTACAATTTTTTTTTTTGGGGGAGAGTTGGAAATCACTTAAAACATGTAGAAATGCAAAAAAAAAATTTCCCTTTTTTTGGGGGGGGGGTTGGAAATCACTTAAAACATGTAAAAATGCAATAAAAAAATTTTTCTCTAACAATTATTTGGGGGGGGGGTTGGAAATCACTTAAAACATGTAGAAATGCAAAGAAAATTCTTTTTTTGGGGTGGGGGGTAACAATTTTTTTTGGGGGGGGGGGTTGGAAATCACTTAAAACATGTAAAAATGCAAAAAAAAAAAAATTTTCTCTAACAATTATTTGGGGGGGGTTGGAAATCACTTAAAACATGTAAAAATGCAAAAAAAAAAATTTTTCTCTAACAATTATTTGGGGGGGTTGGAAATCACTGAAAACATGTAGAAATGCAAAAAAAAAAAAAAAATTTTCTCAAACAATTTTTTTTGGGGGGAGGTTGGAAATCACTTAAAATATGTAGAAATGCAAAAAAAAAATTTTCTCAAATTTTTTTTTTTGGGGGGGGGATTGGAAATCACTTAAAATATGTGGAAATGCAAAAAAATAAAAATTTTCTCTTACAATTTTTTTTTGGGGGGAGGGGGGTTGGAAATCACTTAAAACATGTAGAAATGCAAAAAAAAAAATTCTTTTTTTTGGGGTGGGGGGGTAACAATTTTTTTTGGGGGGGGGTTGGAAATCACTTAAAACATGTAGAAATACCAAAAAAAAAAATTCCCCCTTTTTTGGGGGGGGGGGTAACAATTTTTTGGGGGGGTTGGATATCACTTAAAACATGTAGAAATGCAAAAAAAAAAAAATTTCTCTTACAATTTTTTTGGGGGGGGTGGAAATCACTTAAAACATGTAGAAATGCAAAAAAAAAAAAATTTTCTCAAATATTTTTTGGGGGGGGGGGATTGGAAATCACTTAAAATATGTGGAAATGCAAAAAATAATAATTTTCTCTTACAATTTTTTTTTTGGGGGGGGTTGGAAATCACTTAAAACATGTAGAAATGCAAAAAAAATTCTATTTTTTGGGGGTTGGAAATCACTTAAAACATGTAGAAATGCAAAAAAAAAAATCCCTTTTTTGGGGGGGGGGGTAACAATTTTTTTGGGGGTTGGAAATCACTTAAAACATGTAAAAATTCAAAAAAAAAAAAATCCTCAAACAATTCTTTGGGGGGGGTGGAAATCACTTAAAACATGTAGAAATGCAAAAAAAAATCTTTTTTGGGGTGGGGGGTAACAATTTTGGGGGGTTGGAAATCACTTAAAACATGTAAAAATGCAAAAAAAAATTTTTCTCTAACAATTATTTGGGGGGGGGGGTTGGAAATCACTTAAAACATGTAGAAATGCAAAAAAAAAAAAAAAAATTTTTCTCAAACAATTTTTTTTGGGGGGGTTGGAAATCACTTAAATAATGTAGAAATGCAAAAAAAAAAATTCTCAAATATTTTTTTTGGGGGGGGATTGGAAATCACTTAAAATATGTAGAAATGCAAAAAAATAAAAATTTTCTCTTACAATTTTTTTTTTGGGGTGGGTTGGAAATCACTTAAAACATGTAGAAATGCAAAAAATCCCTTTTTTGGGGGGTAACAATTTTTTGGGGGGGGGGGTTGGAAATCACTTAAAACATGTAAAAATGCAATAAAAATTTTTTTCTCTAACAATTATTTGGGGGGGGGGGGTTGGAAATCACTTAAAACATGTAGAAATGCAAAAAAATCTTTTTTGGGGGGTGGGGGTAACAATTTTTTTGCGCGGGGGCTGTAAATCACTTAAAACATGTAAAAATGCAAAAAAAAAAAAAATTTCTCTCACAATTATTTGTGGGGGTTGGAAATCACTTAAAACATGTAAAAATGCAAAAAAAAAAAAATTTTCTCTAACAATTATTTGGGGGGTTGGAAATCACTTAAAACATGTAGAAATGCAAAAAAAAAAAAAAAAATTTCTCAAACAATTTTTTGGGGGGGGGTTGGAAATCACTTAAAATATGTAGAAATGCAAAAAAAAAAAAATTCTCAAATATTTTTTTTTGGGGGGGGGGATTGGAAATCACTTAAAACATGTAGAAATGCAAAAAAAAAAAAATTTCTCTTACAATTTTTTTGGGGGGGGGGGAAATCACTTAAAACATGTAGAAATGCAAAAAAAATTTTTCTTTTTTTTGGGGTGGGGGGAGTAAAAAAAATTTTTGGCAGGGGTTGGAAATCACTTAAAACATGTAGAAATGCCAAAAAAAAAAAATTCTCAAACAATTTTTTTTGGGGGGGGGATTGGAAATCACTTAAAATATGTGGAAATGCAAAAAAATAAAAATTTTCTCTTACAATTTTTTTTGGGGGGGGGTTGGAAATCACTTAAAACATGTAGAAATGCAAAAAAAATCCCTTTTTTGTGGGGGTAACAATTTTTTGGGGTGGGTTGGAAATCACTTAAAACATCTAAAAATCCAAAAAAAAATATTTTCTCTAACAATTATTTGGGGGGGAGTTGGAAATCACTTAAAACATGTAGAAATGCAAAAAAAAATTCTTTTTTTGGGGTGGGGGGTAACAATTATTTGGGGGGTTGGAAATCACTTAAAACATGTAGAAATGCAAAAAAAACATTTTTCTCAAACAATTTTTTTTGGGGGGGGGTGGAAATCACTTAAAACATGTAGAAATGCAAAAAAAAAAATTTTTCTCAAATAATTTTTTTGGGGGGGGGATTGGAAATCACTTAAAATATGTAGAAATGCAAAATAATAAAAATTTTCTCTTACAATTTTTTTTGGGGGGGGGGGGTTGGAAATCACTTAAAACATGTAGAAATGCAAAAAAAAAAATCCCTTTTTTTGGGGGGGGTAACAATTTTTTTGGGCGGGGGTTGGAAATCACTTAAAACATGTAGAAATGCAAAAAAAAAATCCCTTTTTTTGGGGGGGGTAACAATTTTTTTGGGCGGGGGTTGGAAATCACTTAAAACATGTAAAAATGCAAAAAAAAAAATTTTTTCTCAAACAATTTTTTTTGGGGGGTTGGAAAATCACTTAAAATATGTAGAAATGCAAAAAAAAAAAAAAATTTGGGGGGGGTTAACAATTTTTTTGGGGGGGTTGGAAATCACTTAAAACATGTAGAAATGCGAAAAAAATTCTCCATTTTTTTGAGGGGGGTAACAATTTTTTGGTGGGGGGGTTGGAAATCACTTAAAACATGTAGAAATGCAAAAAAAAAAAAATTCTCCAACTTTTTTTTTGGGGGGGGGGGTGGGACCAAGTGCAAAATTGAATGGCATGATACTTGGACCATACCTAACCCCCCCCCCCCTCACCAAGTTTCGTCGAAATCCGTCGAGGAGTTTTTCCGTAATACTGTTCACAAACAAACAAACAAACAAAGGGGTGAAAACAGTAACCTCCATCCATCTTCGAAGATGGCGGAGGTTAATGACAGATCTCTACCTGCATGTGACAATCCACCAGCCTGTGCGCAGCGACGCTCAAATCCTTTGAATATTTGTTTCTCCAATGTCAGGGGCTTTCACTCCAACTTTTCTTATGTGCAATCTTTAGTTCAGCTTAACTCACCTGACCTGGTGGCTCGATCTGAGTGTCTGTTGGACAGTGTCTCCTCCGTTTCTTTCAAATTATCTGGTTACATTTTTCACAAACTTGATCACTCTCATGGTCTTGGTATCTATGTTAAGGACTCTTTACCTTTAGTTCATGAAAATTATCTTCAAAGTGGCTCTCATGAGTTTGTGTTTCCGCCTTGCTCTCCTGCATTCAACAGCATATCTCTTCATTCTGAATCGCTTGCCTTCCTTTCCTTCTTGTGCCGTACTCTATGCGATCTCAGACAGCATTGACAGGCCGAAATTATTCCACCCTACTGCGTACATCATGTTATTTGGTGACTTCAACGTTCACCACAAGGAATGGCTGGTACACTCTCGTAATACTGACACTCCCTGGTATCGATACTTATAAATTTCTCAATCTTTCAAAATGTCACCCAAATTGGTTCCTCTCCCACTCGTATTCCTGACCGTGCTTCCGATGGAAGATACTTGCTTGATCTATTTTTGTTTTTTGGATCTATTTTTGTCCTTCGTCCAATTGGTAACTCAGATTTCTTACTCTTACTTGGTCTCTTGCTCCTCATTCTCAACTCCAGTGCATCCTTTTCACCACACTGTGTTTTAGTTTGGGAAAGCTAATTGGAATGGATTTTGTTCATTACCTCTGCCACCGAAGGTGAAGGATGTTATGTTTTCACCCCTCTCTGTCTGTTTGTCTGTCTGTCTTTGTGTGCAGGATATCTCAAAAAGTTGTGGACAGATCTGGATGAAATTTGGTGAGCAGGTTGGGTGTGTGATAAGGACGAACTGATTAGATTTTGGTGAAGATCCGGATCAGGCTACGAGAATTTTTTCAGTGATTCTTCACCATTGAGAGATAGGGCCAAAAACTATATATAGCACTATATATCAAAAAGCTGTGGATGAATTCGGACGAAACTTGGTGGACATGTTGTGTGTGTGACGAGGAACCAATTGGTTCGATTTTGCTGAAGATCAAAATCCGGATCTGGATACGAGAATTATTTAATTTTTAAAGCGATTCTTCACCATTGAGAGATGGGGCCAAAATCAATATGTAGCATGATATTTCAAAAATGTGTTGGCCCCAATATATTCTTGTGGAGGAATTATGTGGCAGAAGTATGTTCTCGTGGATGAGATATTGCATGGTGGAAGTATGCGCTCCACCGAGTGCCCTTCTAATTTCTTGCTGATATGCTGTGGACCTCAGCTTTTAGTCCTGGTCCTGTGATATGGCTGCCGAGGAAATATCAAGTGAAGGTTCACTGCCATCCATGGTTCACTCCAGCTTGAGCATCAGCAGTTGCTCATCGCAACCACTCTTTCAAGCAGTACCATGTGCAAGGGTCTCTGGAGTCCATATGTCTGTTCCCCAAAGCAAGTAACCTCTGTAAATGTGTTCTTGAGGATTCTATGCAGCTTCTATGGCCAATTCCATTGTGACTCAGTGACTTGGCTCTTGGGACTTTTGATGGATTGCCAGCAGTGCACTCACCAACAATAAATCTCTATACCTCCTCTCTTTCATGGACCTGAGGTTGTTACTTTACCGCTGGACAAGGATAACCTCTTTTCTAATCTCCTTGTTTCAAATTCTACCCTCAATGATCAGAAACACCATCTTCCTCATTTTCCTTCTCATACAGACTGATATTCCTGTTTCATTTACCATTCCTAAGAAGGTTGCCAGAATTATCCGTACTCAAGATGCCTCAAAAGCGACTGGTCCTGGCGGAATGCCCATGATTGTATTGAAGATGTGTATCCTGAACTGTCATCGATTCTTGCCAAGCGATACAAACTGTGCTTGTCTGCTTCAGTGTTTCCTTAATTCTGGAAAGTGGCTTCTGTTGTCCCTGTTTTCAAAGGTGCTGCTGAGCATTCTGAGCCAAGTAACGATCACCCCATCAGCCTGCTTCATATAATAAGTAAGGTATTTGAATGATTCGTCAATGAACAACTTCTCAGCCATCTGGAGGACCATTAACTTCTCATTGATTGTCAGTATGGCTTTCGCCATTCTCGCTCTACTGGTGATCTGCTATCCTTGATTATGGATTATTTCAACAGGGCATTGAAGCTCAAGGGTGAAGCTCGATTAGTTGCTTTGGATATCTCGAAAGCCTTTTTTTAAAGTGTTGCACAAGGGTCTGCTCCACAATCTTCAGTTGTTTGACATATCTGGAGTGATGTATTCAATTATTTTGGCTTTCCTTACAAATCACAAGATGAAGGTGGTACTTGAGGGTCAATCTTCTCCTACTTGCTTCATCAACTCTGGTGTTCCATAGGGCTCTGTCCTCGGTCCTACTCTGTTCCTTGTTTATATTGTTGTGGTTACCAGATTCGCAAACCACCATTCAGGTCCCTTAGGTGAGGTATCTCGGTAAGTGCATGTGTAGTTAGGCCCAAACCCGTTGTCTAGTGGGAATACATGTCATTTATACGTGCTGCGACTCTTTAGGATAGCCGTTTTTCTTTTACTATCTTTATTTTGGACCAACCGCCATGATCACAACCACAACATCAACCACCGACCACAACCACCGCTTCACCACAACCGCCACGACCTTTACCGTCACAACTCGCCACCATCGCATCACCGTCATCTCGCGCCACTCATGGGCACCGATGCTGGACTCGTGTAGGGCGCACGTTGAACAGCGTGTACAAAATCACGGATTTTCTGCTTCAAAAACGGATCGAAAACGACACACGCCCACTTTTTGCCGTCCAATCGGTGAGCGAGGGGCGACTGGCCCGCCGCCAGGGCGATCGATATATGCAAATTTGTGGATCAAAAAGCCTTCACGCCCACTTTTTGTCGGGCCAATGGGGAGCGAGGTGAAAGGTCAAAGGGAGGGGGTCAAAGGCGAAGTTACGGGGGGATAAAAGGACGGTGTTCGTCAGTCAAAGGAGTCGTAAAAGTCGGGGCGAAAGAGTCAGCAGAACGAGAACGAGGGGTCGGAGAGTCGCAAGAGAGAACGAGGGAGAGTCAGCAGAACGGGGTCGGAGAGTCAAGAAGAGGAGAGTCGGAAGCAGAGGGTCAAGACTTCGCGGGCGGTGGAGCTGCTCGTCGTGTGCGTTGGAGTCGGAACGGAGGGGACGGAGCTGTGGAAAGGCGGCGACATCGGACGAGGGAGTCAGCAGAACGAGAACGAAGAGTCGCAAGAGAGAACGGAGGGTGGAGAGTCGGAGAGTCGAGAGTCGGAGAGTCGAGAGTCGGAGAGTCGGAGAGTGGAGAGTCGGAGAGTCCAGAGGCGGAGAGTAGGAGAGTCGGAAGCAGAGGGTCAAGACTTCGCGGGCGGTGGAGCTGCTCGTCGTGTGCGTTGGAGTCGGAACGGAGGGGACGAGCTGTGGAAAGGCGGCGACACCAGACGAGGGGGTGCTCGCGTCGTGCAGGAAGCTGCACCCGAGGGAGGCCGACAGCGCGACCTGGCCGAGGTGGAGACGCACACCAGGGATAATAAAGATCCTCTATCCCCCGAGCATCAACAACCCCCTCCTGTTTCCCCCCGCGCTGAGATAGTGCGACCAAGGGGGCCCCTTTCCGACCCCCAGCCAGGCACTGTCCACGAGGCCCGCGGGTTGCGGGGCCATCGCCGCTCCGCGTCTCATCACCAGACGGGTAGGCCCGACCCGGTCTCGGCCCCAGGCCTACCTCATTCTTGAGGGTATTTCTTTTCCTTGGTTTTGGGTATGTGTTGTCGGCGCCGTCTGTGAAGTAGAATTGTATAAGTGTTGCCGTGTGCTCGGTAGTCGGTATTAGCTCTGCACTGTGTTTTCACTTTTATATTTGCTTTTTGTGTAAATGGAATTGTGTTTTCTTTTTTTTGTGTGCATTTGGTGGAATTGTATTTGTGTGCTTCCCGTGTGCCGCGAATAAATGTGCTTTATTGTTGAACTGTTCTCCCGTTTCGCTTCGTCTTTTCCTCCATTGAATCCCCATCTTGCTTCACGTAAAGGGTTGGTAGTGGGCTGAATACGCCCGATAATTAATCGAACCGTCGAGGTCGACGATAACACCGCTCGGTTATTCTGATAGTACGGAACGGGTCGCTTAAGTGGCCCGTGTCCGAAGTCGACCTGCGGCGAGGTGCGATCGCCCGGTCTACCCTCCGCGTGGGTACTTAGGTAGTTCGAATTTGGCGAGCAACCCTATCCCACGCGGGGGCTGATTGGCTCGATCGCGGTGAGACCGAAAGGTCCACCCGTGACTGGTTCCCGGCGTTAGTCCGAGAGGGTCACGACTGGATTGTCCGTCCGGTGGGCGACGTGCCGCGATTCGAGTTACGTGGCCGTCGCACGCCGGCGGGCGCGAAAACCGCAACACTGGTGTCAGGAGTGGGATACAAATTCATCGCCCTCCTCGCGGCACTGGTATCGGAGAACAGGAAAACGGGCTCTCCTGTCTCCAGCGAAATTCACGGGAATCGGTCCAGGGGTGAGAGAAGCGACCCCCGATTCCCTCCAAATTACGAGCGAGTTAAATTAACCCTTCACGAGAAGCAAGATGGCGTCTCAAGGCGAGCGGGAGCCGGGGGTATTAGAAATGTATATGTGTAGTAATGTAGAATCCATGGCACAGGATGGAATCCCCGAGCAGGAAATGTTGATTGTGCAGGAACACGGACTCGCCCAACTGAACCCAGAACCTGAGGTGGGTGCGGCAGCGGCCGCGGTGTATGACACCTCCCCCCCCCTCTCCACCAAAACCCTTCCCCGACCCCTGCCGAAACGGCTCACCCAAGCGCACCCGACATGACCCAGCTATACACCATGCTGGCAAAAATGTATGCGGAAACGACAGCGAAGATGATTGCGAACATGGACGAAGTGAAAACGACGATGGACGCGAATACACAACAAATAAACGAAAAGATGGATGCAAACGCAAATGAATTTATAAACGAAATGAAGAGCATGGGCAAGCAAATGAAAAAAGAAATGAAAGAGCTACGGAGTGAGACGCAGAACATGGGCCGATGCCTGCAGGCGGGCATGAAGGCCGTGAGCAGGGAACTTAAAATGGCGACTCCACGTGTCGGAACAAACGAGCTGGGTGGGGGTGCAACGGCTGACGGGCCCGCGGTGGAGGCGGGTGAAAAAATAATTCGTGGAACGTGTTGGGCGAGGGTCGTGACGATGACCGAAAGGGAAAAATTAAATGGGGAGACCAAAACGTGTGAGACGAGACACGAGGTGACGACAACGGAAATAATAGTTGAGACAAGGGAGGTAAAGGGTGAAGAGTTGGCAGTGACGGTAGCCGGGAAGGGAACCATAGAGGAGAGACTACACGAGGAAGACGGGGTAAGTGACGCACACACACACACAGAGGTAGTGGAGGACAATGGGGGTGAGCTGGCGGACTGGGTAGAGACCCAGTGCGAGCACCTGGATGGCCTCCTCCAGGAACGAGGGGAGGGAGAATGCCCCCTTGAGGTGAGTCACGACCAGGTGAGTTCGGTCGTGCTTTGCGAGGTTGAGGGGACGAGTGCTGTGGACAGGTGCACTGAGAGCTTGGGGGGTGTAGAGGCCCCGGAGACCCTTGTGGGGACACGAATCCCCAGTGTAGTTGTCCCTGTGTGTGTGGTGCAAGGCGTGAGTGCGTCCCCGTGTGTGGAAGAGACCGCGTGTGTGAGTGTCGCCGTGTGTATGAGTGAGGTACCGCGGGTGAGTGCCCCCGCGTGTATGAGTGAGGCACGGTGTGTGGATGAGGCACCGCGGTTGAGTGCCCCCGCGTGTATGAGTGAGGGACGTTGTGTGGAAGAGACCGCGTGTGTGAGTGTCGCCGTGTGTATGAGTGAGGTACCGCGGGTGAGTGCCCCCGCGTGTATGAGTGAGGCACGGTGTGTGGATGAGGCACAGCGGTTGAGTGCCCTCGCGTGTGTGGGTGAGGCACCGCGGGTGAGTGCCCCCGCGCGAGTGAATGGAGCACCACGTGTGAGTAGTATGGTTTGTGTGAGTAGTGAGGCACGCGTGAGTGAACAGCCGTGTGCAAGGTCGCTGTGTGCCAGGGAGACCGTGTGTGTGAGAGAGCGGTATGTAAGGGAGATGTCGGTTGGCATGCGGGAGCACGCAGCCGCGTCTCCCCGTGTGAATGTGATGGTGTGGACTGTGTGCGTCGTAACACGCAGGTATGCGTGTGTGGAATGGCGACGACGACGGCGACAGAGGAGAGAAAGCCGAGTAGCGGCTGTGGTTGTTTCGAGGACCGTGCCGGGTTCACCCAGCAGTGAGCACGCGGTTCGTGCTGTGCAACGCACGAGACCGCCACGTGCTCGCTTGCGAGAGTGAAGTCCCGGTCCGGAAACGCACGCGGTGGATTTGCCGATCCCGCGGACGGACAAAGTTAGGCAGGTAAATGGATTTGGACCGGACGGGTTCTCCACGCGATCGTGTGTGTGTTAAGCTCCAACGGGCAAAGCACATGTGTTCGCGTGGGGAACCCCTCGAGACGTGGGGCTTGTTTTTTTTTATATGCGCACGGTGACGTCATGGCTGCACGTGGGGTTGGAATCCGGCAGGAGGGGTATCTCTGCCGGATGGTCCCGTCCAAGGAGGGACGAGGAACACGTGCAGCTGCATGACGTCACGGGCAGTTGCAAGGTGCAAAGAGCGCGAGTTGCCGCGCAGGTGCTGCGCATGGGAAAAAAAAAAAAAAGAAAAAGCAAGCCTCACTTTCGGGTGTACAGGATTCCTGGGAAAGGCGTGGAAGACCCCCTTACCTGGGCACAGGATGGAAACTAGTTAGGGGGAAGGGTTAGCTTAGTTAGACCGACTTCATGGGGCAGGGGTAAGTCCTCATGGAGTCCGTGGAATGGATTAGGTAGAGGGATTTAGTGAGCTTTAGGTTGGGAAATAAAATGATTGATTTGGAGACATGGACAGACTTATGAATGTGTAGTGGGGACGTAGCTTAGCTACGTAGTGTTAAATGGAACGTGCTATAGTTTAAGGGACGACGTGGGAGCACGAGTTAGTTAGGGGAGGTAGTTAGGAGGATGGCAGAGTTCAGCGGTGTGTGTGTTGAAGAGTTGTGGGTTGTGAGGTGAGTACGTGTACATGTTGAGTGAGTGAGGCCAGCGAGTCTGTGTGTATGGAGTGAATGGGGAATGCATGGTGCGATGAGTGATTGGGGGGAGGAGTGACTCCCGCCCAAGGGACCCCGGGGTCAGAGTAAAGTGAGTTAGCTGGGTTAGTCAAATTGAAAAATGGAGGTCGTTTTGTTGTTGGTGGGAAAGTAGGCTCGAGACCCATTTGGAGGGGTGCAGGAGCCCTGTTGACGGGCTTGGGAGCGTGGCTGCGAAAGGTGAGTATCGCTGAGTGGGTACCCCGGGCACCAGGCTAGTCGGCCGCGGTAGGCCATGGGCCCATGGGGGGCCGGGATAGAGTAGTGGGCACGGGTGCGCCTGCTCGGTGCAGGGGCCCGGGGCGCCATTAGCCGCGTGGGCAGTGTTGTGGGCACGGGTGACCCTCGGAAAGGGGCCCGGGAGGCCGGCCTGCCACGTGTGCGTTTCAGGGGAGGTGCCATGGGGGGCACTCCCCGGTGTTAGGGAGCTGGTAGGCTCGGAGGCAGTGTAGTGCCCGGGGGTGCCATAGCGGGAGAATCGGCAGAGGGTCGTGCCTGCCAAAGGGAGCCACGTGTCCCAGCCAGGAGACCGTGTGAGGGCACGGAGAGAAAATTGGGGGCGAGGCCCGAAATTGTAAGGACACCAACACAGGCGACGGGAATCTGGGTTGTTAGAACCAATAGTTTAAGCGAGAGGCGCTTGTTGAAAGCCCCGGGGTAGTTTAACAGTTAAATGGTTAGGGTAGATTAGGAGATGTACCCCTCCGCACCATCCATCCCCTCGCTGTCGTTGTGGGCCGCTGGACCCACTTGGTGTTAAGATCGCCGAACTCTGGGGAGGCCATTCTGAGGCTTCGTTGGGCCTCGACACAGGACGTTAGCTCTCCCTTATTCCCCTCCGGGAAGGGAACGTAGGGGTTGGGAGTAGGCTAGGTGACAGAATAGGTTAGCCGAACAAGGACGATAAAGGGGGTTAGGGGACGATTTATAGTGGGGAAGTAAAAATAAAAACAATAAAAAAATAAGTTGGGGCTAAATTGGGGTTTGACAAATTAAGGGAGTGGGCATGGACAGTGACAGGCAAAGGCGATAGGTGGGAGGGAGACAGGTAGGTAGGTCCGAGCCCGCCTTCCAAGTGGCCAGCACCACCGCACTCCCTCCACCAACCTCCACTGAACGGCAAAGGCTGGCCAACTTCATCGGCTGGCCGTGTTTTGCTGCAAGGCAGAGGCCGGCAAACTTCATCGGCAGTTGTTGTTGTGCTGCAAGGCCTGTACCGGCCAGTTCATCTGCTGGCTGTTTTTCTTCAAGGCCTGTGCCGGCCAGTTCATCTGCCGGCTGTGTTTGCCTGCAGCGGTCTTCTTCTGCGGGCTGTGATTGCCTGCTCACCTTTGCCATGCCATGCCCACTGCCCACGTTCACCAGCCCCTTTCAATTTTTGCTTTGCCCCCCCCCCCCTGTTCATTTCCATGTGCGCCAGGATCAAGGCAACAGTTTGCAAGCTGCAAGAACTGCCCTGTTGGCAGCTACAACACGGGCCTGCAGTGGCGGCCCGTGCACCGTGTTTGCGTTCATGCATCCATTCGTTGTGCTCATTGCGTGTGCCACTTGAGCTGGCACGGAGACTGCGTTGTGCAGCCCAGGCACCGTTGTGGTTCACTGAGTTCAGTTCAAAAGGGAAGGCCTTGGACTGCGTGTGAGCAGCCAGCCACGTTCCCTGTCACCTGCATTGTTTTGAGCCAGAGACTGCATGCGGGCAGCCTGGCTCCCTGCTAACTGCTTTCTTTTGCAGAGTTCAATGATCCTGGGCCATGGTTTAGTGTAAGATTTGTAAGTTAAGGTAAGATGTACTGTACATATGAGTGCGCCCCCGGCATGTATGTCTTAGCGCCGGCAATTTTATTTAAGTCGTCCGTGTGAGTGAGTTTGTTTAGATAGTTACGCAGCCCTCAGGTTATTTATTTTGGGGACACGAATACCATGAATGTCGCACTCAGGGATCCGTAGGTAAAATGTACTAGGGGAAAACTACACATGATGGCACACGAAAATTTGACGACTCGGGATGAGTCTGTAAAAAGGGAAGGGGGTAGTGTTGTGGTTACCAGATTCGCAAACCACCATTCAGGTCCCTTAGGTGAGGTATCTCGGTAAGTGCATGTGTAGTTAGGCCCAAACCCGTTGTCTAGTGGGAATACATGTCATTTATACGTGCTGCGACTCTTTAGGATAGCCGTTTTTCTTTTACTATCTTTATTTTGGACCAACCGCCATGATCACAACCACAACATCAACCACCGACCACAACCACCGCTTCACCACAACCGCCACGACCTTTACCGTCACAACTCGCCACCATCGCATCACCGTCATCTCGCGCCACTCATGGGCACCGATGCTGGACTCGTGTAGGGCGCACGTTGAACAGCGTGTACAAAATCACGGATTTTCTGCTTCAAAAACGGATCGAAAACGACACACGCCCACTTTTTGCCGTCCAATCGGTGAGCGAGGGGCGAATTGGCCCCGCCCCCAGGGCGATCGATATATGCAAATTTGTGGATCAAAAAGCCTTCACGCCCACTTTTTGTCGGGCCAATGGGGAGCGAGGTGAAAGGTCAAAGGGAGGGGGTCAAAGGCGAAGTTACGGGGGGATAAAAGGACGGTGTTCGTCAGTCAAAGGAGTCGTAAAAGTCGGGGCGAAAGAGTCAGCAGAACGAGAACGAGGGGTCGGAGAGTCGCAAGAGAGAACGAGGGAGAGTCAGCAGAACGGGGTCGGAGAGTCAAGAAGAGGAGAGTCGGAAGCAGAGGGTCAAGACTTCGCGGGCGGTGGAGCTGCTCGTCGTGTGCGTTGGAGTCGGAACGGAGGGGACGGAGCTGTGGAAAGGCGGCGACATCGGACGAGGGAGTCAGCAGAACGAGAACGAAGAGTCGCAAGAGAGAACGGAGGGTGGAGAGTCGGAGAGTCGAGAGTCGGAGAGTCGGAGTGGAGAGTCGGAGAGTCCAGAGGCGGAGAGTAGGAGAGTCGGAAGCAGAGGGTCAAGACTTCGCGGGCGGTGGAGCTGCTCGTCGTGTGCGTTGGAGTCGGAACGGAGGGGACGAGCTGTGGAAAGGCGGCGACACCAGACGAGGGGGTGCTCGCGTCGTGCAGGAAGCTGCACCCGAGGGAGGCCGACAGCGCGACCTGGCCGAGGTGGAGACGCACACCAGGGATAATAAAGATCCTCTATCCCCCGAGCATCAACAACCCCCTCCTGTTTCCCCCCGCGCTGAGATAGTGCGACCAAGGGGGCCCCTTTCCGACCCCCAGCCAGGCACTGTCCACGAGGCCCGCGGGTTGCGGGGCCATCGCCGCTCCGCGTCTCATCACCAGACGGGTAGGCCCGACCCGGTCTCGGCCCCAGGCCTACCTCATTCTTGAGGGTATTTCTTTTCCTTGGTTTTGGGTATGTGTTGTCGGCGCCGTCTGTGAAGTAGAATTGTACAAGTGTTGCCGTGTGCTCGGTAGTCGGTATTAGCTCTGCACTGTGTTTTCACTTTTATATTTGCTTTTTGTGTAAATGGAATTGTGTTTTCTTTTTTTTGTGTGCATTTGGTGGAATTGTATTTGTGTGCTTCCCGTGTGCCGCGAATAAATGTGCTTTATTGTTGAACTGTTCTCCCGTTTCGCTTCGTCTTTTCCTCCATTGAATCCCCATCTTGCTTCACGTAAAGGGTTGGTAGTGGGCTGAATACGCCCGATAATTAATCGAACCGTCGAGGTCGACGATAACACCGCTCGGTTATTCTGATAGTACGGAACGGGTCGCTTAAGTGGCCCGTGTCCGAAGTCGACCTGCGGCGAGGTGCGATCGCCCGGTCTACCCTCCGCGTGGGTACTTAGGTAGTTCGAATTTGGCGAGCAACCCTATCCCACGCGGGGGCTGATTGGCTCGATCGCGGTGAGACCGAAAGGTCCACCCGTGACTGGTTCCCGGCGTTAGTCCGAGAGGGTCACGACTGGATTGTCCGTCCGGTGGGCGACGTGCCGCGATTCGAGTTACGTGGCCGTCGCACGCCGGCGGGCGCGAAAACCGCAACAATATCATTGATCTTCCTGATAATATTCTGTCCCAGATATGCTGATGACTCCTCACTTTACTGTACATCCACTGATTCACTCAACACGACTCGTAATGAGGTTTGAGACCCTGTAGGGAATAGTATAGAATTGCCTTGGTGAGGACATTTCCACAAATGGAACAAAGAGTGGAACAAAGGAGTGGAGGTGGCCAGTAAGCATGGATTTTGGGAGTTCTATCCAGGAGAGGGTTACTGGGAAAAGGTGTGCATCCTGGAGGAGCTGGGAAGAGACAGAGGACTGACCTGAAGGAGCATGTTTTAGGAATACTAGCCTAGACAAAGGCTTTGTCAGTTGGCAGTAGTCGAGTTCTGATTTATCCAGGAACGATGTGGGATGCCCCGACTGTCGCTGGCTTCAGAGGCTGTCTTTGTTACATGGTCAGCCCAGGAGAAGTTGTGTCTGATAGGAGAAGTGCAAAAGACTGAACCACTTCCGGTAACTTACCATGGAAATACCATGATCGGTGGGTTCATTTGATGATCCTTCTTTAGTGACAGTGTGAGACCTCCTAATTTGGCATAATTAAAAGACGTTCAATTCCAGATCAGCATAGAATGACACGGCTGTTGTCTGCCTGTCAGTAGGATAGGGCTACTATATACACGTACACCAAAAACGAAGAGAGGGTTTCTCATGGCATCAGAGAGGTCATTTATGTTGTTTATGTCGAAGAACAACATTAGGAATTGGTTCCACGACACCTGCCTTTGGGCATTCCAGCCTCCACTGTGAGAGGAGAGCAGAGGGTTACATTGATAGGAACACGTTGACTACTCGAGGTGAAGAAGTCAAATAGCCAGGTATGGAGGTGGCATTATATGCCATAGGCAGAGAGCTTGGCAGATATATCGGCATACCAGACTGTGTCGAATGCCCGAGGTATGTCCAGAAAAAGAAAGATGCTTGACCTTTGAAGGGGAATTTAAGGTTTTGTTTTTGTTTTTCTTCTCCCACCTCCCAGCCCTTGCCCCTTTTCCCATAAGAGAAAGCTTATCATGTTTATATGTTAGAGGTAACAGGTGTTTAGAAAACGCGTTGTTGTCCTCAGTTAACGGCAGGTGGTATTGAGGTACAATCCTGTTATGTGATGTACATGCCCCAACACCATGAGGGGCTTTTGGTAATAACGAACCTTAACTTGTACTCAAGAATCACTATCTCAGAAAGTTTTAAAGCTATTCCAAAAATTGTTTTTTTTGTTTTCAGCTCTATCTTTCGGTCATGGATGAATGGGTCATGTAGTAAATTCACAACTGCATTTGCTATTTGACACATTTAATTGCAAGGAATACATCAAAGTACAGTATTGGGTTTTCACTATCCAAAGCCTCGTCCAGACTGTCATCCATAACTGACAAACTGAGAGCGTCAGCTATAATTGACTGACAGGTACGGATGATGATATGGACATAACTGTCAGTCTATTTGACTGAAGGTTGAAAAGATAGTTTAATTTTTTTGATCCTTCATGGGTCAAGTCCATCATTTACAAGTGGAGAGCCAATGTGAGCGGAGCAGATAATAATCTACCAAAAACCAAAGTAGTAGTGCTTCTTGCCATACAGCCAGTGGAATTTAATCTCTTGCATGTAGAAGCTGAATATTTTTGGAGGCAGGGGTGAGAGGGTCGGGGGGTATAAGAAGCAGTGTTCCACTCTGTTCGGCTATTGGACAATAAAATATGTGCAAAAGCAAAATAAGTGTAATGAAAATGCAAGTCTGGCAGGTGTACCCTGAGTTCAAACACTTGGAAGATTGCCCAAATAATGTTGTTAAAATGTTGCATTGCATTCAAGGAAACTTTTTTTTTTTCTTGATTCAGAACTATTAATCAATTTTAAATGCAACATTTGATGAAATCACACTTTATCAGTTAATTTGTAACTGATCGATTTTGCAGTTAGGCTTGTGGTCTTTCTATGTTTGTTTGTTGTTTTTTTAAGTACGTGCAAGTGATGTTATGGTTTGAGCTTCTTTTTCTGAATCTGGTTGGTTGCTAGTTCAATTTCCCTCCTGGTCGAGTCACACCAAAAACTTTAAAAAGTGCCAGAGACTTCTCCCTGAAAATGCCTCGCTAACCATGGAGAGAAAGGTGCCACGTGTGTGTGCGTGTGTGTCAGCCAGCTCTTCCCTGAGCTTTATGAGCTTGAAACTATATGTAATAATGATAACCCTTCCTTCAAATCTGGTTTCACCATTGTCATCCACACTCGCATCTGATCTGTCTCACCTAGGTTTGAATCCCGACTCAGCTATTAACTGTCATCCCACTGTTTCATGGGCAAGGTGATTCATCAATGTGTGTTCCGTCCCTCGAATGGATGTTAAACTGGGCGTCCCATCTGCCGGCATTAGTTGATGGACATTAAAGACCCCACGATGTCCTTCACTAAGAGTTTGCGAGCTATCACCGACACCCTGAACAAATTTCAAATTCCTGACCGAACTACTACTGAGAAAGCAACAGCAAACCACCGAACATAACCCTTGCCAGGAAACTGCTTTGGCAGTACTGGAGCTGCCTTTGGGCAGAACAGAAGAATATGAAATACTTTGACATCCCAACTTTGTCTTGCTTTTCTGTTTGCAAACATTTATTTGACGAGATAGCTTGCACTAAACTCGTTGTCCGTCTCCCCTCGTCTTGCCACCATTCCACATTCAGAGCAAGTAAGTGTCAGAAATAAAGAAAGAAAGAAAAACTGCCAGCATGTAGATTTCTAGAACCAAGTTGTGCTGCACAGGTAAATCCACAATGAAGTGGTCGGAAAATAAAGGCCAAATCGTTCAATAGTTATGGTAAAAAGGGTGATAACTCTTAAAAATAGATTAGAGATGAAGGATTTACCCATTTTAAAAGCTTGGATTTCTCCAAAAATTAAGGTTAGCAAAGTATCAAATAATACAACATACTTTTTATGAAAGCTGATGAGCAGGGGTAACTTGCGCAACCGAGCCGCTGCTCTGATATGTTTTATGCAGGGCAAGGACATTGGGAGACACCATTGTGCTTTGACCATGAATTACATGGACTTTCACAGGCAATGGACAAATCAATACAGTCTATGGGAATTGAACTTTGGATCCCTGAATCACGAGCCCAGTACTAACATGGATTGAAGTACACAATGGGGATTCCTGCTGGTCGTATTGTTTGATACGTGCATTGTGCCCCACAGCTGGTGATGTAGCAAGTCTAACGATGCTGTTTTTGCAGATAAAACTTGGACACAGGACAGAAGCCAAGGATGGTAAGTGGTAAACAGGCAGTTAAGCAAAGTGTCATGTATCTTTTTTTTGGTTTGTTACCTCTGCCATCAAAAGTGGCCGGAAGTTATGTTTTCACCCCTGTCTTTGTTTGTTCGTCTGTCTATGAATAGGATATCTCAAAAAGTTGTGGACTGATTTGGATGAAATTTGGTGGACAAGTTGGGTGTCTGACAACAACAAAGTGATTAGATTTTTGTGAAGATTTGGATCTGAGGATTTTAGTGATTCTTCACCATTGAGAGATAGGGCCAAAATCAATATATAGCATGATACTGTATCTCAAAAAGTTATGGACTGATTTGGATGAAACTTGGAAGACAGGCTGGGTGTACTACACAGAAAATTTATTCGATTTTCATGAAGATCTAGATGTGAGAATTTTTTGTTTGTTTGTTTTGTTTAAGTGATTCTTCACCATTGAGTGATGGAGCTAAAATGATATACAGTATATAACACGATGTCTCAAAAAGTTATGAATGGATTTGGACGAAACTTGCTCGACAGATCGGTGGGTGTGAATTTTTTTTGCCGACCACAGAAGGCTGACAGGCAGAGTCAACCCCACCTGGTATTAGTTCAACAGCCGAGTGGGAGGACAAATTTATTCGATGTTGGTGAAGATCTGGATCCCGATACGAGAATTTTAAAAAAAAAAATTAAAATAATTCTTCACCATTGAGAGATGGGGCCAAAAACGATATACTGCAGCACAATAGCTCAAAAGGTTATGGATGGGTTCTGACAAAACTTGGTGGATAAGTTTGGTTGGTGACAAGAAAAAGCCAATTTGATTTTGGTTCAGGTCCAATCACAGATCCGGCCTCTTCGTGCGAAGCAAAATGTAAACTGTTCAGCCTGACGGAAGTATGCGCTTGACCGAGTGCCATTCTGTTGTTGTGTTGATACTTCCTCTGTCTGATAAGATGATGCAGAGGTAGTGCACTTTTTTTTTTTTTGTATACCTTGGTCGAGGCTCGTATGAGAGCTAACACACAACTCACAGCAAGGAGGCATGAGACAAGAGGGGCGGGAGTGGAAGGGACAAAACAGTGGGGAACAGACACATTAGGTGAACTGTGGAAGGGAGAGGGATGGGGATGGGACGGGGAACATGGCGAAGAGAAGATGGACATTTCAGGGACTTTCACGAAGGAAAGCAGGAGAAATGAAGGAAGTGGGCTTGGGTGGATTATCGGGGGTAGAAAAGATCGAGGATTTGGATGGGGGAAGATAAGAGGTGGTGGTGAACAGCTGTTTTGAAAGCCTGGAGGGAAGAATGGGAAAGAATAGAGTGAGGAAGTTTATTCCAAAGGCGGGAAAAAAGAGGAATGAAAGAGTGAAGATGAGCAGTGATTCGTGATTTTGGTAGTTTTACCAGAAGGGGGTTGTTGGCGGACCTTGAGCGCCCTGTGGAAATGTGGTGGGGACAAATCGCAGAGAGAGCAGGGGGGCAAGGCTGGAGAGGAGTCGGTAGAAGACAGAAAGACCACCGACCAACCTGCGGTGATTGAGTGAGAGGCCCAAAGACTCAGCTTCATTGCGGGAGATGCCGATGATCTTAAATGTCCTGGTTTCGACAGCGTGAAGCCGAGAAAGGTGGGAGGCAGGAGCACCAGCCCAGAGGGGAGAGCAGTACTCCATCAGGCTACGGACAAAAGCTTTGTAAATGGTCAGGAGCTCAAGAGGGCCGAGGAAGGACTTAGCACGACGGAGGATTCCCAGTCGGCGACTGGCTTTTGAGGCGAGGTTGGAAATGTGACTTTCCCAGGAAAGGTCATGGCAGATAGTGAGACCTAGAAGCTTGAAAGAAAAGACTTCTTCCAGAGGATTGTTGAGAAAGTGGATGGGGGGTTTTGTAAACGGTCCTTTCGAAGAGACATAGTGAGAGTGTGAGATTTGTCTGGATTGAAAGACATGTTCCACGTGTTGGACCAGTTTGTGATTTTATCCAGATCTGCAGTGAGCGAAGAAGCTGCTGCTTGCCGGTCTGAGGGATGACAGATGGTACGGCAGAGGGTAGAGTCGTCGGCAAAGAGAAATAGAGGATTTTCCAGAGAGTCCGAGAGATCATTGATGAAAACCAGAAAAAGAACAGGGCCCAGAACGCTACCTTGAGGAACTCCAGCCTGCACAGGAAGAGGGGATGAAAGAACTCCATTTAGGGCCACACGTTGACTGCGACAGGAGAGGAAGTCTGCGAGCCATGAGTGGAGATGGCCTTGAATACCATGCGAAGAGAGTTTGGTGAGTAGGGCAGGGTGCCAGACTGTGTCAAAAGCACGTGATATGTCCAGGGATACGGCTGAGCTGTATCCCTGGACTGTATCCCTTTTCTTTGAGCTGTGTAGTCTAGGTTTGATTCCCGACCCGACAGTAAGCTTGCATTGGTTCTTTACAATCAGGGTCCATCCATCCATTGGAACCATACTCTGTGCAGAGCGTTGGTGCTGCCTAAGCAGTCTCCTTGGCTATTGGGCACAATCCTGGATGGGTCGCCACTCCGACACAGGATTCCAGCACGCTCGCACTCATTTTGCCGACCTCGGAAGGATGACAGGCAGAGTCAACCCCACCTGGTATTTATTCAACAGCCGAGTGGGATTTGAACTCAGGATCCGAGGACCCCAAGCCCACCACCCTAACCATTAAGCCAACACCAGGTATACAGGCAGGGTGCTGCACAGCAAAGTGCTTCGTCCCTTGGATGGACGATAAACCCGGTGTCCCATCTGCTTGCATTAGTTGGCGAATGTTTATTAACTCCCACAAGCTATTATTACCAGCTATAAGCTGTCATCTTGGTGTTTCACAGGCATGGTGATTCATCAATGTGTGTTAGGATAGATATCAAACTGGAAGTCTCTCGGATGGACATTAAACTGGATGTCACATCTGCTGGAATCCCCCTGCCCGCCCTCTCCCCCTCCTCACGCTCACCCCACAGCTTCCCCAGTGTATCATGTATGAATCGGATTCGGAGTGAGCCGGCTGGAGGAGTGCAAAGGTCACTGCATGTGCAAGCTTGCATGCAAGCAGGCCTTTGCCAGGTGGATAGCGTGCGTTTTAAATGCTCCTGCCTGGTTTTATATAGATCCCGGCAGTTAAAAATAAAATGTTGCTGTTTGGGCGCATTTTATCACCATTCCTTGCCCCACCCCTCACACCACATTCCCTTCCACTCCCCTCATGCTGCCTTCCATTCCCCTCCCCTCATACTGCCTCCTGTGTTGAAATTCCTTGTAAAAATTTTACTGTCTTGATTATATATATATATATATATATATATATATATATATTAACCAGGAGCATTTTGATTACCATTCAACTTTTAACGCACAAGTGGTAGTGTCCTTTGCATTTTTTGTTTTATAACAAGACTATCATGGATTCCTATTGTGTGTGTTTTCTGTTTACCCAGGTGTTAACAGGACTGCATTGAGGGAAATAAAGCTGTTGCAAGAGCTGTGCCATCCAAACATCATCGGTGTAAGTCATGTAAATATATTGTTGTGGGAATGTCTTCCAGGGGGTAACTTTTCATTGTGTAGGGAGTTATTTCCCTTATTGCATGTACTACCATAAGCATGAGGTAAAACGCCTATATGTCAGGATACATATCGTGTGCATAGAATGCTGTCATCCCTCCCCACTTGTGTTGCACTAGATCTACTACTGTGAAATGCATGCTGCTCTGTACTTAGTTCATCGTTTTTGTCCATGTGTTTTATCAGGGCTTTTTTGATGACTTCTCCATGAAATTACACACCAGGGATGTCAGACTTCTTACCCTTCTTGAAAATTGCCACTACAGTAGCTTGTATCCATGACTTTGGTACACCTCTCTCCTTCAAGAGTTTGGTGAAGATCATCCGAAGAGGTTCACAAGTTTCTTCATTGGTTTCTTGCAGAACACTTAAGTGTATCCCATCTGGTCCTGGAGACTTGTTGATGTCCATGTGTGCAAGAAGGCAGTCTATGTCTTGTGGAGTAAATGCTTCATCAGATATGGTGGCTTCTGATCTCAATTCCTGGCTGGGTATTGTTGATACATCCTCTTGTGAATAAACACTCAAAGTATGGATTGAGAGTTTCTGCCTTCTCTACGTCGGTCCTTGCCCAATCTCCATCAGATGTTTGCAAGTCAGGGACTCATGTCTTCGCCTAGGATTGGCTCTTCACATATTTCAAAAAGCTCTTCTCATTGATCTTGACCTCCTCTCCTAACTTATTCTCAAATTCTGCTTTCGTCTGTCTAATTGTTTACATCGTTTTGTTTCTAGCTTTCGTGTAGTCCTCCCATCCATCTTTGCTTTCCTTGTTTCTGCAATCTAGATATCTGGCCCAGCACCTTCGTTTCTCTTTCACTGACTCGAGAGCTCTTTTGTTCATCCACTGTGGCCATTTCCTAGTCATCATCTTTCTCAAGGTGTTGCAGTCTTCAATGCCTCTATTCCAGTGGTATCTAGTAGTTCATGCACCCAGTCAAACTCTCTCAACTTTCATCTCATCTTGTCGCAATCTGCATGGTCAGACTTCCTGGTTAGTACCTCCTCATTCTGTGATTCGACTGTCATCTGAAGAAATAATGTCACCTGGTCACTCTTGTCCAAGGGCGGACCATTTTCAATCTTGATTATGAATTACCTCTTCCTTACTTATCAACACCAAGTCCAGGAGGCTGGGAGTTTACCGATCTCTATAATCTTGTTGGTTCATGTAAATAATGACTTGTAAAAGAATCAGTTCCACTGATGTTATTCAATTGCCAGTCTATCCCTCTGTCGTTGAAGTCTCGTATTACAAATAAGTAAGCCTCGTGTTGGCTTAGTGGTTAGGGTGGTGAGCTTTGGATCCGAGGGTCCTGAATTTGAGCTCCGTTGGCCACGGAATGACCACCAGGCGGGGTGGACTCAGCCCGTCATCCTTCTGAGGTCGGTGAAATGAGTACCAGTGTACGAGTATAGGATTTATTGCAGCAGGTTGATCAGCATCTCAAGGAGATGGGGATGAGCCAGGCATCTGCCTGGGGGGTAGCCAGACGGAGGCCCCTGAAGTACCGGCGGAAAGTGGACGCAGCGATGCGCTGCTCTGGTGCATGCCCCCATACCTGACCTGGCATCATAGCTGTGGTTGTTGTTGTTGTTGTTGTTTGTGTACTCAATCTATGTACGGTATATATATATATATATTAGTCCATTTGCCATTATTATGTGTTCCATTGTCAACCTTGTTGATGTGGAAAGTGTATGGTTTTATGATTGTTTTGGACTAACATGGGTCCATTAATAAAATTCAGGTTGGTTGCCGGGGTGGCTACCTTGGGGAACTCCTGTAATTTGCATAAAATCAAGATGGCCACTACAGGTCAGACGATGGGGCTAAGTTTTTAATCGGTCAACATATAATCCTGTGTAATACCTCTTTTCCATATGATTTTGACATGAGGAATTCAAATTTGGGGTTATTTTTTACGTTCAGGAATAAATAGAGGTTCACATGAAATGTCCATGACTATTTTCTGCTGAAAATTATGCAACACCAATGCAAAAGTGAAGTCATGAATGGTTCACAACAGTATGTTGATAATCAGAAAGCATACACATTGTCATGTCATCATATTGGACATCTTCGGAACAGAGGACATAGAGCCGAGTAGACAACTTACGTATTGTTTATTCCCATTCATTGTACTCGTCCCCTTCCGTATCCTCGTCTCTTTCCAGTTCTGCTTCGTCACTCCTTTCTTCCACTTCACTTTCACTGTCCTCCACAGTCTTGTGTGGGTTGAAGCACTTGTCACTGCAACCATAAGTGCAGTATAGCATGCAGGAGATATTTGCATGGTGACAACTGCAACTTGCAGTACTGCAGGCCTTCCCCTCTGCTTTGCATCCACACTGCACAACATCCATGAGGTCCAAAGGGGCTGGTGGAGTAGCAAAAGTTGCTGGCACTGGGATTCCATCTCTGATGTCCCATCCATATTTTGTGATGTCAAGTTCAGGTGGGGCCTGCTGATCAGCTGATTTTGGAAGTACTGTCTGTAGATGTGCACACAAAATATTTTGGAAGAGATTGATCTCAGTTGGAGGTAATGCCATGAGCTTGAGGGGCTTGCCAGACTTCCTTGTGTACATATAGTACCTCATCTCACTCATCGCGGTACCTTCTGGCTGACCATACAGGGCACAGAAGAATGTCCGCCCTGCTTCCATGAGCTGTTCATGGCTTGCGTTCAGCTCGCCAAGTGCAGAGTACAAGCCAGGGAAGTTGCCAGCTCTCAGTGTCTTCAGGGCTGACACCTTGCCCTTGCCGTATGGATATGACGTGGTATCTGAGCCAGTGATGCAGTGCATTCCCAAAAGCTGCAGACCCTTGGGGCCAAGCTGGTCACAGGTGGTGTTGATATCCCAAATTGCTCCATCCCACCTTTCCATCTGCACTGTGACCTGGATGTTACGCTGGTAAACCCAGTAAACCATCAATACAAAAACATCAGTGTCATCAGAGAGGATACGTATCACTCTTGCATTACATTCAGCAGCCATGAGCAGGTGTGAGATCATTGTAATGTTTGCTTCATCATGGTTGAACGCACCATGGCTACGGCTCTCCACAGTAACTCCTTCACCAAAGTTATAGGTACTCAAAACCTTGGACAGCTGCAACTTGTTCTGCTTGTTTTTCAGGATGGCGTCTCGACTAGGCAGGGGTGTGTTTATTGTGAGGTCATAGTTGATGGAACCAATGCCAGCGCGCCTCACTCGTTCATGGTCCTTTGCAGAAACATCATAATATTTGTCAAAGACCAAGATCTTCTGACCAGCAATGGTAGACAGCCTTGTCTTGATGGACTCAACTAAGACTGACACAGTTCCCCTGAAAAGCCAGACAATATGATAGAAAAGTTGGCTCGCATCAACAATGGTAACATCTGGTTGCAGAGGCTGTTGTGCCTGAACACAGAGTTTGTGTGCTAGTGGTGCTTTGTTGCCTTTCCTTAAGCACCCATATTCATCAATCAGTGAGGGGGGGAGGATGTACTGTGCAGAGGTCAAACTGGAAGATAGGTCCGAGCTCCATTTGTCTTTGCTGTCCAATAGTCAGCAGCCTGAGCAAGATGGTTTCAAGAGCAAAGATCGTCTTGTCCCCAATTTTCACTCCTTTCTGTAAGTGCTCCATTGTCTTGATGGGGCATGAGATGGTTGCATGGAATCCACCTGGAAGGGATGCATGGAACTCTGCAACCATTTTCTGACCTATAACCACGGAATCCTCAACATTCACTTCAGCTTCTCGGGGAGCAATTCGACCATTGGCAATGTTGTACAGATGTGGTGAGTGATTCTCAAGAGGATGAGACACATTCGACAATTCAAGTAAAATCCGGCGCCTATCATCTGCATCAAGTTCTCTCCTCTTCTTCCCATCCTCCTTGTGACGTGGTCCGATTCTTGTGTCCTTTTCTCTCACTTGGTCTTCATTGTCCTTGTTTGAGGAGTCAGGGTAGATGTGCTCCATTGTATCTGCAATGTCCTGTAGTTTTGCACGTAGCTCTTCATCTCCACGGGCTTTGGCACAGGAGATCAATGTCTTGATCCCTTGATCAGCGAATTTCTTCAATTCTCCTCCACCATGACACACGGGAAGAATGCACCTTGAATCAGCCATATCTGTAAAAACAAAACAATGAATTAGTAACTCGCATTAATGTCGTATGTGAGCGTCCAGTTGTCAGAATAGTGACCTTGTTGTCATTGAAAATGTATCTCACACTCCAAACAATTGCCAGGAACTCGAACATTGACCTCAAATTTACTTCTAATCACAAAAATAAGGTTAAATATCGATTCCTCGCCCCAAAATTATATGGAAAAGATGTCTCATGTATAATTTTAAGTTCATTACCTAAAAACCACAGAATCCTCAACATTTTTTTCTTTCAGCCCGGTCGATAACGGCCATCTTGAATTTGCGCAAAAATAACAGATTTCCCCATGGTTGCCATCCGGGCAACCAAGCTTAATTTTGTCTATGCATGCCTGTGAACAAGAAACCACCATAAAACCATACACTTTGGAGGACAACAAGGTTACTTCTCTGGCAAATGGACATATATATATATATATATATATATATATATATATATATATATATATATATATATATATATATATATATATATATATATATATATATATATATATATCGATAATATTTTGCTTCAAGAAGTATTGCTATGTTTAATTTTGTGTGCTCCTTCTGTGTCCATCACCCTTTATGCAAAAGGATTCCTGCTCTCATAGAATAACAAAAATGGTATATTGGAAAGCTGATCATCAATTTACTTGGAGCAAGAATGCCCGTTTTAAAAGCTGGAAGAGGAAGAAACAGGATCTTCAGCTTTAATGTAGCAGTTCCCATTATGTGCTGCCTTTTTGGCTGCTGGTTGCATCATTGGTTAGGGGTGCAACTATGCCACTGATGCCCCTATTACCAGTATACTGGTGCTCATTTTGCTGACCTCAGATGGATGACAGTCCGAGTCAACCCCCCTGGTGTTAATTCAGCGACTAACGCGACTCAAACTCAGGACCCTCTGATCCCAAGCCACCACCCTAACCGCTAAAGGCGCTGTCACACCTTGACGATTTAGCCAGCAATGGTAACGTATAAAAATGTATGTAAAACGTTGGCGTACGCTGAAATTTTGATGTTTTTTAAAGTTTTGGTCATATTCATAACGTGTTTGTCGTATG
Source organism: Eptatretus burgeri (assembly GCF_056783735.1). NCBI lineage: Eukaryota > Metazoa > Chordata > Myxini > Myxiniformes > Myxinidae > Eptatretus > Eptatretus burgeri. Next base: position 117,016,064 of record NC_140963.1, on the reverse strand, counting down.
TATAACATATTAGTAATGGGCACAACATTTCGTTGTCTTATAGAGAACTGATACCAACGAATGCTTAGCCTGTTGTCGGCGTTCACAACCTATGCCCAACGATAGTTTAACTTAGGCATAGTGCACTGCACGTATCGCCGACGAACTCGTGGCGTAGCCTATTAAAAAGCTGCCACACGCCGATTTAAATCATAACCGCCTGAGAATTGGAAGTGTCAACCACGCAGTCACACCTTGACGATTTAGCCAGCGTATGCCGACCTATGAAAAATGTGTCTAAAATGCTGGCACACGTCGAATACGGTATGGGTAAGTTGTGTATTCGTTAAGAGCACGCTGAAAAACGATGAAGTACGCTGTCATATTTCGTGGTACGTTTAGTACGTCGTGAAATTTCAAGCATGCTGAAAATTCACCGTATGACTCGCACGTTCCGCTACGCTGGCCATAAGTTGTAGGCACGATATGCGATCGTTGACACACGTCGACACAAGTTCCTTGTAAGTTACTCATAAGTTGAAACACGTCAAGGTAATGTTTAGCACACCCGAAACTTATTTTCTTTTTTTTCTCCTTGGCTCCATGAAGGCGCGTGACAAAATATCTGGTTGTTGTTGTTGTTTTTTTTATTATTTTTTTTTTTTAGTCTATCACGAATTTTAAAATATATTCGGACATTTGCTTTTTAGTTTCAACGTAGACGTGACAATATCCTCAAACAGAAAATATTCACAGAGGAGGAACTAAGAATAAGACATGAGCAAACTGAAGAGGCAATTAGACGTGACGTAACAGCACGTGATGAAATATCGGAAGTTATTGTTGTTTTTTTAACGCTGCCAATACGCTGTTATACGGTAGCTGTAAATTAGAAATACGTTCAGTAAGTTCTGTGGTCGTCCGGAAGACGTCAATTAAATACGTCAATATGCGTTGGAGGTACGTTACACATAGGTTCAAAGCACGTTACTCATAGGTTAGAAATAAGTATTGGGTACGCTAGGCATTACCTCGACGTGTTTCGACTTATGAGTAACTTACAAGTAACGTGCCTCGACGTGTGTGCAACGATCGTGTAGCGTGCCTGCAACACGTTACTCATAGGTTATAAATAAGTTTCGGGTACGCTAAACATTACCTCGACGTGTTTCGACTTATGAGTAACGTGTGTCGACGTGTGTCAATGATCGCATAACGTACCTACAACTTATGGCCAGCGTATGCGGAACGTGCGAGTCATACGCTGGCATACGTCGTAAAATTTCAAGCATGGAAAATTTGAGGACAACCGCAAAGTACAACGTTTAAAGCCAGCGTACTACGACGTATGGCAGTGTTTTTCAGCGTGCTCTTAACGTATACAAACTTACCCATAACGTATTCGACGTGTGCCGGCGTTTTAGCCCAATTTTGCATAAGTCAGGCATACGCTGGCTAAATCGTCAAGGTGTGACAGGGCCTTAAGCCAATGCCAGGCTTTAATGTAGCAGTTCCAACAGTTCCATCTATATGATATAAAAGGAGCTCGGTCCCTGCATGCATTCATGCCTGCCTGCATGCGTCCGTCCATCAACAATCATCCTAGAGTGGATACCATTAATCAAGCAATAACAGTACCCCCGTAAGTTGAGTAAGGTGAGGATAGATGGGCTGGTTTCAAACAGTATGATATAGTTGAGTAAGGTGAGGATAGATGGGCTGGTTTCAATTTACAGTAAAACAAAAACTCTTCCTCCATCTTCTTCTTCACTTGTAATTATGGTGAGTCTCATTCAATCCCGTGTCTTATTCCGATTAGATTTAGAAAACGCTTGCTATATTCAATACTTCTTTTTTTTCAACATTTCCATATAATTCATATAACATTAATATAATCGCCCGATCAAACAGTAATTCTGATTATATACCACCTTTTACAGCATCACAAAGGACGTCGCACAGGTAAGAAAACGATAAAAACAAAGAAGCAGCTGATATCTCAATAATTCATTCGCACAATTTCTAAATGGTGAAAGTTAATTGTTATTTATTTTTCTCTGAAAACCTGTCTGTCAAAACACTGTACCGTCTATTTATTATGTAAGCAAAAAATGGCAGAATTCCCCTCTTCCCCTCTGCACTATATTATCCATAATTGAGGAGTGGGGGACTGATGATATTATATGGTGCTTCACTCAGAGGAGGAGGCACATGACCTCAAATACCTCTTGCATGCATAAATAAAAAAATCTATATTATGAAAGGAGCCATGTCTGTCTGTTTGTCGTGCTATAACTTGAGAATGCATTCACAGATTTAACCAACGATGGTCGATTCAGGGAACTCCCAGGAAGGTTTGTGACGCAAAATAAAAAATAAAAAAAGGGAAGGAAAGTTTGTGTGTGGGTACAACATGGGCACATGTGGAGAAACTGCAAACACCAACTTGCAATGCTGGTTATCCCTGTACATAGTATAGGGCAAGATCTCCCAGGAATCCTTTTTTGTTCTTGCCCCATACATAATTTTCAATCACAGCAAAGATGGTATCCCCGTCAGCGAAGCGACGGGTCTTGTGTGCTAGTTATTATTCTGTGACAGCAGGAACACTTTAGAATATAGCATGATGGATGGAGACACACACACACACACACACACACACACACACACACACACACACACACACACACACACACACACACACACACACACACACACACACACACACACTTCTTCTTTTAGTAATAGATATACAAGCTTTTACATGTTAGTTTTGATTATTGGCTTTCACTACTTGTTTTGAATACTACCATGAGGTGAGTCCAGGTGAAAATTACTCCCAATGTATGACTACATCGTACCACCCACAGCCCCTCTGCTACACAACTACTTTATGCTGCCTCTACAGTTCCACATAATATATTGTATGTACAAGCTCCCCCATAAGCCTTGATATCGGAGAATTTTAAAGTGGACAGAAGGGCCATTGACAATTTGCATTCCACCTTCAGGTTTTCCCTTTCTATTGCGATTTGTACGTATCTCTATGTTTTTACTTATTTACGATGTAAATATTTGTTAGTAGGTGTTTGGTTTTTTTTTTTAATAGTTCATCTATTCCAGGACATGTGTGTCTTGAATTATATCTTTTTTTGGAAGCTTGGGCAAGGAAAGTGTAATAATTAAAACAGTCCATTGATAATTAATGGGCATTGTTGGTAAAGCAGACTAGGATTGCAACATAGCACGATGTTTGTTTTGGGTTTTTTCGGAAAACACCGTGTCACTTTGTGGAATGTTCATTTGGATTGGGTTTGCGGTCATAAAGGACTGACTACCTCAAAACACTCCATCCACGATGAACCGGGATGCCCGATATGTCTACCAGCAGAATCCCTTTAAAATTGCGTGAATGTTCATCACCATTCTCTCACGTTGAGTTGTGTATTGTCTCCAGCAATACCCAGAAACCAAATGAGAGGCAATGCACTTGAAGGAGATGGGATCCTTTGTAGTATGAACAATCATCTGGGTAGATGTTTGAGAGTTTAGAGGAGCAAACTTGAGTCCCACTACATGTAATTACCACAACTGCCACCGACTGCCTTCTGTGTTGTTTGTTGTATATTGCACAATTTATTTCAATTTCCCTTGCCTTTTTCAGCTTTTGGATGCTTTTGGTCACAAATCGAATATCAGCCTCGTCTTTGACTTCATGGAAACTGATTTGGAGGTGAAGGCTCTCGCATCGCTTTATTTCTGCTCCTCTATGCCCCATGTACATTTTATTTCACCACTCATGAGACTGTTTGTTTTGTTTAAACAGGTTATCATAAGGGATACGAGCATCATTTTGAAACCGGCAAATATCAAAGCCTACATTCTGATGACTCTTCAAGGACTGGAATACCTTCACATGCATTGGATATTGCACAGGGTATGTGAGTAGAAGGGTGGAACCAAGCAAAAAATAACGCCCTAAACCACAATATCTTTAAAAAATGTATGCCTCCATTGACGGTCGCCGGAGGCATTGTGTTTTCAGGTTGTACGTCAGTGCGTCCGCCTGTCCATGCTAATTTTCTCCGTTTTCTCTGCAACCACTTATCCGATTGACATGGAATTTTCACCATTGGTGCGACTTCTGATGTAGAATGTTTCAATGATAATTATGAGGTCATAGGTCATGTTGTGTGGCAGCCATGTTGGAAAAAGGAAAAACTTTGGGCCTGTTTATATCTGAAACCGCTCCATGGGAAAAAATTGAAACTTGGCACATGTGAAGTACTCCCCAAAGGAAACAAGAGTTTGTTTTTTTTGATGATGTCAGATGTGGCTTCATTATGATGTCACAAATGCATATGTCGAATGCTTTATCCAATCGGCATGAAAAATTTTGAAGGTCATCTCAGACTAAATTGCATGGGGGGGGAAAAATTGACATCAGTCATGTGGTTCAGCAGCCACTGATAGTTTATATACTATCAACCACTATATATATATAGTTTTTTTTAACATAAAAGCCTTCAAAAATCTCTGAAACAGCAGAACACAGAGGCAAAACTTTACAGGTATTATCTTCTATCCATGAGGAACAAAAGTTCTCCACCTATGATGTCAAAGGTCATATGGTTTGGCAGCTATGATTTTTTTTTGTTGTTGAAGAATAAAACTTTAAAAACATTCTTTCTCCAGAATGGCTGGACAGATCGAGGGGAAATTTCACCCACATGTTTCCCAAGCTTTGGGGATACCAGGGTGTTCACAAATAATTGATATGTCACATGGTCTGGCAGCCATATTGGATTGAACAAAAATCTTTCAAAAATTCTTTTTCTTGAACCACTTCATAAATCGACATGAAACTTCACAATTATGATCTAGTAGTCATGGGGAATATATGTTTCAAATTTCAACCTGATCGGATGTGTGGTCTGGTCACCATAATTATTTATTTATTTATTTTTGAATCTGCGTTCTGGGATTTAAATCAAACTTGGAACAAATACGTATGTGTAATGATGTAATAATGTAGGTGGAGGCATATCTGCCGACGGTACAACGTCAAGGAGTGCCTTTCTAGTTTAAATTGATATCTGCTGATATTGCTTGCATGTTTAATAATTCATTAATGTGTTTTGTTTTGTTTTCCAGGATATGAAGCCAAATAACCTCCTTCTGGATGACAGTGGAATCCTGAAGCTGGCCGACTTTGGCCTTGCAAAATCCTTCGGTAGTCCCAGCCGAGTGTATACGCACCAGGTGGTTACCAGGTGCGCAATTGCCATAGATATTTTGTGATGCAGTCTTTTGTTTTCTTCTTCTTTTTATTTTTTATTTTTTAAACGAACCACTGGTGGCATGGTTTGATTGACATATTGTAGACAAGGTAAGAGAGTTGTTACCTGTTCTTACTATGAGACATTTTTAGTCAGTTCCGATGGAAGTGACTTATAAAATGGGGGTCCATGTCCGTCGGTCCGTCCGTCAGTCTGTCCACAATCAATCTTTCGATCATTATTCTGCAACCTGTAGTCAGAATGACTTGAAACTCAGAGGGATGACACTTGGGGAGATGCCGCAGAACATCCCACAATAAAATTTCAGATTTGTCACCAATTGACTTAGTTAAGTAGTCTCATCAATTAATCTTCAAAGTCATAAAACTCGTAGACTCTTCATAGTTTTTGCTTCTGGTTTGGTATAATGGTTCTCTGGAACAATGTCTACAGCTTGTCTGAACGTTTTTTTCCGAATTTTTATCCAAGAGGAAAGGTATTGAGTCTTTATGAGTACTAGTACGTGCCCATACGTGCGTGGCCGTACGTGCAAAAAAAAAAAAAAAACTTTCAAACCGCGAGCCAGAAACAACAACCATACAGGCCATTCCTTCGCTCCCGCATGCCCGTATGTGTGTGGCCGTATGTGCAAACCCCCCCCCCAAAAAAACTTTCAAACCGCGAGCCAGAAACAACAACCACACAGGCCGTTCCTTCGCTCTCGCGTGCCTGTACGTGCGTGGCCGTATGTACGTGCAAACCAAAAATATATATATATATATATATCTATTTCAAACAACTACACAGGGCATTCCTTCGCTCTCGTAAACGACGACTGGATTGGGGCATTGTGTTTATCTATAAATGTGCAAAAGAAATCGAGAAATTATTCGAATACAGTAAGTCATCGCTATCCGGAAGTGGTGTGTGCTCGTACGGAATGTTCACATGCATTCCACGAATTATCGCTTACATTGAATTAACAACTGCTGTGATACTTACACACACAGAGTTAATTAAAATCAAGTTTACCTCCCCGTCTTTGCTTGTCATGACATTCACTGCCATTGACCATTGCCAGTCCTACGCAACGGTAACTGAATGGCGCCCTGTCCCCATCGTAACCGGCACGGCCCGTGACGTCATCATCGGCCGGCCGCGCACCGGCCTACGCAGCCACGCCTACGCAGCAACGTGTCTTGTCATTGGTTTGGTAAATAAATGGCCATAACTTGGGAAACACTTGTCCGATTAATATCAAACCTTGAAAAGGCACATCCTCAGGTCCCCAGCAATATAGCTGGCAAGTTTCAATGAGATCGGACCAGTGGTTGTCGAGAAACAGCGGTCACAGACACACACACACACACACACACACACACACACACACACACACACACACACACACACACACACACACACACACACACACACATTGCTGGAATTATAGATGGATGAAGTTCATTCGGGCCAATTAATCCTCAAAGTCCTAAAACTCGAAGACTATTCATAGTTTTTGCTTCTGGTTTGGTATAATGGTTCTCTGGAACAATGTCTACATTTTGCCTGTGCGTTTTTTTCTGAATTTTTGTCCAGGGGGAAAGATAAGTCTTAATGAGTATGAAGTTCATTAGGGCAAATTCATCTTCAAAGTCCTAAAACTCGGAGACTATTCATAGTTTTTGCTTCTGGTTTGGTATAATGGTTCCATGGAGCAATGTCTACAGCTTGTCTGAGCGTTTTTTTCTGAATTTTTGTCCAGGAGGAAAGATGAGTCTTGATGAGTATGAAGTTCATTAGGGCCAGAATAAAAACAATGAATGTTAATGCGCATAATATATTCAATATCGATGATGTCAGAACTTACCAGGGCCCCCAGGCTGTATTTTTTGGAGTGTTACTGCCATTGTAGCTGATCTAATCCACGAGCGAGAGTTGTTGTTTTGTTTTGTTTTCAACGACGTGAAATTTTTGTGAAACGAAAATCACATGTATGCAATTGTGAAAGCACACAATGCACAAACTATTAATACATTGAATTCCCATGTTAAAGGCGTGGTTAAATGGCTGGTGATGCAGGCCAAACCTTGTGGACAACCTTTGATGTATAAACAGACGTCTGAATAAAACCAGAAATGCATGAAAACAAGGGGTTTTTTTTCTTGAGGAATAACTAAAGGAATTGCAAAACTTGCTAATTGTGCCTTGTTCGTCATTCTGATTTGACTCTGCACATTTATTGATTTCAATTTGGAGGGGAGGTGTGATGATAGGGGAGAGCGTCTATACTGTCAGCACAACTGCCATTTCTGATGAGTACAAAGATACTTGTTGATGTTTGAGACTGAAACTGGCGGAGGTCAAGGTATGACTTATTTCGCAAAGGGCAAGGTGAAGCATGCTCAATCGTTTTGGCAACATAACAAGCTATTAATGGATATATAGACTCAAATGCATTAAGATAAGTAATCCGATTTATTGGTTGTGATATTTTCCATCTATGTATTTTTTTGTTGTTCTTCCTGTTTTACTTTTACAGGTGGTACCGTGCCCCAGAGCTGCTCTTTGGAGCCAAGATGTACGGTGTCGGTGTGGATATGTGGGCTGTAGGATGCATCCTTTCAGAGCTTCTACTCAGAGTAATCAAGTTGACATTTTTTCCACACTGTTCACTATATTCATCTTCAACTCCTCCAACCACAACCCTTTCATCTTTGGCCACTAGGCATCCAACCCCTACCCTGCTTTCATCAACAAATAGCACTTGTGTAGGTAAAACTATTAACTATCTTTTTTATATCTGTAGAACAGGTTTTATAGCATGAGGTCGTGATAGGCAGCGCATTTTAAAAACTGAAGTGAGGATGAGACAACATACTAAGGGAAACGATTTCACAATAAGGGGACAAATTAATACAGGTGGGCAACCAATAGTACTTGGGGAAGGTGAGCAGGTGAGGGTTTCTTAAGGAGCACGTATGACTTGGGATAGATAGGAGAGGGCAGAGGTATGAGAAGGCAGAAGGACCTAGAGGACAGAGGTATGAGAAGGCAGAAGGACCTAGGCCAAATGGTAGCTTATGTAAAATAGAGCCATTTTGGGTTGACCTTATGGCCTATATCGACCTTTTGACCTATGATAAGCTCAAAAGTAATAGGCGGTTGAATTCACTAACATAATATGCAAATCCTGTTCAAATTTCAAGTCAATTGGATGAAATTTGAGTATTTTAGAAAATTTGGCTCAAATTGGCCTTTTGGCCGATGTAGACCTTTTCGGTCGACCGAATTTTACGAAACTTCAATGCGGGACTGTCGCAGGGTCGGTGTCATTAATCTCTGAAAATTTCAGTTTTGCTTTGTGAAATAATTATTGTTTAACCAAGAAAAAGTTCAGTTTTGCTTTGTTAAATTTATTATTATTATTTAACCAAGAAAAGGTTCAGTTTTGCTTTGTTAAATAATTATTATTTAACCAAGAAAAGGTTCAGTTTTGCTTTGGTAAATAATTATAATTTAACCAAGAAAAGGTTCAGTTTTGCTTTGGTAAATAATTATAATTTAACCAAGAAAAGGTTCAAGTTTTGCTTTGTTAAATAATTATTATTTAACCAAGAAAAGGTTCAGTTTTGCTTTGTTAAATAATTATTATTTAACCAAGAAAAAGGTTCAGTTTTGCTTTGGTAAATAATTATAATTTAACCAAGAAAAGGTTCAAGTTTTGCTTTGTTAAATAATTATTATTTAACCAAGAAAAAGGTTCAGTTTTGCTTTGGTAAATAATTATAATTTAACCAAGAAAAGTTTCAAGTTTTGCTTTGTTAAATAATTATTATTTAACCAAGAAAAGGTTCAGTTTTGCTTTGGTAAATAATTATAATTTAACCAAGAAAAGGTTCAGTTTTGCTTTGGTAAATAATTATTATTTAACCAAGAAAAGGTTCAGTTTTGCGTTAAATAATTATTATTTAACCAAGAAAAGGTTCAGTTTTGCTTTGTTAAATAATTATTATGTAACCAAGAAAAGGTTCAGTTTTGCTTTGGTAAATAATTATTATTTAACCAAGAAAAGGTTCAGTTTTGCGTTGTTAAATAATTCTTATTTAACCAAGAAAAGGTTCAGTTTTGCTTTGTTAAATAATTATTATGTAACCAAGAAAAGGTTCAGTTTTGCTTTGTTAAATAATTATTATGCAACCAAGAAAAGGTTCAGTTTTGCTTTGGTAAATAATTATTATGAAACCAAGAAAAGGTTCAGTTTTGCTTTGTTAAATAATTATTATTTAACCAAGAAAAGGTTCAGTTTTGCGTTGTTAAATAATTCTTATTTAACCAAGAAAAGGTTCAGTTTTGCGTTGTTAAATAATTCTTATTTAACCAAGAAAAGGTTCAGTTTTGCTTTGTTAAATAATTATTATGTAACCAAGAAAAGGTTCAGTTTTGCTTTCTTAAATAATTATAATTTAACCAAGAAAAGGTTCAGTTTTGCTTTGTTAAATAATTATTATTTAACCAAGAAAAGGTTCAGTTTTGCTTTGTTAAATAATTATTATTTAACCAAGAAAAGGTTCAGTTTTGCGTTGTTAAATAATTATTATGTAACCAAGAAAAGGTTCAGTTTTGCTTTGTTAAATAACTATTATTTAACCAAGAAAAGGTTCAGTTTTGCTGTCCGGCTTCTTCCCAACATCTTTGTTCTTTGTTCCCTTCACGTTTTGTTTTTTTTCCAATTTTTTTAAATTAATATTTTTTGAAATATATGTCTTTTTTTTCAGAATTCTCTTTATGCATTCTAATTCTTGCTTTTTCTTCTCTTTTATCGCTTTGACTCTAATCTTCTCTTTCATTATCTATCTCTCAGGAGAAGTGAACTCTTGCAGAATTTTTTCTGTAAGGCTCACTTGGCTGCACCTGGGTGAGTTTGAGGGTAGGGGAGTAGCAGCTAAAACCCTAATCCTGTCCAGGTTCCTCCTGAGGACTCCATCGGACTCTTTACTTCTTTTGATTCCTTCTTGGTCTCCCGTTTCAATACGACTTGGGACTTGACCACAATGACTTGGTTACATCTCCGCTCTATGGAGCTCCTTATGAAAGCCTTGGACACCACATGAGCTCGATATAGATTGACAGAGTATAGCCAGATGGTGTCTGGCCTTTGATGCTAGTCTTCACACCAAAGGTTATGGCAGGTAGTGAGGTCAACTCATTCCAGGGACTGCACCTATTACAGTGGCTGTTCACAGAAGTGAATTGGATAGATTGATTGCCATTCCTCATGGAGAGACAGTGTCAGTGTGTGTGATTTAATGGCATTGAATGTTGTGTTCAAAGTTTCTGACCAGCAGCTTATCTTGTCCAGGTATAATGCAAGTTATTTGGTTGCATTTCGTCTTTCACAACAGTAATGTACCATGCCACACAGGATGGAATCACCAGTAAAATGATAAAGCTGACTTTCAAAAAAAATCATGCAGCTCAGGAATCATTTTGGTCCTCAGACACTTCCTCGTGGAACCCCAGCCTGAAGGGAAAGATCATGTTAAGGACACCATCCAGGGCTACCTTCTGTTTCTGCTCAGAGTAAATCAAAAAATCACTTGAGCATGTCATGAATACTTAAAGGGAGACAACGTAGAAATCAATGCTGGATGCCAGATAGTGCCAACGGCTCAAGAGATGTCCAGAGAGATGGCCCTAACCTCTTGCTTTGTGTTTCAGAGCATCCATCCACTGCTATGTCAGGAGTATGATGCAATTGCCAGGTCAGAAGCCAAAATGGTTGTCAGAGATTAGCAAGTTAGAGAATAGTGCCTGGGGTAGGGTGCAATGATGAACTCCATTACTTTGCCTATGTTGGAGAGAACACCGTCAGATCTGTTTTGGAAGCTTTTTATGGACAGGAGTGATGTTTGCAACTGTCCAAAATGGAAGAAGTTGCCCATCCAAGAAGGACCTGTGAAAAAAAACAGAGGAGAAATGGTGTAAAATCACTGAAGTACATTCCTGTGGATTAAAGCAAATGTGCCATCAGGACCTGTTGCAAAAAAGGTAATGAGCTGGGTAAAAACTTAGCCACCACATGTTGAAAGGAGCATTCTGTAAAGGGGGAAATGGTGGGTACAGGAAGGTTCATATTTTGGACCTTGGTTATTGGAGTGAAAACTTGGTTCAAGAATTCTCCTTTTTTTCAAGCAATGTCAAGCACAATTCCATCCTTTAGAAGGGAAGGCATGGAAGGGGAATTTGTATCAGAGACAGATCTAACCAGCTCTCACCAGACTTTGGAGTATAGTGAGAGGCTGGAGAATTTTGATCATCGGTTAGCCTGGTGTTGGGCCCTGGCTCTTTGTTGGACTGAGCTGTGCATAGAGACTGCAGCCTATCATCAGTAGTGTTTTCCTTCCAAGAGGGGAAAGCAAATTGTCTTCCAGGAGAATGCAAGTTGCAATTGTTGTGGTGGCCCTCACCACATGCATCAATGACATCAGGGTCGAGATGATGACCAAAAAAGTTGAATGTGGAATTGGATGACCTTGTGAAGAAGAAATTAATCCATTTTAGTCGGAATTCCAGGAGCAGTTAATGTTATGAGCTGATGTGATGATAGATTGGTCTTGACTGGAGAGAACAGTTTTTGGGCCAAACCAATCAGCCTTTATCAGACTGTCAATCACTTCAGTGCCTTGGGCGTTCTCTAATAACTGGTTCTTTAACACATGGTCAGAAGAGCCGAGAGTAGCTTAGGAAGAGCAAAACAAGTTTGACATGACATGGTCCGGTAATGAATGCTTGCCACTTGGAGAGATACATTTTGGAAACAAAACATTTTAAGTGCAGTTCTTTCATATAATGACTTAGCGACTTGGCTATGTCGACTTACTTTGAAGGTAGACAGCATCATCAAGGGAGTCGGCCACCCATCAATGCTAAAATAGCAAGAATGGGTTGCATTAATGTACAGGTTGAGTCAGTTTTGTCGCAAAAGTTGAGACGTACAAATCGGATATAACTGGTATTTTGTCAATGAAGTGAGGTGGTTGGGAAAAGGGCTAATTTTAATTGATGAGTACTATTGATGCACTGAGGAAAAACCGAGGGTAATCAGGAAGGTGTGTAGCACTCACTCGAAGTAAAAATGTGATAGGATGCCTCGAACGTTAGGAATGTATAGATGAAAGAATAATGTGGTACACATTGAACAGTGATTTGGGAAATATTTTATTATACAAACCTATACTCCAACTGAGAACTCTAATAATGGAATACAATATTCATTTAATCACTGAATCACAAAAATGGCATGACCTACTTCCATTAATGGGTGATTTTAATGATAAAGTAGGTATGGACATACAATTGTGGGGAGGAGTTTTGTTTAGTTTTGGAATTGGAACAATAAATGATAATGTTGAACTTGTAAGAAACATTCCAAACTCACATTCTCCTTGTTACAGTAAACTCTTGTTTGACATGGGGGTTACGTTCCTTGAAAACGCCGCGTAAACCAAATCTGCGTAAAATATGACCAAGGGCCTATACAAAATTGGGGGTCAGGTTGTGGGTTCAGTCCTCTCACCTAATAAACATCATGTCCTGGAGCGGTTTATGATAGGCACCCTTGAGTGTGGCATAAAATAAAACTGCTTGCTTAGCTCGTTTTATTTTGTGTAACAAATGACGTTTTCATGACGTCTTCACAAAAACAACAATAACAAATGATACTATCATGAGTAACGAAGGCCACTTATGCACAAATAAGTAGGTGGTGGCAAACGCCACTTTTGCACGGATAAGATTAAAAAAATAATTTTTTTTGAAGGGCATTAAACATGTTAATGAATAAAATACATAATGTCAAATAAAAACTTCCTGGCCTTTATAATAATTGTGATGAAGCGGTGATTCCTGTGTCAGACATCACTTTCCTCAACTTTTTGCACTTTGGTCACAACTAGCAACAGTTTACCTCCTGG